>NC_137677.1:16844890-16954890 GCF_963989245.1 Nansenia antarctica | reverse complement strand
TAAGGCTCACGTAGTCAATGGAGTTTAACATGGTCAGTTATGCTTAGCTAGCACGCTAACGCGTTAGCATAGGCTAACGAGAGAATAAATATCTGATTTGTGTTTCAAGTACATTAGGAGTACGCTACAGTGACATATTACGTGGTTGATTGAAACGGTAATGTTTAAAATAGCCACGCAGTCCGCGAAAATGTATGCCGTTTCCATAGGGATGCAGCCTGCGGGCGGAAGAACAAGATACAGAGAACAAGGGATGCGGGTCCCACCCCTACATATTCCAGAAGTTGGCGTGGTCTACCCCAACTCGGGTGGGAATCGTTAGGTCGCCGCCCAGCCGCTTGCGGCCGTGCCCGCGGCGAACATTGACCGTTGGCCCGCGGCACACTCAGCGCCGCCGAGTTGCATACATAGATGGGTAACCTATATCTAATCGTGCACCCCGTGTTACGTGAAGAACAAGATACAGAGAACACCCCTACCAGGGGCGGCGCTAGGGGGTGGCTACTGGGGCTCAAGCCCCGGATGTTTTCTGAAAAGCCCCGAATGTTTTACTTAAAAAAAAAAAAAAAAAAAAAAAAAAATCGTGAGTAACGTGCAGTACCGGAGTCCAACAGAGAGGCAGCAGCTGCGCGACATTAGCCTGCGTACTGGGTAGCCTACCCTGCCCTGAAGAAGAAGTGATCTCAATCAGTGCCTGACTTGCAAAATTGTAAGGATGGATATCCCAAAGTTGTTTCAACAAAACAAGCGCCTTGTTGCAGCAGCAGTATCAGCAGCTGACAACAATGACATCACCAGCAGTAATGACATAGATGATGTTTCAGGTTTGTGAATCTTATTAGAAAGGTGACTGACTCACTGACACTACTTTTCCGGTTTGCTAATGCTAGCTGGCTATCATAACATAACGTTATGTTATAATGAAAATGAAACATAGCAAGGTACTGTTACGGTACATGGTAAGAAATCAAACAAAGGATAATACTTATACAAATAAAGTGAATAACAGGCTGATAGTCTTTGATATCTGTACTCTGGTTGACTGAGTAACAAGTGAAAAAGAATGATGTAACGTTAATGTTACAGCTAGTAAACATGGAGTAACCACATTAAGTATGCCCTTATGGTAGTATGTATGTATACAGAACATGACTCAAATCTATCCTAAGATGTAACGCTAACTAACTAAGTTTGTTTAATGTCCCAGGGGGGATTTGATTTCACAGTACTATACACAGGCCAACAATACATGTAATATATCGTCATATAACACAGGACAAGACTCTAAATACAATATAAGTGGTGAGCACAGAGACTGCCCTGATATAATAACTATAGCCATCTCTTTTATCCACTTTTTTATCGTGATCTCGCTGTTTTTTTATATACCGTATATGGCTGGCTCAGTGTTGTTGTCTGTCCTTTATGTTGTGTTGTTATGTGTTGTTTTTAGTGGAGTGGCGTGGCAGAATGAATTTCCCCACGGGGATAAATAAAGTATCATTGAATTGAATTGAATTGATACATACTGTAACATAACTAGCCTCAGCCCATCAATTATGTAATTCTATACAAATATAAATGATGGTGACTGACAGGGGGAGCTACCAGTGGTGTAGTCTAGTTTTTTCTAGTGGGTATACTGTGATTTTGCCCTCCCAGTCAGAGCGACACCTGTCCCGTAGCGACACCCCATACGCACCACCACACTCACTTATGCATACAGTATGCATCTACACCAGTGTTTGCTGCCTTGGGGGGGGGGGGGGGGTGGCATGGACTGTACTTGTACATCAAGCTGCCTCACGCTACAGAAACAGGAGATAGGCTCCTGCCCCCTAAGGGCCGTTAGGCTCGAGAACCATCGGTTCTCAAGGCTACTTACGTGGTCTTGACTACATGTCCACTTTCTCACCTGGTTCTTGCTCTCTCTCTCTCTGGTGTGCCGACACCATCCTGCTCTCTCTCCTTCTCTCCCTCTCTATCCTCCTCTCTCCCTCTTTTGCTGTCACCCAAAAGGCAAATATAACAACCAGAGTATTTATAATTTAATAAGAGGTATACATTGAATTCATATAAAATCATAACATCATTCTAATTGAATATTGGGTTGCTGTGGGCAATAGAGTCAGATACTGTCTTTAATTACTCTCTCACCTGTAAGAAAATCGTATGTCCAACTACAAAAAACAGACATTTCCAATGAGTGAGGGTTTGTTCCAATGCTTCAATCCACTGTCCATGTACTGTAAATATGCCATTATGGTATTACCATAAAGCCCAATTCTAGCAGAATAAGAAAGATTGTATATCTACTTTAAGTAAAATAATAAAGTGCCTCCAGTTAGCTCTTTAGCTGGCATGTGTGCAGCAGACTAGCTCATCTAATCACCTCTGAGCTAGCTAGCTAGCTTGCTAGTTCTTTGACACTATTATTCACACCATGAAACTATAATCAGACACTTGAATGAATGAATGAATGAATGAATTAATGAATGAATGAATGAATCGTCTTTATTGTCATTGCTACAGTACAGGTACCAAACAACGAAATTTAGGAGGGGTGGCTCCCCTGGTGTTAGGAAAGGGGAAAAAACACTTTTAAAAAAATCACAAGAAGGGAAGGAGCTGGTTTACATAAATAAAGGCTATGTACACTATCCACTATACTATACTGTACAGATAGACGACTAGGGTTGTCATATTGCACAATAGTGTTATTGCACATTTATTTAAAGTGTCGCAGTTTGCAGGCTTGAAATGTACATATTTGTGCCTCAGCACTACACCTGATTTTTTCAGTCCAGCTGGCTGGCGAAATGAGGGAGTGCTTCGCCAACCAATCAGGTAGCGGTATTGCCCTGCCTCCCCCTACCATCCTAGGTTTCGCAAATTCGCGGCCCGCCCACCCCAAGGCTCTGTAGGGGAAATACTGAGACTAGCATTCTGAACGACTGGTTATGTGATAACAAACATGTCAGAAAGTTCGAAGTAAGTGCTTCGTAACACAGGTCTACGGGGTGAATTTTATGAATGAAAGTGAAAGTTCTGTCACAAAACGCTGTTACGTATCCTCGCGCATTTTCTAGTGGGTATACGCAAATCCTTGGCCTTTCCTAGTGGGTATACGGCGTAGTCCTGCGTATCACGTAGACTACACCACTGGGAGCTACGTGTGCTGACCTCCCTCTGTGCCCAGAACCACCACAATTAGTTTGCTTCATTAAAGGGTGTGAATGTATATGTGTTCTCCAGTGCCTTTTGTCTGCTTTAAGGTGGTGGTAAGTTGAAGGTTGAAGGCAAAATTTTCCGGCGCGCTCCGCGCGCACATTATATACTCCCTCTGGGCTAAGCCCCGGATCTCCTACGATCCTAAATCCGCCCCTGACCCCTACATATTCCAGAAGTTGCCGTGGCGTGGGCGTGGTGTGGGCGTGGTCTGACCCAACTACGGTGGGAATCGTTAGGACGCGGCCGGGCGCGGCTCTCATTGCCCTGTGGGCCCTGGAACGCGCGCCTATTCTTAGTGTCAGTGATTGTGTTTTTCATATTCAAGAAGTTGGCGTGGTCTGACCCAACTACGGTGGGAATAGTTAGGACGCCTCCGGCGAGTGTGTGGTGCCTCAGGATCTCCGCCCGCCACTCCGCACACACCACACACACCGAGTACAGCTGTGGGTCGCACACACGCACGCACACGCACGCACACACACACGATGATGATGATCATCATCATCATCATCATCATCATCATCATCATCATCATCATTAGGTCTTTGTAGGGTTGCCACCTTTCAGTCAGAGAAATAAGGGACACCCCTCGCAGTAGGGGCCCCGCTCCTCGGGACCACGACCACCACGGGCCCAAGGGTGGGGTGGGGGCGCCAGTGCTAGTAAATCATAAGTTAAACATCGTTTCAATAAAGCCTTAAGGGCTGCCAAGTTTCACCAAAAGTTTGGAGTGAGATTTTTTGGCGGTGGAGCGACCCAAAACTGTGCACGTTTTGGCAGCGGCGGCCCCTCTCTCCCACACAATTATTTGTGCTAGTTTCCTGCAATTTTACATGTTGTTCATAATAAACCAGCACAAGAAATAAAAATAATTGTAACATTTGATAAAACAAGACAAATTCAGACAATATATCATTTTATGTAAGTCTTAATAAACAAATACAGTAGCCTACAGAGTCTAAAAGAAAATTGGGCCCCATCAACAGGACTCAGCCCCTTGGTCAGCAGCAGAAAGACCCTTGGTCATCATCTTATGAATGAATGAATGAATGAATGAATGAATGGTCTTTATTGTCATTGCTATAGTACAGGTACCAAACAACGAAATTTGGGAGGGGTGACTCCCCTGGTGCTAGGAAAGAAAAAAAGAACTAAAAAAAACAAGAAGGGAAAGGAGCTGGTTTACATAAATAAAGGCTATGTACACTATCCACTATACTATACTGTACAGATAAGACGACTAGGGTTGTCATATTGCACATAGTGTTATTGCACATTCATTTAAAGTGTCAGTGCATTGCTCATAGATGGCTATCATGTTATACAGGACATACCAGTTTTTTTTGAGGGCCCCCCAATTGTTGTATTTGTATTGTACATTGTATTTAACAATAATAATAATAATAACAATGTTATATTATGTTACAGTAGAGAAACAAAAAACAGTTACCAAAACTGTAAAGTTGCAAAGTAGGCCTATCATCTCACCCAAATTAAGTGAATATTAAGTGAATTTTAGAAACGGTATGCCATAGTGTCTTTGAGATAAAGGATACAATCCGTTTTCACACTCGTGTTGAATAACAGAAGATTAATGGAGAGGGAAAAACATGAGTGTGAGGACGGAGGATGATGAGCAAAGTCCCATCATGGATATTTCACTGCCAATCTCTCCTCCATCACCCCGAAAGAGAACAGAGGATGAAACAACTTGCGATTTGAAAAGTACCAACTTGCGATTTGAAAGTACCAGGCTACCAGATACGTATACATGCACATATTTTGCTACCAGGGTTGCCAGACGGAATTGACCATTTCCAGCCAGTGGCGGCTGGTGCAAAACATTTTGGGTGGGGCACAGCAGTGTGGCGGGGGGGTCCTCTTTCGCGCGCACGAATTTTTTTCGCGTGCACGCGCATAAAACACGCACTGGCATTACAACCACTGTATAATTTCAACTTTCACCCTTAAAATGACCGTGTGGGCCATGGAGAAGTTACCCTGTCAACTACAGACACTGAGGTGGAAGAGTGACCGGTCTATGGACGTCGGTACGGTCCAATACCCAGTGTCAGACAAGGAGGAAGTCTAGTCAACAAGGCTAGTACAGGCCTCACAGCTACACTCAGGTTAATAAAGGTAGCAGATGAATATGTGTACTATGTGTCTGTGTGACATGGCTACATCAATGAGCAGAGATGAATGCTGCAGTCAGTAGTACAGTAACTATCTATTTCATAGACACATGATGGATGATGATGGAGAGTGATGGTGGTCAACACATCACAGCAGGTCAACACATTCAATGATGTATCACAACCAGACCATGTCAGAAACACAACCAGACCATGTCAGAAACACAACCAGACCATGTCTGTAACACAACCAGACCATGTCAGAAACACAACCAGACCATGTCAGAAACACAACAATGCATCAGCTGAGTTAAAGAAAACCAACTCTTACCTTTGATGACAGAACATGAGCCGTGTTTACCCGTACCTCCGCCTTGCCCCGCGCATATTGCTATGAATAGTTCGAAGATAGGTGCTTGCACGTTAGGTGCAAGGCTGCTTGGTTAACCCATTAGCGGGAACATTATTAGTTGCACAAAATAGGCTGATTTAATTGACCATGAACATCAGAGACAGACATTACGAATGTTCATTTAAAATACTCCGGAAGCCCGAAGTCCGGAAAACCGGAAGTCGGGAGTCCTCAGCATAATGCATTGTCTGCAATACAACCGGAGATTTCTTGGCCAGGGCGCACAAATGTGCGTCCTGGCCAAGAAATAGAGACAGCCAATTGGAGCGCTGCTACAGCTCACGTGTAACCGAAAAGTATTCGTCCTGGCATAGACTTGCATTGACACGGCGCCCCGCGTTCTCTCCCTATGTATTTTAACAGTGAGTTTTACACACACACACACACACACACACACACACACAGATAAAAATGTTTATTGTATTGGAGGATTTTTAATGAATGCTGATAGGCGCCGACAGAATATCAGCCGCATTTTGTGAATAAACAATGTTTATTTAAAAAAAATACTTTTACAAATCGCAACCAGGAAGTGAAGGTGGGGGCGGCGCCCCAGCGCCCTCTATCGGCCAGCCGCCACTGTTTCCAGCCCAACCAGTCTAAAAGCTGCCGAATCCACCCGTCCAGTGTGACCAAAAGTAGCCCAATCTGGCAACACTGCTTGCTACGTTCTAAGACTTACGTGCAGCTCGCGTGAACACAGGTTCTTCCAGCAGCGCGCGCCTCCCGCTTCGATTGCAGACTCAAGTTAACGCGCGTGCAGAAAGATGCCACGAAACTCGTGTCCGGTAGCTTTATTTAAAGGAATTTCACAAATAAAAGACTTGGCAGCTCTGTATGATATATTGGAGGAATCACGCAATGCTGGTGGATTGAAAATACGGAACAAACAGCGTTCCGTATTGGTTCAAAACGGGACGCATCTTTTAACTGTCAGATACGGAACGATTCCGTATTTTAAGGGACGGGTGGCAACCCTAAGAATGGAACCTGAGATGATCAGTTGGGTTTAGCGTTTACCCTGATGAGGTTCTGATTCAACACAGGTATGCTGACCTGTGCCTGTGTGTACGTCACAGGTGGGCCCACCTACCAGATCCCCAAACTTGCCTGATTCCCTTTCGGTCTGGGAGGCTCCCTGACACGGCCGCCGTAGAAGCGCGTTTCGATAAAGCAAATCTCCGTGGAAAGATTTCATCTCGTTATTGGTGAACGAGTGAAGTCCGTCCCGCAGCTTCAGAAGGAAGGCAGTAGCCTGCTTTCAGCCAGTTCTTATACCCGCAGTCGTTCAGACGGGCGCTCAACTCTTCATGAACCATTTAAAAAAATAATATATATATACACTTTTTTTTTTTAATGGTTCAGATTTGCCAATAAGCAGCAACAAGCAAGAACGAACACAGAGTCATTCAGCATGCATCCCTCCCCGTGCTAGCTCGATGTCATGCCGTGGAACTGTAATGGAAAGTTTTGTCTTTCGGTTGCAAATCTGAGAAAATGGGAAAGAAATAAAACGTTTCCGCGTTTATCTCAAGCCCCGCCCATATTCTATTCGTCGGGAACGCCTACTATCCCTACTATAATAACCTACTATACCTACTATAATAACCTACTATCCCTACTATAATAACCTACTATAATAACCTACTATCCCTACTATAATAACCTAATATCCCTACTATAATAACCTACTATCCCTACTATAATAACCTACTATCCCTACTATAATAACCTACTATAATAACCTACTATAATAACCTACTATCCCTACTATAATAACCTACTATCCCTACTATAATAACCTACTATCCTTACTATAATAACCTACTATCCCTACTATAATAACCGTTATTGGTTTTGCACTTTTCCTGCAAACATCGCAGCACTTTTCAACAAGTGCTTTAACAAAATAACTCATAACATAAGAATTAAACAAGTTAATACATATACACATATATACAATATATACAAATATACTAACATTAAACGATACATTTAGAAAATAATACAGTCATTTAAATATTAAAAAGATGAGTTTTTACCGCGTGATCATTCTGATGACAGGGAGATGACGCGCAATTGCTCTGATGAATACTAGCATACTGCATACTCAATGAGTATATACTGCATACTGCCTACTAAATTCATAATAAGTATGTGAAAACCAGCCGACCATTTTACACAGTACGCATAGGGCCTACTGCCTCCCAGAATGAAACCTCCATTTTAAACCTCCATTAGCTGAAATATGTAATTTTAACATTGTTAACATGTCATTTTATGAAGTTTTAATATGTTTTCAGGCGAGAAAGTAACCACATATATTCCCAAAATGTGTCCAGTTTACCAAAATAACCCGTTTATATATCTGATCTGACGATTTTTTGCGTCTTCTGTTCGCTAGCTGCGTTCGTAAAGTCGCCCTGGAAATATGATCAGCACTCATGGAATGCCTCTTGTCCAATCAAATTACCTGGTCCCTTTATGACGTTGCACCCAGTGTGCGCTCCGGCGCTCTCAGAGCGATTTTACGAACGCACCCTACGTTGCTTACCTTCACTCACTCGACAGAAACATCGTAACATAATTACAACACGTTGTAAAATGATTTGGGGGGCCAATATCTTTAGCTAGCTCAAGTAACTAGCTTACTATATTGTTGTCTTAACAGTTGGTAAAATAACATGATTAAAATAAATGTATATGAGCAATAACATATCGTGGGCAAGCACTACAACCAACTTGTCCGCCTGAAGCTACAATACTGGGATCATTCGTGATTGGGTTACAAGCAGTCAAATACTAGGTGAACATGTGTGTAAGACACAAATAAACTTGGATTTCATGCATTTCAAGTGGCATCTTTGTAATCATGACGATGTAGTTATGTTTAAGAATGCATTTCACCATGTTAATTCCCAGTATAGTGAAAATACCACCGCTCATCCGTGATCAGACTTAGCTGGGGTGCTGCAGCTGAAGAGTATCAAATAGAGTGCAAAAAAGCAGCATCTGCACACTCAAATCTGTGCAAAAAACGATGTTTATTGCAAGCTTTCGGTCCCCAGGCTATCGGACGATGTAAAAAACAGCTGTATGACGGGTTTGTATGACGCAGTTTGACGAGGCTGAAAGCGCACAGGGTTGCCAGATGGGATTGACAATTTACAGCCTAAACTTTCTATAACCTCAAAATCAAGTAGCCCATTCGGCGGTAACCCGCCCCATCTGGCGACCCTGGACGCAATCCTGCAACCCTGGACGCGAAATGCATTTTGGGGAAGCAGTATGCCAAAAGTGTCCATCGTAACAGACTTCAATTTTCCAGGAAGTACCCAGCTAGCAATTTTTGGTTCTAAAAATGTTCAAAGAATGTTACCTAGAACGTTCTCGTAATGTTTTCAGCGGGAAGTTTTCTTCAAGTTCCCAGAATGTTCTAGGATAACGTTCTCTAAAAACATTTTTTAAATGTTGTGTGATAACCTTCTTAAAATGTTAAGTGACAACATTGCTAGAACATTATGCCCTAATGTTCTTGAAAACGTTCAGTGGGAAGTTCCCAGAATGTTCTAGGATAACGTTCTCTAAAAACATTTTTAAAATGTTGTGATAACCTTCTTAAAATGTTAAGTGACAACATTGCTAGAACATTATGCCCTAATGTTCTTGAAAACGTTTTCAGTGGGAAGTTCCCAGAATGTTTTAGGATAATGTTCGGTAATAACCTTCTTAAAATGTGAGTTGACAATATTGCTAGAACATTACACCTTATGTTCTCAAAACATTTTCAGCTTAAGTTTTTTGTTTGTTCCCAGAATGTTTTAGGATAACGTGTGTTACGTTTTGGAATAATGTTCTAAATGTAGAGTGGTGTTGGACCCATGTGCGGTGCGGTCACTGCGGTGCGACTCAGAGGAATTGAGGTCGAGACATGAATAAAATAAAGTTCTCTTTACTGAGATGAATACACTGAATATCCATAGGACCGTCCGTGATACAGAACCACAGAAAAATAAAGGAGAGCAAGCAAGGCTGCGTAGCGAGTCGATAACTAATAACAAAAACAAAACACTTGCGAGTAGCGAAAACAAAAGATGAGCAAACAAGGCTCCGTTTACAAAAAGCAAACTTCACTTAAACACAAACAAATCAAAACACACATATAGTCAATAATACCTGGAAGTAGCGACAGGTAAGGTAAAGTCCTCCAGGAACGAAAGGACAGGGACAAGTATCATGCACAATATTCTTAAGGGAAAGACGAGGGTTCACAAGACGCTAACAAGTACGAACAACTGACAAGGGAACAGGGAAATGGGACACACCTAAATACACATACAGACCAGGGACGTGCCGTCCATATAAGCAGGGTAAGCAGTGCTTACCCAACGAAAAAAGAAAAAAGGACCGTGAAAATATTAAAATAAAAGTGCATGTAACCGTTTGTTTGTTTTCATTAAAAGAGTCGTATTTTAGGTCCCAGGGCAGCAGGAGTCATTCATTTTGACGTTGCATTTTTAGCGCCACCTGTAGGAGTAAAGCACTCCCTACTCTGCGTTGCATATAAGCATTCCTCTCTCTGCTTTCCCTCGCGTACATTCGAATGTGTGAAAATGTCTTTTTTATTTTTTTCCGATGCCTCAGCCCGCGGTTTAATGTGACCAGGGTAAGCATGCTTACAGCCAATCAGAGTAGGTCTTTCATTCCGATAAGAGCTACTGATTGGCTCTTATCACTTTCAAGTTCACTTAACATTTCACCTCTCGCCCGGCAGAATAGCTTATGCCAGGTAGCTCAAACGATCTAAATAATAATAATCAATAAGGATAACTTGCTTGATTTTGTGAATATGGACATTACTGTCAGCGACCTAAAGGGATTTCGTAGACTGGACTGGACTGGAAAAACACAACTACTGGCTAAAGGCCGCCCGCTCACCGATGTTCACACTCAGAAAGGGAGAGTCGCCAGCGGCTACAGCAAGCCTGGTATGAGCGGTTTATATGATGTATATGATTCGCGAGGCTGGTGGCGATCTGTGCTTGTTTATATGGTTTGAGTACTTTGAGAGGGAGGGTCTGTGATGTGATGTCAAGTGCCTGTGTGACAAAGTGTGAAAAGAAAGTGTGTTGTGAGTTTTTTACTATGGAGGATGGAAACGGTGTGTGTCTGTGTTGTGCGTGTGTGATGTTGAAACTGGTCCTGGACTTGTAGATTTCAGCAGGTTGGCTACTTGAAAAGATCTTTGAACAATGAGCACCCCTGATATAGTCGAAACTGGCAACTTTTTTTTTTTGTGTAATCTGATCACAAAGTGACACTACAGTTTATTAGCGGGTTCTAGGGCATCAAAATTGCATTTCCTTGAAACTGCGTTCACTGATAGCTTGTATGTGTAATTACGTGTATTTCTATATCTTATGCTTACCCAATCTAAAAGCTCACGGCACGTGCCTGATACAGACACTCACAGGTGACAATAATCACGTAATTAGTCCAGGGCTGGAGTGATGCTGCTCTTCAACCAGCAGAGGCATTGGGGAGTCATACTCGCTGACCCCCCTCGTAACAAACGTGCTCTAAAAACCATTCTAAAAACGTTTGCTTATAACCTTCTTAAAATTTTTACTGAAAACCCTGTTAAAACATTATGCCCAAACATTCTTAAAATGTTTTTAGCTAAACGTATTAACACATGTAAAAGTTTGATAACATCAATATTTAAGTCTTTCAACATAATGTATCATTATTTATTAACATTAACAACAGAGGTGAGACAGGGAGAGGCAGACACAGCTTCATTTGAGAACATAAATAAAAAAAAAAGAGAGCAAAACATCATAATATACTGTACATACTGAAAACATGGAAGTCAGAACCTATCATCACTGCAACAGTACATATCTCTGACAGTACATATCCTCATGACAGACAGGCATTCCCAAAGTGTTGATTGCTTGATTTAGTCCTCGCACAGTGTGGGGCTTCTGCTCCCCTCAAGTGCTGCTGCTGCACCTGGACACATTCTTAAACATCATCCCTGGACACATCCTTACTCTGAACTCTGTCCTCAGTCACAGATGGTCCACCTGTATCACTGTCCTCAGTCATGGATGGTCATGGTCCACCTGTATTATCCACCTGCATTATAACAAAAATAGTATTTAAAATCAGAATAGTTTCTGATTCATCAGAAGTCTTTTTGGTAGCCCTTTAAATTACAGGCCGTTAATTATGCAGTAATTACTGTAAATAACCAAGTAATATCCATGTAAAATAGACATGTAGAATGCTAGTAATTGTGCTAGCTAGATTGCTATAGCTAGCTAGCTCCCAACCCTGGCCCAAACTTTTGGGCTGGTAGATTTGCTTCACTCACCAGCCAAAAAACCAACAACAATGACGTTAATCTATTGAGTGGCTGGTAAAATCTGAACGTTCACCAATTTGTCGATTTGGACGGTGGATAAAAGTTAATTTTGCGCCCAGCTTCCTAGCAATTTCTGACAACACACACGCTCAACGTTATTCGCATTAACGGTTAGTTTGTGGTCAAGAAAGTAAATGTATCCATACAAAGTAACGTTAATCAATTCAAAACAGTTATTGTAACCTTACCGTGTAATCCACAGTGTCCCGTTCCCTTGTGCTGTCTTCAACTAAAACCGTCTACCTATGCCCGACCACTGAACATCTCAGTCAGGCTTAGTGAAATCTAATCAGAGTCGTTTGATTGGTCTGAAATCTAATCAGAGTCGTTTGATTGGTCTGCCACGTCCTCAGCCTCCTCGGTTGTTGGTGCAAGTCTGAAACTTGAATTTTTAATAACATCCCAAAAACATTTTAAGAATGTTTGGGCATAATGTTTTAACAGGGTTTTCAGTAAACATTTTAAGAAGGTTATAAGCAAACGTTTTTAGAACGGTTTTTAGAGCACGTTATCCTAAAACATTCTGGGAACAAACAAAACACTTAAGCTGAAAATGTTTTGAGAACATAAGGTGTAATGTTCTAGCAATATTGTCAACTCACATTTTAAGAAGGTTATTACCAAACATTTGTAGAATGTTTTTTGAGAACATTATCCTAAAACATTCTGGGAACTTAAAGAAAACTTCCCGCTGAAAACATTTTCAAGAACATTAGGGCATAATGTTCTAGCAATGTTGTCACTTAACATTTTAAGAAGGTTATCACACAACATTTAAAAAATGTTTTTAGAGAACATTATCCTAGAACATTCTGGGAACTTAAAGAAAGCTTCCCGCTGAAAACATTTTCAAGAACATTAGGGCATAATGTTCTAGCAATGTTGTCACTTAACATTTTAAGAAGGTTAACACACAACATTTTAAAAATGTTTGTAGAGAACATTATCCTAGAACATTCTGGGAACTTAAAGAAAACTTCCCACTGAAAACATTACGAGAACATTCTAGGTAACATTCTTTGAACATTTTTAGAACAAAAAATTGCTAGCTGGGAATGTTCTTCCTTTGTTATCGTGTAACATTGTGGGAACATTTTATAAAAGAACATTCTATAATCTGTTACTTAAACAATGTCCCCAAAACATCCTTGGAATGTTGCAGGTAAAACGTTCTTCCTTTGTTTACATCACATTACAGGAACATTCTAGAAAAAACGTTTTGTGATCTGAGGCATCAATAACATCCTGAAAACATTATCGAATGTTGCTTTGAAAATGTCCATTCTTTGTTATCATGTAACATTGTGGGAACATTTTATAAAAGAACATTCTATAATCTGTTACCTAAACAATGTCCCCAAAACATCCTCAGAATGTTGCACCTAAAACGTTCTTACTTTGTTAACATTTAACGTTATAGGAACATTATTTGAAATGGGAAACATCCTTAAAATGCTCTTTGAACATTAGATGCTAATGTTTTCTTTAAAACATTAGCAGAACTTGTAGGGAATGTTAGCCAATGTTGTGGGAACATTCCCTGCTAGCTGGGTAACTGCTCGCCTACTAAATTTCTCGCATACTCAAATCTCGCACTACATACTCAAAATCTACGTCATATCTAGTACGAGTAGTATGCTAGTATGCTATTCAGAACACAGCCATAGTTCCGAATCTCAGGCCAAATAACATAATAATAATTAAGCACTATCACACGAGAGGGAGTGCTGTTATACTGAATATCAGCACGGCTGTGATTCGGTCGTAGGTAGGCAAGACGTTTACGTGACATTAAGATGCACTAAAAAAGCAGTTTGCAATGGTAACTAGGAACCTTATACTCTGACCGTGGTAGCCGATCTGACCTACTTTCTGACGTACCAACATGCCTGACGTGACCTTCTCTTTATGTTCAGTAGATGCTAAATGGGATCCGTGGGAGGGTCTAGCGCTGGTCCATGACGGCCGTGCGGCAGGACCGGAGCTATGGACGACCAGACCCCAACCATGGAGCTATGGAAGACCATATAATACCATATAATACCATATAATACCCCAACCATCACTTTTACCTCATCGTTTTAAATCACTTCCATCTCAACTTCAGTGTTGTGACGTCAGAGTCGAGACGTCCCAAGCATCCCGTTTAGCTCCATGCTCTTCCTGCATCCGCTGTCGGTGTCACAGCTGTTTCTACTGATGTTGTCAGTCTCATTAGCCGGTGAGAGGGGAGGCTCGGCTGGCTAGCGACGGAGCGGTTTAGGGTGCTAATGAATGATTAGGTGGTTTGCTATAACATACACTGTTAGCCCTAGCTCAATTCATTTCGCGATTGCAACGCAGCCAGCTCGTAGCTGGTCGGTCTGATAGTGTCCGCTGCCTGGCTTCACCTCCATCCCAGCTGTCCCTGTCTGGGCGCGTTCTACTAGTTACAGATTGGTATACATTTGGCGACCATTTCATTCGTTGGATAGAATACTACTATGGCGAATTTGCTCTCCATGCAGTTTTGTGCGACATTCAGAAGACCTGGGAGTCTGAAGCCTCTGAGAAGCGCCGGGACACTGAGCGTTGATCAGCGACGCTACAGCAGCAAGGATGGCTCACCGCCGGGGTACCTGCATCGAAGCATCGTGCCAACCATGCATTATCAGAAGAGCTTACCCCGGTAATCACAAGGGAATTCCTTGGTTTGTTTATTATTGTGGCGTGCTACATTTCCCTTTTAATTAAACCACTCAACCAAACTACTCAGCACAATTCTCACCTAATCATTTATGATGTCATTTGTTTGTGAAATATATCAATTGTGTTTAAAAAATGAAGTGCCATTTTGTGTGTGTAGGTGACATTCTCACTGTCGTGATAAAGAATATAGGTGAAAGTGCACATGCATACTGAATGTGAACACGGTATAGCCACGGGGGGGCGGTGTTTCATGTAAATAAACTTACATTTCTTATTAGGCCTACTAGCTACATCTAAAACGAGACATAGGTGCAGTTATATGATCAAGTTTGATTGTTTTTCTTTAAGATTGAATCTATTCCTGTCAATTCTACAGGTTGCCAGTTCCCAAACTGGAAGATACAATCAAGAGGTATTTGGCTGCTCAGAGGCCTCTTTTAGATGATGACCAATTCAGGTAAGCAGAAATCTAAATATTGACACTTGTGTGATGATGCCTAGTAATGGTCATTGGTCATTGTGACACATTCAACACCTCCGAAAATGTTTACAGTAATACAGACAAACTGGCACATGACTTCCAAAGTGGTGTGGGGAAGCAACTTCATGAAGAGCTGGTAGCTCAGGACAAGCAGAACAAGCATACCAGCTACATTTCAGGTAAGTTTTCATTTAAATAGATAGCATTTGTAATATCAACTGGCAAGTAAGAGAGCATCTGTGTTGTTCAGGAATATAACTGTCTTTTTACATTGTTCCATAGCCCCATGGTTCGACATGTACCTATCTGCACGGGATTCTGTAGTGCTGAACTTCAACCCCTTCATGTCCTTCAACCCTGATCTAAAGACAGAGTACAATGACCAGCTAGTTCGAGGTACCAACATGGTGTGCTCTGCTGTGCGCTTCATGAAGACGCTACGTGCTGGATACCTGGAGCCAGAGGTATTCCATCTGAATCCAGCTAAGAGTGACACAGACGGCTTCAAAAAACTCATCCGCTGGGTGCCCTCCTCACTATCTTGGTATGGGGCCTACATGGTGAATGCCTACCCGTTAGACATGTCACAGTACTTCCGCCTCTTCAATTCCTCTCGCATCCCCAAGCATGGTAAAGATGAGCTCTTCACAGACCAGAAAGGACGCCACCTCCTGGTGATGAAGAAAGGCAACATGTATGTGTTCGATGTGGTGGACCGTGATGGGAACTTGGTGAAGCCGACAGAGATCCAGGCCCATTTGAAGTACATCCTTTCAGACTCAACCCCAGCCGCTGCTTATCCCTTGGGGCTCCTGACCAGTGAAAACAGGGATGTGTGGTCTGGACTGAGGGAGAAGCTTCTGGCCGCTGGGAACGGAGAAGCACTGGGGATTATTGACAGCGCCCTCTTTTGTCTGTGTCTGGACGATGAGAGCATGGGTGACCATATCCACACCTCCCATAACATGCTACATGGAGACGGTTGCAACCGTTGGTATGACAAGTCTTTCAGCATCATACTGACCAAAGACGGACAGGCAGCCATCAACTTTGAACACTCATGGGGCGATGGTGTGGCTGTGCTCCGCTTTCAGAACGAGATCTTTAAAGACACTACTGAGAAGCCGTTGGTGAACCCCAGTTCCTCTCCTGCAGCTGTGGACTCAGCCTCTGCTGTACACCGACTCCAGTTCAACCTGAATGAGGAGCTGGAAAAAGGAATTACAAAGGCCAAAGAGAACTTCCATGCAGCTGTTTCAAAGCTCACCATCGACGCCATGCAGTTTCAAAAGGGCGGGAAGGAACAGTTGAAGAAGAAGAAGCTGAGTCCAGATGCTATTGTTCAGCTGGCATTTCAGATGGGCTTCCTGAGGCAGTATGGACAGACTGTGGCAACATACGAGTCCTGTAGCACAGCAGCATTTCGTCACGGCCGCACAGAGACCATTCGGCCAGCTACCATACACACACAACGCTGTGCAGATGCCTTTGTACGCCATCCAGGGAAGCACAGTGTGGAGCAACTGCTGGCCATGCTCAGTGAATGCTCCAAATACCATGGGCAGCTCACCAAAGAGGCAGCCATGGGTGAGTGCACTCCATTTCTACTAAGCAATGTTTGATGACATAGTATTTGATAATGGAAAACATGTATACACCTCAGATTCTCATATTTGAACATTGTCATTCTTTCATACATAATGAATGAATGATCAAAGACAAAAATAACACTTTTTCTGACCAGGTCAAGGGTTTGACCGGCACCTGTTTGCCATGCGATACCTGGCAAACTCCAAGGGCCAGGCTCTGCACAGCCTCTATCAGGACCCAGCGTACGCTGCCATCAATCACAACATCCTCTCCACCAGCACCCTCACCAGCCCCGCTGTCAACCTGGGGGGCTTTGCCCCAGTGGTGCCTGATGGGTTTGGGGTGGGCTATGGTGTCCATGATGACTGGATTGGCTGCAATGTATCCAGCTACCCAACCCGCAATGTCCATGAGTTCCTCCAGTGTGTCCATAAGTCCCTAGAGGACATCTTCAGCGTTCTGGAAGGAAAACCTCTCAGCTAAGGGGTGGGGCGGGCTATTGCCAGTGCAGGGAAAAGTAATCAGATATGACAGTGAGGTGAATGTTTTAAATTAACTTTTCCCAGGCCTAGAGTAAAGGTACTGGTACTATATGGGTTAATAAAAGGAGGAGTGGCGGTAATTACTGTATCACTGCAGGTAGTGTTGGATAATCTTATTAGAGCACTTGGGTGTGGGGTAGGTATACGGTGAAGATGGTATTTAAAATTATAAACGGTTTATTTCTGTCAACTGTTTACACCTGGATTTTGCCATTTGTATACCCACCAACATTTGTTTAATAAACATTGTCCAAATTAAACTTGCATATATGCATCGCAAGGCATGATCAAGAACTCTTGTCACAGGGCAAGGGGTGGAGAAGGTCATCATTTTGACTTTTGGGCTAGCAACGATGACCAGAGAGTGAGAACTACTTGCGATCAATTTGCTCCAACTTTGAGGCACGTTGAAAGTATTCTAAAAGGTGTTGTCATATACCAGGGTATTTTGGAAGGAAGTTACACCAGTTTAAGAATTGTAATACTGGTCCAAGCTTAAGAGCACTAGAAGCTCTGGAGTTATTTTAATACTATTCCCATACTATTGGGTTACCAACTATAACTGCAAGTGATGTTAAAAAAGCAATACAAGTATATGTGGTGAGCCACATGGGTAAGTGTAAACATTCTGGATGTTTTTCCTTTTCCAACTGGTATTGCAATGTATCTAACATAGGAAGATGTCCTGCTTGTGCTTATGTAAAAGCCTCGAGTTTGATATTGAAATGAGATCAGTAATTTATTGATTGATGTTCATACTAGCACCTCCATCTGACTCCGTTTTGCTGTGTTGTAAAGGAGCCCTGTCATGCTATGAGTTTATAAATCACAACGTTGCCCTATAATGTGATTTTTAGAGCAATACCTCAGACCTTTGCTATTAACCATGTGGGAAGACTTTCCTCTGCCTTATGAATGGAATGATCACTGGTAATCTCTAATGCAGTTTTACTAAGATTGTAAACAAAATCTAACAAACACGAGCTACATTTAGCCTTATCAGTAACCTTGGCGTGTATGTAAGTGTGCCGAGTGTTGAAATAAAAAACTATAAAATCACACTTTATCTGTGTATTGAGTATTTCAAGACTGACCAGAAGGTGATGTGCAATTCAGATCTAAACAAATGTTTCCCTACCATCGATAAACAGACGACCCCACAGCAAAGGCCTCTAGTAATGGAGCACTTTAAGAAAATCAACAGTAACTAAATGGATTTGAGTGAAAAAAGAGAAGTGGACAAAGTTTTCCCAATCATTTATTTAAAATAAAAAAGGCAGGTTAATCAAAAGCAAATGTACAAATGTTGTAACGGGCACAAACATGAAATAAAACAATTCCGACGAGACATGTCCACTCTGCTTAGATGGGCTTGATTTTGAAGTGTAAGCCGATGAGACTGAAGACGAGACATTTCAGGTCCTGGACCAGATAATAGAACACTCTGAGACCTTCAGGGTCCCTGGAAAACACAATTACATGATTGTAGTAGCTGGTACAATATTGAGGCCGATATCCTCACAGCAGTGCTCAGACTGCGCAAATTGTTTTAAATAGCATATTGTACTTACTTGGACTGGTTGACATCAATCAAGGAGCCAATCTTGGAAGTTGTGAACGAAATGTGCTCATCCCCAATGACAATCTCCAGCTCCTGAAAGAGTTTAGAAATATATTACGACATATTAATACATCTCAGCTAGATGCTCAACAGTTGAATAAGGTTCAACTTCATCTGTTTGATAATTTAGTTGAAGTAAGACATATCCAGTTGTCTTATCTTGACTTCTTCCATGCTTGTTTCCAATATCTAGCCGTGTCTGTGAGTGAGTTTCTTGACTGAGAGGCCTGACTGACCTGTCTGCCAACTCTATCCGGGGGTGGCCACAGCGCATCATCCTCCTTGGTGATCTCACTATCATCTATGATCCTCTTCAGCTCTTCCATCACACTTTTGTGTACATAGGCCTGTAGGGGAGAAGAATCAGAAAGTTACAGCTACCAATTCTGGTGTCAAGTCAATAGGTGCAACATTGAAGAATATTGCAAATAGAAATGGTTGGATTTGGAGCAGATCCCTGACAGACACCCAGCTATATCCATTATATATTTTGCATCATGTGGTATATTGCTGTACTACAGTATGTACACAGTGAAGCACCACGTGTTTAATAATGCAGAATTACTTTTTGGTCCAGGCATCTGTGATTTGTATTGATCTAATCTAGCTTTAATCATGTTGCTGTGGGGGTATACCTCTTTTCTGATCATCACGTCATTCTTGTAGTTGCTGTTGTTTGCATACCTCAGTTTACCTGAAAGACAATTAAAAGACCACGTTATTACTTTTGAACAACATTTTAATGCACTCTTTAGCAAGGCAGCTCACCCACTCTCAATGTAGCTAGCTAGCTAGCTAGTTAGCACATATGTTAAACAAAGCATGAACTGGTGTTACCAGTTGTTTCAGGAAATAAGCAGAACTCACAATTACACATGTCGATGCACGAACATATCTACAGGATATTACAAACATGCGATGAAACCAGGTTTCTAGAAAAATAAACTATATTATTTTGCTGGCTTACACATCTAACATATTTGCAGAGACTCAACATATGTTGAACTATCTCAACCAGTTTGGATTAGCTGAGCTAACTGATGCTAGTTAGCAGGCAGGCTAGGGGTAGTCCAATTGGCGCCTAACTCACCGTCCGGTCTAAACTCAAACTCCAGAAACTCGTGTCCGAACTTGCCCTTATGTCCAACATAATACCGCAGATAGAAGTCGCTTGTTGACATGATAAACCCGTTAAACAGCGTGTGTATGCGAGGCGGTGGGAATGGAGAACGGCTCTCTGGCTAAGTCCTGTGCTTGCTAACCTCGCTACCTCAGCATCGGTGTCGCTCGTTGGTGACGTCAATTCAATTGTCGCATTGCTATGAGGACTTTCTTTTCCCAGAGAGAAGACTTGTGGCTTCAAAATACAAGTCCTCGGTAAAACGCTACAGACTCTCTTCTATTATTATTATATTGTTATTATTATTATATTATTATTATTATTATTATTATTATTATATATTATTATTATTATTATTATTATTATTATTATTATTGTTATTATTATTGATATCAAATCATTTCTTGAGCTTTGTGCATAATGTATACTGTGAAAAAGAAATAACTATGGGGGGAAATATAAAGTAAAACTATAATATAAACGAACTACTTCTAATATGTATTATTATTATTATTATTATTATTATTATTATTATTATTATTATTATTATTATTATGGTGGAGGACTTTGATAAATGGTTGGATCTTAAGTAAATGAATGAAGAGAACATAGCTAATATACACAGATAAATACATTTTAAAACTAGTTATTTTGTAGGTATTATTCTTGTTAATTTGTAGGTGCTCGTTCGTTTTGCAGAGGGATTGTCTCTTATGGACTGTGTAGACATATTTTCCACATCCCTCTTAGCCCCCAATGCAATACACTGAACATGGGATACATATTGCATATTGGTAAATGTATTAGAAGATATATTCAGTAAAGTAAAGTCTGTCAAATCAATATAGCCTATGATGGAAAACAAATGTTTAAAAAAAAAAAATTTGATAGTCGCAGGCAATTGAAAGGACGTCTACGTTCGACGTCAGGGGTCCTGATATGTCTCTTTTGTGGGCAGACTGCTCAACGCTAGCTGGATGGTAAGAAGTCAACTAAGTCATATGTTTATGTTTGAACACTTAATGAATCTTTATTCACAGAAATGTAGACGTTCATATACAAGTGTGATTCAACCCTGCTCAAAGACCAGATGGCATCACTGATTTTTGTTGTGTTGAGTTTCTTTCATGACATGTTGTGCATTCCAGGTTCTGGGTGGCAGTCAGGTTCAACAGCTAGCTCACTCACACTGCACAGGCTGGCTTTCCACATCAGTTACAGGATTTGGCTTTTCACCAGGTAATACAGCTAGTTAGCTAGTGGAACTGCGAGTGATTTTCAGTTATTTAGAATGATTGTTATTATTTGGCGTTTGTATATTGAATACTTTCTAAACATGTATATTAGCAAGTGACTGACAAACCTATTTCTCTGATTGTGAAGTCAAAGTCTGCAGAACTTTGCTTAAGCAGTGAAAAGGCCCATGGTTGAATGATGGAGGTCGCCTATGTGTGCGAGTGGGAGAAGAGACCCAAGAGCAACCACTGCCCGTCCATCCCCCTGGTGTGTGCCTGGTCCTGCAGGAACCTGGTGGCCTTCACCACTGACCTCAAAAATGAAGAAGACGAGAAAGGTACATACATCATAACCATGTGATTTCTGACTGTCAGTGCAGAAATGTGTTGTTCCCAAAAATGTTAAATGTGATTGCCTCTTTATGTCTGAATCTGTATGGTGCATATTATGCATGACTTCATAATGAGACTATAACCACAATGTTTCACTTTATTTCAGATGTCAGTCATATGATCCACATCATTGACACAGAGCATCCATGGGATGTGTATTCCATTAATTCAGGGCACGCTGAGGTCATATCTTGTCTGGAGTGGGACCAATCAGGTGGGTCAGCATTTGTATGTCAAACATGTATTTAGCCCATAGGTCTTTTGAATGATTACATTTTGTTTGGGCACCTGGCTGGTATTTACCTCAATTTACTGTGATATGCTGAGCAATATACTTTAAAGTGGTGTGAACATGGAACAATCATAAGGGAGTGAAAGTATGGCATGGGTATACCCTATTACCGTTGTCTTATTCTATGTCTATGTGCATGTATTTCAGGCTCCAGGTTGCTGTCTGCTGATGGAGATGGGCAGATCAAGTGCTGGGCCATGGCAGACCACCTAGTGAACAGCTGGGAGAGTTCCCTTGGAAGTGCAGTGGACGGAGACCCCATTGTAGCCCTCTCCTGGCTGCACAATGGAGTCAAGCTGGCTCTTCATGTGGAGATGGTAATGCATTTGCCTGACACAGTCACTCACACAGTGTTACATATTTCTGATCTATGGACATGAGGTTGTATTGTTTACTCAATACTTGAGGACACAGGTTTAAAGCTCTGAGAAATGCTGAACAGTGCCGAGCATAACAATATAGTATATAGATATAGCTATTGTTTCATTGATATGGTCCCAAAATATATTTACTTTGTGAATTCAAACCTTATACCTCGTTGTGAGCTCAGATTTACTGTGTCAAAACACATAATGTGAGACTATTCCAGGAAATCTAAGTGTTCTGTTCTGATATCTATGAAGCACTGTTATATATTTCGGGACCATGTCAATGGTAATAGGACAAGAAATATGCCCCAAAAGAATTTGAGTAAAATTCAGCTTCCAAGCTACTGATGTATGCTGTGGTAGGATTTATTCAAATGACCAGGAGACCGAAGGTTATCAGAAGAATTAAGTCTTTATTTTATTCTAACAAAGATGTGAATAGGTTTGCAAAGCCATTCCAAATTGTTAAACATGAAACACATCATTTACAGTGATGCTTGAAAGTATGTGAACCCCTTGTGCAATCATATATTCTTTTAGTTTTTACCATGAAATCTTTATTTAATTGTCTATTTGTTTATTTCTCTTTTTTATCTGACATAACAGGTTTATATTTACCAATTCCATGATGGTTTAGAGGGAATCATGCATGTAGTAGAAAAACTAAATTATAAAGAAATGTGTGCATCTTTGATTTCAACTCATGACAAATTGTAGCAAAAACAAAAGCGAGGAAAGATGAGTGTGTCAGCTCAGTAACAACTTGATATACATTTAATCATTCACATAAGGCTTCAATAAATGTACTGATTCATACACTGGGATTTTCCACCACAATGCCAATATGCCATCATCTACTCCACACACAACCTGTCTTCTCTTCTGCAAACCCCTAGTCAGGCTCTACCAACTTTGGGGAGAAGTTCTCGCGAGTGAAGTTCTCTCCATCACTTACGCTGTTTGGGGGCAAGCCCATGGAGGGCTGGTTGGCGGTGACGGTGAGCGGCCTGGTGACCGTGTCCCTACTGAAGCCCAACGGGGCCCTGTTGACGGCCAGCGAGAGTTTGTGCCGCCTGAGGGGCCGCGTGGCTCTAGCCGACATCGCCTTCACTGGCGGGGGCAACATTGTTGTGGCGGCCACCGATGGCAGCAGCTCCTCACCTGTGCAGTTCTACAAGGTAGGAAGAATCAGCATGACCAATATTAATATTAGGTATTGTTTTTGCCTTGACGGTGATACAGCAAATTCCAATTTAACTCAGGAACCAACCCCCCCCCCCCCATTTTTACTACCTCACTTCAAAAACAATTATCGTGATGAACATAGTCTACATTATATTTATTACCACTGAATTATTGTGTTACAAGGCTCCATTGTTGTCCAAACCCTACTCAAGGTATGCGTGAGTGTGGTCAATGAGAAGTGCCGCATCGACACTGAGTTGCTCCCTTCGCTCTTCATGCGCTGCACCACTGACCCAGTCAGGAGGGACAAGTACCCAGCCGTCACACACCTCAAGTTCCTCACCAGGGAGAACTCTGAACAGGTGAGAGGCACGCCACAGCCCTTAATAACAACAAAATGTCTTGTTGAGGTAGTTTCATTCTGTTTATGTTAACAGCTCTGGAAAAAACTAAATGTAAATTGAGTCTATAACACAACAAAAAAGGTGAAGAGGTTTGAATACTTTACGAAGCTACTGTATATACAATTGCTGTGAGTAAGAGGTGTGTGTATACTATGGGTGAGTTAGAGTGACAGTGATTTTTAAGGGTGGTGCACATGTGTGTGAGTGGTAGCACTACAACAGACTGTTGTGTCTTTATTGTGGCTTCCCTTGCAGGTGCTGCTGTGTGCCTCCAGCCAGACAGGCAGCATTGTTGAGTGCTGGTCTCTACGGAAGGAGGGACTCCCAGTCAATAATATCTTCCAGCATCGTTCACCCGTAGGTAAGGCAGAGAACCATAAAATCAAATATGGAAAACATACCGTGAGTACCACATCTCTTTTGGGTGCATGCCAATAGTTGTAGCTGGCTTCATCTCATGGCTTCACCTGCCCCACCTGCACTGACATTAAAGAACTGGACATGTGAATTCTGGTTGGACATACTCCATATTGCTATCTCTTGTGTATTTCAGATTAGTTGGGGAGGGAAGGACCACATTTAGGGCCAAACTGTATAGCAAACTCTTCATGTCCGTTTATCTGATGGCCCTCAGCCACTGTTGAAACTGGCCCACTGTAGTCAAAGAGACAAGCTACATGGCAGCAGCAACCGACACCGAAGTGAGCTTATGTGGCTGCAGTACCTTTTTAGGCTCTGAGTCTCTAAAGCATAAATGTCTTGCAATGTTGATATCTGCCTCAGTTTTGCTGCCTTTGGTGTAGCATACTAAACAATGCTTACAGAAGCAAACCACAACTCTTGCTATTTAGTTTCTGAATTGGACTATTTCAATGTATTCTATAGAGATCCACACAAGTCAAATTCACCAAGCAGGTCTGCTCTGTGGTCAAAAATTGCTTTTTTCACCTCGCTAAAACAAGGGCCTACCTTCCACAGAAGGACCTACAGAAGGTGATCCATGCCTTCATAACAATCCGGCTGGATTACTGCAACTCCTTGTATGTTAGCATTGCTGCTTGACTCCTCATCAGCACCAAGAAGTGTGACCACATAACACCAATCCTGGCCTCACTCCACTGGCTCCCCGTCCTTCCGTATTGATTTTAAATGACTTTTGATTGTTTTTAAATCACTAAACGGGCAGGCACCCCCGTACTTGGCTGATCTCCTGCGCCACCATACCCCACCCAGAGCCTTAAGGTCAGCTGACCAGCTGCTGCTGGAAGTCCCTAGGACCAGACTCAGAACCAGAGGGGACAGAGCCTTCGCAAAGGCAGCCCCTAGGCTCTGGAATAGCCTCCCCCTCCATGTCAGATCTGCCCAGAGCGTCGAGGCTTTTAAAACATTAGCTAAGACACACCTCTTCTCCCTGGCCTTTGAGCTGATGTGAGCCTGCCTCCCGACACTGCACTTTTCTGCACTTTTATTTCTGCACCTGTATTTTGTATTGCACCTTGTTTATTTGTGTATTTGTATTTGTTGTTTTCTTTTTTTTCTTTTTTTCTTTGTTTTATTTGTTAAGCACTTTAGGTGGCTGTTTTGTCGTTGTAAATGTTCTATAGAAATAAACATTACTTACTTACTTACTTACTTACTTATTTTCCCCTCTTGACAGTGGGTGAGAAACAGCCTATGATCCTGAAATGGCGTATCCTCTCAGCCACCAACGACCTGGACCGAGTGTCAGCTGTGGCTCTACCCAAGCTGCCCATCTCCATCTCCAACACAGACCTCAAGGTGGCCTCTGACACCAAATTCTGCCCAGGCCTTGGTATGTGACTCTGTTTCATCCACGACTGACATGATAATGATGTCTTCTATCTGATATCTCATCCAATCCACACACAAAAACAAAAGACAATTATAGGAAATATATAAAGAAATAAAAACATTTTAAGGATAAGCTTAATTTAATACGCACAATTACAGGGTACAGTTTGCCAGTAAATCTTTTCCAATAAAAACTGGAAATGTCACGTATAAGAAATATTATGAAAAGCTGTGACTGACAAGCAGGCTGTTCCTCACAAACCTCCTCCTCTCTCTTGGACTCCAGGCCTTGCCCTATCTTTCAACGATGGTAGTATCCAGATACTCCACAGACTCTCCCTACACACAATGGGTGTGTTCTACGGGTCTTCCTCTTCCTCCTCCAGCTCCAGCCAACGGCCCGGGGATGAGCCGGCCATCAAGCGGCAGCGTGCCGGAGGTCCCACCGTCCACTTCAAGGCCCTGCAGTTTTCCTGGACGTCACTGGCCCTGGCCGGAGTGGACACCCATGGCAAGGTGAGCAAGGAACTCTGTAGCATCTAAATTACCTGTACTAGCTAGAGTACGTTAGCTCCTGTGCTTTGTAGCTAAAGTGGTACTTGATTTATCTTGATAATCCAGCCACACAGCTGTGAGAGTAACAATTGTCATTTGATGGTCAATCCCTATGTGACCAAACATCATTTGCTAAAGCTTTGCTTTGTTATACAAGTAGCAAGGACCTGTGTTGTCGAGAAAAATACCACCTACCAAAGCTATCAGGAAACCGAACACTGGTATTTACCTGGAAATTGACTAGGTACTTAGTAATTCCATGGTAGCAATGAGGTAGCCTACTGTTTGGACCTAATACCTCTGTAGTTCAGCTGGTGACATTCTGTAGATGGTAGTAAATGGACAGTAAAGCTTACCACCTGGAGAGTATGGTGAGCATTCTTTGGTCATCCACTGTTGAAGTCTGGCCAGCATAGAATCCATTATGCATCATTTATTGTATCAGAGGGTGCTTGAGGAAAATGTGAGACCATCTGTCTAAAAATTTAAGCTGAAACGGATGTGGACCATGCATGTCATGCAACATGACAGAACCTAAACATTACACTAAATCCACCAAGGAATGGCTAAAAAAAAAGAAATGGAGAGTTCTGGAATGCCCAAGTCAATGCCGGGATCTATAATCCTATTGAGGTGGGGTGATTAGGGCATAGGGTGTCCTAACCTTTTCCTCAGTAGGAATTGGCATCTTTGTTCGTTTTTTGTTAAATAAATGATGACAAAGTTAGATTTTCATTGTTTTTGGTTCGATTACATCACCTTTATCTATAGATGTTGTTTGAAAGAAGATCACATATTGATATGTCCATATCTCTTAAAGAAGAACTAAATATTTCATGGGGTGTCCTAATTTTTTCACATGACTGTACCTGACTTATCAGAAACACCTGTCAAGCCAATTGGCCCACTACTTTTGGTGCCCTGAAATAGGGGGACTATGTATAACAATTGTTCTCATTTCTAAATGTTGAAACCAGTATGTACACAAATACCCTCACATACAAGCTATGAAACTGTACTTTAACCTCATAGTAACGTTTAGATTTCAAATCCAAACCATTGGAATACTGAGCCAAAAGAAGAAAAAATGCTTCACTGTCCCGTTGCTTATGCAACTGTATATACTCTACACAGTATGGTATTGGAAGAAAGACAATAAACCAGGAAAACAAATATTTATAAACATATTGAGCAGAAGCAAATGGTGAGCAGACACAATTTTTTGCTTTAATGGTATTTATTCCTCTTTACTTTACTTTTTGAATCCGACTGTACCTTCCTCTTTAAATCAAACACCTCCCTTTCAGCTGCATATGATCCGTGTGTCCCCTTCCATGGGCCAAATGTTGGACATGAACACATTGTTGCGCCACCTGCTCTTCCTGTTGGAGTACTGCATGGTGACGGGTTACGACTGGTGGGACGTGCTGCTCCATGTGCAGCCAGGGATGGTCCACAACCTGGTTGAGAAGCTCCACGAGGAGTACATGAGACAGAACCAAGCCCTTCAGCAGGTAGGATGAGTAGGGGATGCAGCACACAATGTACCCCTTCATAGGTCAGACCCCAGAAACAAGAGGCAAGAAAGTAATCCGTAATCCGTAAAACATTATTTTGAGTATTAGTAGTCACTTTTGCTTCCATATTTTCAGGCAACTAGTGTAGGCTATACATTTAGCAATTGATCCGTTTTTCTCAGCAGCGAATTCTGGTGCAAAAAAACTATATTGTCATAGTCAATTGTTTTAAGATGGGGAGTTAGTTTAGCATTTTGTTGTTCGTTAGTTTAAACCATCTCCAAATAAAGTCTTACCAAATTGAATACTGAGACTGAAGTCTTGATAACAAATGTGTAACAACATATTTGATAATGGATAGGGATATACATTGGGGAGTGTTTGATTAGGTTTGTAGGAGTTTGATAATAAAATGATTGACAACCACCATAGCAAACTTTTTTCAGCTGAAAACCATAAAGGCTTTAGCTAGCTTTGAATGAAAAACAATGTTGAAATATACTAGATGCAAACAGTGCCTTCTTTGCAAAAGTATCCCCTGCCCAATTGTTACATGTTGTCTCAGAGCCTGAAATTGAAATACATTAAATTATGTATTTTTCTTTTCCAAATGAAAGAGGATTTTCATTCTGATATCAAATTATTGTTATTATTATTATTAGTAGTAGTATTATTGCAATCAGACTTAATTCATCTTGTTGAAGAAATGCTTGCATTTGAGCTAATTTTGAAGTGCCACAACAAAGGCCTATACCTATGCAAACATAAATGTCAGATTAATTTTTTTATTTGTCTTTCTCTTTGAAAGTGTCCAGTGGAGAAAAGCCAAATTCTATGCACTTCAATGTTAGGCTCTAAGGCAATATAATGTGAATATCGTCCAGGGCGTGAATACTAGCAAGGCACTGTATAAGTAGATAAGTTGGTGAATTATGAATTATAAGTAATAATAATAATCATGTTGTGTTTGTTGTAGGTGCTCTCTACACGTATTGTGGCAGTGAAAGCCTCCCTCTGCAAACTGTCGTCAGCCACAGCAGCACGTGCCTGTGACTTCCACGCCAAGCTGCTGCTCATCGCCATCAGTTCTACCCTCAAGTCTCTCCTGAGACCCCATGTGCTAAATACACCAGACAAGAGCCCAGGGGACAGGCTTACAGAGATCTGTGCCAAAAACACTGACACAGGTAGAACAACTGATAAACCTTTACTTGGGTTCGGATAATTTCCGTGTATTGAGGATTATTGACATCACTATTAGTGTTGCAGATGAAAGATGATAATTCTATTCAAGGGTTTCCAGATATAGAATTCTAGTTAACCCTAAGTGGAATCCCACACCATTTCAAAGTAGACTATACTTTTGGGGTATATTTGAGTGGTAGTTGAGACTGCAATATGTTGTTATCAGAGATGCAGTGGAGGGCAAACACATATTTTCTTTTTACATTGTGAATAACATTTACACTCCTTAAAAAATAAAAAAATAAGGGGATTATGTTACCTTTATTTTCTCCAGTGTCAAGTGTTTACCCATATTTCTTCTACCACTACCTCCGTGGTTATCATTGCAGAATAAATACTGGACAAACTGAAAGTGGTTGTAAAAGTATAAAAACCGAACCTATGTTAACTAAAGCTGTTCTATATCAAAATATGTGCATCTTTTCACTTACATTGTTCGGATTAATATTGTTTCTCCAAACATGCACACTGTGCTCACAGAACTAACTGAACTGGATAATACTGCTGTTAAACAATTGAACTGATATTTGGTCAATTATTAAACTCATAACAGAAAAATAACCGACATTCTGATTAATCACTATTCACTAGAAAGCACTCCTGGCTTCATTTTGAATTACTTTGAATTACCTTGGTGTGTCCCTTCTCCCTAGATATTGACAAGGTGATGATCAACCTGAAGACTGAGGAGTTTGTGTTGGATGGCCCCCCGCTCCAGTCTCTGCAGCAACTTATCCAATGGGTGGGAGACTTTGCACTCTACCTGCTGGCCAACTTGCCCAATCAGGTAAGGGATATCTACTAGGCCACCATTTAGCTACAGGGTATCCATTTTGTTCCTGATCAGCTTTTTTCAATCAACATGTGACCAGGAGTTTCTTTCATGAATGTATTTAATGTTTTATTAACTAGGACCCTAGTCTGCTTATATTTAGATATGGTTAAAACCACAGATGTCCATGTCAACATGCAGCACTCTGACCTCCATAGGGTTCCATCGTGCGCCCAGGCTTTGGCTTCCTGCGGGATGGCTCCTCGCTGGGCATGCTGCGGGAGATGATGGTGATGATCAGGATCTGGGGTCTGCTCAAGCCCGGCTGCCTGCCCATCTACACGGCCACCTCCGACAACCAGGACAGCATGTCACTGCTGTTCCGCCTGCTCACCAAGCTCTGGCTCTGCTGTAAGGACTTTACATGTGAATTGATATCTAGTCGGTACATGTCTCTCTCTGTGTACATATTTTATTATTACACAAGGGTTCAATCATGTTCTTGGATGTGTATATGGGGTATGTCTTGGTACTCCTGTGACATCGGTTTACTGGCCCACAACCATGTGTGTCAGTATGTCTCTGCATGTAACAACCATGTGTGTCAGTATGTCTCTGCATGTAACAACCATGTGTGTCAGTATATCTTTGCATGTAACAACCATGTGTGTCAGTATATCTTTGCATGTAACAACCATGTATGTCAGTATGTCTCTGCATGTAACAGAGGTGGTTTGGAACCACTCTTGCATGATGAGTAAACTTGCCAGAGATCTGAACACTTGCATTAACTCCCCATGTTAAGTCAGGTGTTTGTTGAGCAGAAAACCCGATCAGTCCCTGTTCCCGGTCAGGTTGCATTGGGGCTGTGTCATGAATGGGTCTCTTCGCAGAGGAGAATGAGGTCAAAGGGTGTGGAGGTGTTGTGAAGGTGTGGGAGTCCTGGGTTTGAATCCAGTCAGGGATTCTTATTCTTTCTGTGTTTGTATGTCTGCATGTCTGTTTCTCTCACGACCTCTGTTTGCATGTGTCCATCTGTCTTTGTCAGTCTGTGCATACCTCTCCCTATGTGTATGCCCTTACCTCTTCTCATCCATGCATCCCCATCCCCTCCAGCTCGTGATGAGGGCCACCCCCAGGAGCCTGACGAGCCTCTGATAGACGAGTGCTGCCTGCTGCCCAGCCAGCTCCTGGTGCCCAGCATGGACTGGTTGCCCATCAACAACGGCATCATCTGCAAGCTGCAGGGCAAGAACCCTCTCCGCCTGCAGTTTGGCAAGCCTTACAGCCTGCCAGGGCTCAACTCCAGTGCCCAGGTGGAGATCTTCTCTAGGTAAGGCCTAGGAGAGGTCTTCTCTAGGTAAGGCCTAGGAGAGGTCTTCTCTAGGTAAGGCCTAGGAGAGGTCTAGGAGAGGTCTTCTCTAGGTAAGGCCTAGGAGAGGTCTAGGAGAGGTCTTCTCTAGGTAAGGCCTAGGAGAGGTCTTCTCTAGGTAAGGCCTAGGAGAGGTCTAGGAGAGGTCTTCTCTAGGTAAGGCCTAGGAGAGGTCTAGGAGAGGTCTTCTCTAGGTAAGGCCTAGGAGAGGTCTTCTCTAGGTAAGGTCTAGGAGAGGTCTTCTCTAGGTAAGGCCTAGGAGAGGTCTTCTCTAGGTAAGGTCTAGGAGAGGTCTTCTCTAGGTAAGGCCTAGGAGAGGTCTTCTCTAGGTAAGGCCTAGGAGAGGTCTAGGAGAGGTCTTCTCTAGGTAAGGCCTAGGAGAGGTCTAGGAGAGGTCTTCTCTAGGTAAGGCCTAGGAGAGGTCTAGGAGAGGTCTTCTCTAGGTAAGGCCTAGGAGAGGTCTTCTCTAGGTAAGGTCTAGGAGAGGTCTTCTCTAGGTAAGGCCTAGGAGAGGTCTAGGAGAGGTCTTCTCTAGGTAAGGCCTAGGAGAGGTCTAGGAGAGGTCTTCTCTAGGTAAGGCCTAGGAGAGGCCTAGGAGAGGTCTTCTCTAGGTAAGGCCTAGGAGAGGTCTAGGAGAGGTCTTCTCTAGGTAAGGCCTAGGAGAGGTCTAGGAGAGGTCTTCTCTAGGTAAGGCCTAGGAGAGGTCTTCTCTAGGTAAGGCCTAGGAGAGGTCTAGGAGAGGTCTTCTCTAGGTAAGGCCTAGGAGAGGTCTTCTCTAGGTAAGGTCTAGGAGAGGTCTTCTCTAGGTAAGGCCTAGGAGAGGTCTTCTCTAGGTAAGGCCTAGGAGAGGTCTAGGAGAGGTCTTCTCTAGGTAAGGCCTAGGAGAGGTCTAGGAGAGGTCTTCTCTAGGTAAGGCCTAGGAGAGGCCTAGGAGAGGTCTTCTCTAGGTAAGGTCTAGGAGAGGTCTAGGAGAGGTCTTCTCTAGGTAAGGCCTAGGAGAGGTCTAGGAGAGGTCTTCTCTAGGTAAGGTCTAGGAGAGGTCTTCTCTAGGTAAGGCCTAGGAGAGGTCTTCTCTAGGTAAGGCCTAGGAGAGGTCTAGGAGAGGTCTTCTCTAGGTAAGGCCTAGGAGAGGTCTTCTCTAGGTAAGGCCTAGGAGAGGTCTAGGAGAGGTCTTCTCTAGGTAAGGCCTAGGAGAGGTCTAGGAGAGGTCTTCTCTAGGTAAGGCCTAGGAGAGGTCTTCTCTAGGTAAGGCCTAGGAGAGGTCTTCTCTAGGTAAGGCCTAGGAGAGGCCTAGGAGAGGTCTTCTCTAGGTAAGGTCTAGGAGAGGTCTAGGAGAGGTCTTCTCTAGGTAAGGCCTAGGAGAGGTCTTCTCTAGGTAAGGCCTAGGAGAGGTCTTCTCTAGGTAAGGCCTAGGAGAGGTCTTCTCTAGGTAAGGTCTAGGAGAGGTCTTCTCTAGGTAAGGCCTAGGAGAGGTCTTCTCTAGGTAAGGCCTAGGAGAGGTCTTCTCTAGGTAAGGTCTAGGAGAGGTCTTCTCTAGGTAAGGTCTAGGAGAGGTCTTCTCTAGGTAAGGCCTAGGAGAGGTCTTCTCTAGGTAAGGTCTAGGAGAGGTCTTCTCTAGGTAAGGCCTAGGAGAGGTCTTCTCTAGGTAAGGTCTAGGAGAGGTCTAGGAGAGGTCTTCTCTAGGTAAGGCCTAGGAGAGGCCTAGGAGAGGTCTTCTCTAGGTAAGGCCTAGGAGAGGTCTAGGAGAGGTCTTCTCTAGGTAAGGCCTAGGAGAGGTCTAGGAGAGGTCTTCTCTAGGTAAGGCCTAGGAGAGGTCTAGGAGAGGTCTTCTCTAGGTAAGGCCTAGGAGAGGTCTAGGAGAGGTCTTCTCTAGGTAAGGCCTAGGAGAGGTCTTCTCTAGGTAAGGCCTAGGAGAGGTCTAGGAGAGGTCTTCTCTAGGTAAGGCCTAGGAGAGATCTTCTCTAGGTAAGGCCTAGGAGAGGTCTTCTCTAGGTAAGGCCTAGGAGAGGCCTAGGAGAGGTCTTCTCTAGGTAAGGCCTAGGAGAGGTCTAGGAGAGATGTAAATGTGGTTTTGTCTTTTTGAAGCTAAGTGAGGTACTCACAGTGTTAGTACTCTGGGGATTGTCTCCAGGTGAGGCCAAGGAGAGTTCTTGGAGAAAAATAATGAAATAAATAATATGAAATAATAATTCCAATTATTATTTGACTGCTGTATGTAGCATAAACATTTGCATAACTTTATTCAGCTTATATTTTGGTCAAAGCTCAACTGAAGATCTCTGACCTTTTGAGATGCATTGTGGTTATTTATACAACAGTTAGTTCCGACCTAGTAATTTGATTGGACAAGAGGCATTCCATGAGTTACGATATACAGTATAACAGCACTGGGACTTTTAACTATATGTATCACTCCGCCGCACAGGTGTTCTATTAAATTACCGTTAATTAGACTACCGGTACATTAACGGTCATATAGCCTACAACAGAAAGAGAAGATGGATATATTTCCAAATATAACATTTGACTTAAATTATGAATCAGAAGGAGAGGACGAAGGTACTTCAGTGCAAACCCCCAGGTGTGCTGATATGACACCGGCCGACCTGGACACATTGGAGAAGAGTAAAAATGAAATTAACACCGTAAGGCAAACAACATGGGCCTTGAACTGCCTCCAGACTTTAAGCCTTAAACATATAGACATCAACATTCAGTCCATTGAGAAGGCCGAGCTAAATACAGTCCTGAGGCAGTTTTTTGGGTCCATCCGGACAACTAAAGGGGAGCACTACAGCATCAGCAGCTACCTTGGGCTTCGTGCTGGTCTAAACCAGTTGAACAGTCCCGTTGCGGAACTATTTTTTCTTGACGGAGCCAAAATAAATGATTAAATAAACAAACAAATAATAATCTGTTGTCACTTATTACTGTTAATTAATAAATTGCGCTGTAGAACTGTTGTATAAAAGCAATATCACACTCGAGGTCGTGTGTTATACTGAATATCAGCACGGCTGTGATTGTCTTCGGTACTCGGCCTGCGGCCTCGTACCTACGACCGAATCACAGCCGTGCTGATATTCAGTATAACACACTCCCTCTCGTGTGATATTGCTTAAATGTAGCCTATAAGAGTTATGGTAGCGTTTTAGATTTTTTCATCCTCACAATGCTGTAAATGTAATGTGTGTGTTTGTGTGTGTGTGCACGTACGTGTGTGTGCGCAGGAGCCCAGGGGCCCAACGGATGGACAACCTGCGTTGTCTCCACATGGGTGTTTGCCCCACTGAGGAGAGTAAAGCCTGCACCAGGTCAGACATGAGTCCTCAGCCATTTCACCCTCCGTTCCACTCTTTCTATCATTCTACTCCATTACATGTAACTCTACCTCCTATAAATAATGTAACTAACATGATTAGAGCCGATTTCTCACAATCAGATAAAGTCTACTCATTGACTTAAAGATTAGACTCTGTAACTGTCTTGGTTTATTACTTGCTGTTGTACACTTAACTGGGGAGACTTTACCAACACAACAAACCCTGAAAGGTTTAGGTTTATAGCATTTTTGTTAGATAGCAGTGTATAAGGTTATCTCAGTGCAGTATGCATCTTCCTTGTATGCCTAATATGGCATCTATGTCTAAGTAGTTGAATTCGAATGACATTTGTAGATTCTGAATTTGGCCAAATGTTACGGAGTTTATCTTTAATTGCTCTTTCAAGTAATGATGGCCTGAAATAACCAAATTTTCTGTCTGACAATACATGCTCCCCTATCACACTCCCTATCATACCTTTTTCTTAAATCCTCCCCTCCCATCTCTCTCTCTCTCTCTCTCTCTCTCTCTCTCTCTCTCTCTCTCTCTCTCTCTCTCTCTCTCTCTCAGATGTGGCTGTGTGACCATGCTTCGCTCGCCCAATAAGACCAATGCCATGAAGCAGTGGGAGCAGCGCTGGGTCAAGAACTGCCTCTGCGGAGGCCTCTGGAGAAGAATCCCCTCCACGCTGTCCTGAGACCAGCCAAAAAGAGACTGGTGCAAGCTCTCCACCACCACACACTCTGCTCTCAGATCAGCCTTCAGACAGTAGCCTACATGACTTTGCCACATACAAGATTGGTGTTTACATCTTGTGGAATTTGTTCACCATATTCCCAAATCAACCCCTTCCCCCTAGGTACTTCTGGCAGATTTTAGATGATTCGATGAGTAAAACCTAAATATTGCTTGTTCCACCTTGCCCCTGATGGGCTAGGAGGAGTTTCTCCACATTTCTTTTACCTATTAGATCTACAAACATGGTCTTCATTTCCACTACAATGCCGTCTCATGGCATGCCAGTGCTTGCTAGTGCTGTTTCTTTTTCCACTGTTTCTTTCATGCCTGAGAGGTGCTTGATCGGGCTGAAACACTGCATGGGTCAACTCCTTCAATCCTAATCAGTAATTAAAGTCAACTGGGGAAGCTATCAATATCAATGCACAGGGCTATAAGAACCAGATTTTGGAGCTGAGTTTTTTGGCCTCCATCAAATAATTCCGGTCCAACACATTAGGGCACTATATTGGAAATTAAGCTATTGAAGTCGTAGGAAGGGGCAAGAGGTTGTTTCTGTATTGGGCTTTTGTGTCCTTGGATAAACGTTTGGACAAAGTCATTTAAAGTTGTACTATTGGCTGTCCATACAGATGCATTTTAAATATCATCATTTGAAGAAGTTGATTGATCATGTCATCATTGTTTTCTACTTGTAAAGTAACGTTTTCTTCTTGTAAATAGAAACCACACATTATTCATATTTTCTCTTTTTGTATAGAAATACATGGCAAGACAATAAAACTTGTTGAAGGCATCATGTGTATTGGGTTTTCACTTGAGGTCCAATTTGATACCGTAATACTTATTATTATTATTATTATTATTATATATAATGTATTATATCGTTTTTATTATTATTATTATATTTTGGGGGAAATCTTTCATTGATGTCTTTGTAATTTTGTCAATTTGATGTAGTTAGAGTGTATTGCCACAGAGGGGCTCTAGACCAAGTGTGAGAGAAGATTTATTCACATCAGTCTTGTGTGTGCTAGGGATTAGATTAGGGAGCTAATAATGAAAAGGATTAACTGAACATGGGTTTATACAAAAATCACAGATTTACTGCTCACTCAGCAGTAAATGACGTTCCACATTGGATTCTTATTTCAGTCCATGAAATGGCAGGTATGTATTTATGTATTAAAAACACACAATTCATTCACAAATCCTGCATCAATCACATTCCTACCAACAAGGAATTGCAAGGTAACATATTAATCGCATGTTGTATGGACCACTTAGATGACCAAATGTAAAAATGTAATGACCAAACCAGCACATAACATATTATGGTGACCTAGGCCAGGGGTTCCCAACCTTTTAACTCCCTATTTCACACTTAATGAAATTCATGACCCCCATTTGAAGAAAGAAATGTATTTTCTGTATTATAGATATATATTTTAAAAACGGTTTTGTGGCCCTTGAAATCTTTCACACCACCTGCTCCCCTCGGTTATGATGCATACTCATATTGCGCTTAATTATCCCTCTTATGTTTTTGTTGTCTTAAGGGCTCTGCACACAGCGTGCGATTTCTGTTGCGCGTCAACGTTCCATTTTGAAGTTTGAATGGAAGTCTATGAGAACATCGCATTTACCCACACACGGCCCCGATTTTAATCGCACGGCGAACATTCGATTCCATTCATTTTGAATGGGACAAAGCACACGGCGTGCGAGTTTTGTCGCACTGTCAAATGAATGGAATCGAATGTTCGCCGTGCGATTAAAATCGGGGCCGTGTGTGGGTAAATGCGATGTTCTCATAGACTTCCATTCAAACTTCAAAATGGAACGTTGACGCGCAACAGAAATCGCACGCTGTGTGCAGAGCCCTTTAAGGGCTCTGCACACAGCGTGCGATTTCTGTTGCGCATCAACGTTCCATTTTGAAGTTTGAATGGAAGTCTATGAGAACATCGCATTTACCCACACACGGCCCCGATTTTAATCGCACGGCGAACATTCGATTCCATTCATTTTGAATGGGACAAAGCAGTGCGACAAAACTCGCGCCGTGTGCTTTGTCCCATTCAAAATGAATGGAATCGAATGTTCGCCGTGCGATTAAAATCGGGGCCGTGTGTGGGTAAATGCGATGTTCTCATAGACTTCCATTCAAACTTCAAAATGGAACGTTGATGCGCAACAGAAATCGCACGCTGTGTGCAGAGCCCTTTAAGGGACATCAAAGCAGAGTAGACAACTGTGAAGATCATGCAAATGATACTCATGATTGATTCTCATAGAGGGATTTTCTCATTGATTTATTTTCAATTAATTAATATGTTTCAAGTAATTAATATAACTGAACATTATCATCAACAGCAGCTATTGTGTGCACCTCTCAGACAGTTCCTGTTTTTGGACTGGTCTGAATTCTAAGCAGTAGCAAACCGATCCATGGTTCTTAAGGAACAAAAACACAACCAACATTTTTATGTGAACTATGCAACTATGTTGCAGCTACTCAAACACTCAGCAGAACGGCTTAGACTTATATTAAACTAGCCTGAGGCACTATCAAGATAGTAGGCCTATCAATGAGCTGCATACAGTATCTACTCGTATTAAAGAATTATCTTTCATATTTCACCAGGTAGCCTACTAACAATGATGCCTTCTGAAAATGAAAACAATTTGGGGATAGTGTAGCAAAGGCAGGAATTGACCTATGCAGTCTAAATCAACACTACCCCCCAGGGGCATAACCTTTCTGTCTGGTGGTTTTTGCTGTCAATAAGGGAATGGTTTAGACTTCAGCAAGCATGTCGTCAGACTCTCTGAGCAATCAGTATGTATCAATTTTGTGATAGAAACAGGTAAATACACACAAACACCATGGCCCATAGAGCACAGCAGGCTACCCGCCATCCTAAGGATCCCAGTTAGACTACCGATAGAGCACTGGAGTTTCCCATCCTTATAGCCCTTGCACTAAAGACTTCAGGGTAAATGGCAAGGTTTCAAAGTGCTGTCTTATCTTGATGATCTTGCTGTCTGTACACAGACAGCTGCAGCCTATTCATAAGGGTTGTATGTCATCAAGTTAAGAACAGCATTGTTGAGTCAGTCTCTCAGAACCAGGGCAAGTCCAGGGCAAGCAAGTAGCCACTTAGCTATTTGGCTTCAGCTCAGTGAATTGGCCTTCACTTGAATCTCTCATTTTGTAATGCCATGAATGTTGGTTATATAATAGAAACTTGTTTCATTAGACCGTATTGAATTTAATGCTTGAGAGACTTGAGAGTACTTGTGTTCTGGATAAGAGGGCTCTTGAAAGCCCTTATGTGGGTGGAGGAATAGGTAAATGCTTCTTGAAAACTGTAAACAATAAGTTACTGAAACACCTCTGACTTCAACACAAACCTTTCAAGTATCTGACTGCCCCAACACTCTTCCATTGCTTCCTCTCTTTGTTGCACACTTCATGAACCCTGCTAAGCAAAATAACTTAATTGGATTTTCTATTCTTCCATAAAGATCAGTGGTTAGGAAAGGAGAAAAGGAAAAACTATTCAGGAGGACTATTGGGACATGACTCATGTTGGTCATCCAGGGCCGTCCAGGGCCACCTGGCTTTTGTGACACATATCTTGACATTGACACAGATTGAAGACACTAGATGTTAGATAAAGACACTAGATGTTATTTCTTAGAACACAAGGCAACAACGCCACAAGGCTTTTGAAAGCTCATTGAAGGGAAGAGACCAACTGACTGATTCCATTGACTGGCTAGCAGCATCCGTTGGGGTTGGCAGCAGCAGCTAGTGACTTGAGTGTGTTCACCTGAGGCAGCTGTTTCTTTCCCCCTTCTGTTGAGGCCTTCATGCAACTCAGCGGAACCACTCTGCAGTACACAAAGGGAAAAGAATGGGAGGGAGGAAAAGTCAATCAAAACGCAATCAGTCGATGCAGGGTCATAAACATGTGTCAGAAAGGTGAGGGAGTGCATTTCATACAGTGTTACCCGGCCCAGCCATGTGAAAATGTTGTGAAGACGCATTTTTTACGAGTTCAAAAGCCCCTTGGGTCCGTCCATTGGATTCTAGTTTCAGTCACTTGGGGTTAGAAAAGGGTGAAATGGATTCTGCATATCCTAATGATAATTATATGATCAATTATGTTGGTAATCTAAAGGTCATTATGTGGGATGTTATGTGGGATTTGCAGATAAATGGTAATAAAGCAATCATAGTTCCTCACTATAACCATATACATGTACATCTACCAAGGACTTATGCAACAAAGCTGGAACAGGCAACTAAAAAGGACTTCCTTTCCTGTATGATAAGGGTAATACTTTATCCATGCGTTCTCTTTCTAACTATATCTCGTGTTAGAGAGAGAGACTTTCATCCAGGACTAAGGACATGAAACAAAAATAATCATAAAGGCACCTGTCAACATCTGCAGGTTGGTAGAAGTCTATGCTGGTGCACTTAGTAAAGTAGTCCCTCGCAAGGTCTACATAACCCATTCATAGATGATGCAAAATTCCTTTATTAGCGCCACATACAATGCTACTGTGAAGCCCCAAGGCTATTCAGCATTTACACTAGAGATGTTCGGTCTGACAGTAAACAAAAGGTAACTTTCAATGCTTTATGACACCTTCATAACCTCTTCATAAGGTGTATATGCTTTGGAAAACATTCATAAGGGAATGTAATGCTATGCAAAGGTACTTAGAGAAGCACTAGATGTAAGGACCTGTTATAAATAGCCTTCATGTTATGTTACTTTGCTTATAAATGATTTGTGAAGCATGTAGGCCTTATAGAGGGGTGCTGAACGCATTCAAAGTTATTCTTTGTGAAGGGTTAGCCTGTGAGATAGCAGCATTCGCTAATGACCCAATGCTTGGTTGGATGAGAGACTAAACGGCTGGATGGAGTGCATTCATTAGCTGTCTGTGTGTGTGTGTGTGTGTGTGTGTGTGTGTGTGTGTGTGTGTGTGTGTGTGTGTGTGTGTGTGTGCATGTCTTGACAGGGAAAGGGGCTGTGACTTCCCTTGGGGGTCTACCAAAAACCAGCCAGTGACAGAGGACACCTTGAATGTGGCCCAACCATGACCTTAATCATAACTGAGAGTGACAAAGCTGGGAACTGAACCTTATTTGCCTTTGTCAATTGCAAATCCCCTTCATTAAGACTGAGCAGAAATCCCCTTCATTAAGACGACTGAGCAGAAATCCTCCAGCTCAGAATGACACTCAACTCCTCTTATGTCCCACCACGGCAAATGTCCTCTCTCTGAATGGAGCGTGGGTGTGCAGCTGAATATTTTCAGGCAGTCAAGTGTGATGTAGCGGACACACCAGAAATGTTGTCTGTTTAGTCACAGGTACAATGTGACACACCATTGTTTAGCATGGGTCTCAACGGTGTTGTCCTCATAGATGTAGAAAAGGCTTTTATGAATAATGCACTGTGCACTGTGTTGTTATGTTGAGTTACAACAGCTCTAGGAATTTGTCATTTACCAGAAGAGTGTAATGCAAAAAATGCTGTAAGTAAGAAGTTGTGAGTAGTCAGAGTACTCTATGAGTAGACTACTAGATACTTTCATCTCCCAGGGTAGACTGCCAATATCATTTGGAATGTGTAGTAACTGAATGTGTAGTAACTGGTATAATGTGTAGTAACTGGTAGAATGTGTAGTAACTGAATGTGTAGTAACTGGTAGAATGTGTAGTAACTGGTAGAATTTGTAGTAACTGAATGTGTAGTAACTGAATGTGTAGTAACTGAATGTGTAGTAACTGAATGTGTAGTAACTGGTAGAATTTGTAGTAACTGAATGTGTAGTAACTGAATGTGTAGTAACTGAATGTGTAGTAACTGAATGTGTAGTAACTGGTAGTAAAGCTCATTACGAGTAAGGGACTTTAAAACTCAAGACTGTGGAAAAATGTGCTGCAGTGTGTAGTGAAAGCTTGGCCGCTGGTATCGGTATTATTCTCCCAATTTAATATGAAGCCCATATGAAAGTCTGCAAGATAAGCAAACCTTGTAAGGCAAACAACCTATTATACAGTGGGCAGTTTTCTCTGAAAGGAGTGTCTGCAGCAATTACCTTATTAGTGACAGTAGCCCTAAAATAGATACTCAAACGTTTCAAATGTTTTGTCCCCAACCAGAGACTCTTTGGGGTTATTTGTTCTGATGTGAGTAAGCTACACCGCTGAATATTCACAATAAAACATTAGGGAGAGGGACCAAGAGAGATGGAGCATGCAGACGTACTGTATGTGTCCTTTAACCTGTTAATTGATTGTGAGGGAAAGAACCCGCCTTTCTCTCACCCACTCACATTGACTGCACATCCATACACAGGAGGCTACACACCCCTCCCTGCACCTCTATGCTCTCACTGTCTTTGTGATCCACTGATCACGATGTAACGTTGCCCCCCAGTTTCCCCCCCATTTTTATGATGAAATAACAGGGGTGTCAATAGTCAGGTTAGCAATTTTCTTCTGTCACTTTGCCAACACGAGGCGCAAGAAGACCAGGATATCTGAGCCAACCTATTGAACCTGGAACGTTAATGCATTTCTCGCTGAATTGTCAGTTGTGAAATCCAAAGCGCCCTGGGGTCTGGGAAATCGTGCTTTATCCCACACCAAAGCTGCACCCTCAGTCTAAACGCTGGCTTCGGGATCGCTGAAACGTGAGCAGAAATAGGAATGTGACATGGACTGAGTTGCAGTTAGACATCTCCAGTTGCAGTGCGTAAAGGGGGGGACGGCACAGAAGACACCTCTGTACACTCGGACATTCCCCGTTATCCAGTTAAGGTGAGACAAGCTACAATGATGCCAGTTCTATTCAAGGAAATGTGCATTGTTTTTGGTGTTTTTTTTAAAGGCGTGATATGTCTTTTAACAGTGAGTGAGATAAGTGAGTGCAGCGTTTAGCCCCATGTGTGACTAGTATTTTTTTGTAAATGTAAATATAAACATAATACTAGTCACAGGGGGATAGCAGCTCGTATTATGCTGTGCTACTGCTGTGTTTGAGTAAGTATTAGTTTTATTAAAATAAGCCAATCATATAATCTATAATCACACAATCTCCATTTTCTGTCCCTAAAGATTCACCCTCAACTTGTTATTTATTTTAGGCTCATTTATTGAATATCAATGACATGCATATTTAGGATTATATTAGAATGATGCTATGATTCAAATGTATTTATATGCCTCTTGCCCCTTGGTTATTGGTTTTTCATTCTTCATTCAACCATTTAAAAAATAATAATAATTTAAAAAAAAAAATATATATATCATCAAAGTCGCTCCCTCACCTGCTTTGTGAAATATGATAACGGAGATTTTAACCATGTGGTTTTTGTAACTGTCATGTTTGTGATTCGTAAAAATGGAATGCGATCCCCGCATTTTTTGAGATATGGTTACACTCATGAGGGACGACTGCGCGTTTTGTCGTTTTGTCATGAAGGTGTCGCATATTCTTTTGGTAGCCTGACAATTTGCATACATTATACGATACAATCAGTGTCGCAGTTTTATCTCTGGATGTTCTCAATTGATAAACACCACACGTTCTCTGCGTATTGCTTAAGCTATATAACTTCATGCCTGCAGTTACTTATGTTGCACCACCCACATTTGAAACCATTTTATTGTTGCACCAACTCATTTTTATTTGTATCTATCTATCTATCTATCTATCTATCTATCTATCTATCTATCTATCTATCTATCTATCTATCTATCTATCTATCTATCTATCTATCTATCTATCTATCTATCTATCTATCTATCTATCTATCTATCTATCTATCTATGGTGTCCATTTAGTCATATTTATCTATGTGTCTGACTGTGTGTCTATCTGTCTGTCTATCCACCTGCCCATCTAACTGTTTATGCATGGAGATGTTGATATATAGTTATAAGTTATATATCACAGTATACTTTGTCTGTTTTGGAAAACGGTGATTGTGTTACCCTCTAGATTCTAGATTCTCGAAGTACAGTTAAGCTAACTCTGATGTAAATCACTGGGACTGGAGTATGGGTACCACAACTTACTTGCATTTTGTAAAGGATGGACCTTTCCACAAATTAGTTGTTTTTTAATACAATTTAACAGATATCCTCAAATCAGCAATTCAATGCCCAAACAACTTGACTACTCAAAAGGTTTGTCAACAACACCAACAATAATGTAGTCCTTCATTTTCTTGGAAGGCGAATTGTTTTCCTGAAAGGAGCCAGTAACAACAACACCGGTGCCTGAAGAAGTGTGTGAAAATGAGGCTGAGGGACCATCTTGACTCCCATTCCAATAGGCCATATAGTGAGGATGGCTGGATCTGTCATTTTATAATCCGTCCTCTTTAATTAAATGACTCCCTATGCAAGCCAAGAGTGTTGTCAGGCTTCCCCCCTCGGTTCAACCCAACCTCCTCCTGATATGTGTGTTCAGGATGCATGAAGCTGGCATGGGGGCGGGAGTAGAACAATATGAAGCAATGAAGGTTGGGGTAGTATAGTATAGTATTGTATAGTATATAGTATATAGTATAGTATAGTAGGCTATATAAAGTTAGGTCCAGAAGTATTTGGACAGTGACACAATTTCCATAATTTTGGCTCTGTATGCCACCACAATGGATTTGAAATGAAACAATCGAGATGTAATTGAAGTGCAGACTTTCAGCTTTAATTCAAGGGGTTGAACAAAAATATTGTATGAAACGTTTAGGAATTGCAACCATTTTTATACACAGTCCCCTATTTTCAGGAGCTCAAAAGTAATTGGATAAATGAACATAATCATAAATAAAATGTTCATTTTAATACTTTGTCGAGAATCCTTTGCAGACAATGACTGCCTGAAGTCTGGAACACATGGACATCACCAAATGCTGGGTTTCCTCCTTTGTGATGCTTTGCCAGGCCTTTACTGCAGCAGTCTTCAGTTGTTGTTTGTTTGTGGGTCTTTGTGCTTTTAGTTTTGTCTTCAGCAAGTGAAATGCATGCTTGATCGGGTTGAGATCAGGTGATTGACTCTGGCCATTGCAGAATATTCCACTTATTTGCCTTAAAAAAACTCCTGGGTTGCTTACGCAGTATGTTTTGGGTCATTGTCCATCTGTATTTGAAGCACCATCCAATCAACTTTGCTGAATTTGTCTGAATCTAAGCGGACAGAATATCCCTCAGCACTTCAGAATTCATCTGTCTGCTTCTGTCTTCTGTCACATCATCAATAAACACTAGTGACCCAGTGCCATTGGAAGCCAGGCATGCCCATGTCATCACACTGCCTCCACGTTTTTTTTTTTTACAGATGATGTGGTATGCGTCGGATCATGAGCCGTTCCAAGCCTTCTCCATACTTTTGTCTTCCCATCATTCTGGTACAGGTTGATCTTAGTTTCATCTGTCCAAAGAATGCTGTTCCAGAACAGGGCTGGCTTTTTTAAAATGTTTTTTGTCAAAGTCTAATCTGGCCTTTCTATTCTTTAGGCTTATGCACCTTGTGGTGAACCCTCTGTATTTGCTTGTGTGAAGTCTTTCTTTTATGGTACACTTAGATAATGATTATGCCTACCTCCTGGAGACTGTTCTTCACTTGGCTGGATGTTGTGAAGGGGTTTTTCTTTACCATATAAAGGATCCTGAGATCATCCACCACTCTTGTCTTCCATGGACGTCCAGACCTTTTTGTGGTGCCGAGCTCACCAGTGCGTTCTTTTTTTCTCTGAATGTACCAAACAGTTAATTTGGCCACTCCTAATGTTCCCACTATCTCTCTGATGGATGTTTTGGTTGTTTTCACAGCCTAAGGATGGCCTTTTTCACTTGCATTGAGAGCTCCATTGACTGCATGTTGTGCGTATACAGCAACAGCTTCCAAATGCAAATGCCACACTTGGAATCAACTCAGACCTTTTACCTGCTTAATTGATAAAGAAATAATGAAGGAATACCCCACACTGGCCCATGAAACAGCTTTTGAGTCAATTGTCCAATTACTTTTGGTCTCTTGAAAAGGAGGGATATACATATTAAAGAGCTGTAATTTGATTTTTTTTTAAATTTGTAATTTTCCTTCCATTTGGATGTGTGAATACCCTTACCCTAAAGCTGAGAGTCTGCACTTAAAGCCCATATTCATTATATAACTCTAACCTAAAGATGTTTTGGTAAACAGTTAAAATAACACAAATTCTGTCTGTGTCCAAATATATATGGACCTAACTGTACCTTTTCTGGAGGTCTTGTATGACTGAAACATCCAAATGAATCTACTGGGAGCAGTCTTCTGGCAGTGTGCGGACTCTACTTCTTTGTATTGTAGTATAGTTAGGCTACCTGCAAGAACTTCAATCCACTTTCAGCCCTGGCTATGATTTTTAAAAAATAAAGGGAAAAAAAAGTATCAAGCACCGCAGCGCACTCAGTACGTTTAAATGCTTTGAAAAGATGCATAATGTTAATTGACAAGGCAACCCTAACCCTAACACTATAACAATAATATGATCCCCTGAAGGAATGAGTTATCAGGTCTTCAGAATGTCTCTAAAACAAGCAAATTGCCACTGGGGGCTTCATAACTTGAGAAGAAAGCAACCAAATCAGCATATAAGTGGTCAATAGAAATACTATTTAGTTTCAACACATGCAATTCTGGATTTTTTTTTATGTTGGAGAATTAAAATGCTTTTCATGGTCAAATATATTTATTACATTTCAATTTTTTCAATTGTGTTACAAAAAAGTGCAACCGCCGCATTTTGTAATAACCTGCACAATATGTAATACATTTATTACATAATAAGGCAAACACTATTACATTTTGCGTTCAGGCGATTTATTACATAATGTGCAGGTTATTACATAATGCGGTGTTATTACATATTGAAAGTTACTTTTTATTACATTTTGGGATTTTATTACATAATGTGCAGTTATTACATAATGAGGCTTAACATGCCCAAATCATCCCAAATTCTCAGAAAATACTCCATGACTTTATTTAAATGACTGTTCAGGCATGACATTTCAAACATGCTAATTTAGGATCTATTGACTAACATTTTGGGGGGTTAAAAACAGTTAACGGTTAGTGACCCTGCCCAGATTGAAGAGAATCAAAGTGTGGACTGAAGTTTGTTCTTGCTTCTTACTCTGAGAAATACTAATTTATAAAAATAAAAAAAAATAGATTCCTGAGTTTTCTTTTTGCTTTTTCCAGAACTGCTAGCTTGTCCTTGTACCTGAGGAACTTAAGGACTAAAGTATAATCCTGGGTCTATCACCATTGGCAATAGCTTTCCCAGACAGGTGTGCTTGTTTACTCCATTTCAATCAGCATGTGGTTCAGTTGTAACTTTTCAGAAATCTTAAAAGAAAGCTTACTGACTTTTTAAAATCCAGTTTACTTAAAGTTACCTTTAACCTTCTGTGTACTTTCAGGTTGGTCCCCATCCACCCCATCACAATGATTTCCTCAAGAGACAAGCCCAAAAAGAAGCCTCCAAAGGATAGCCTGACTCTACTACCATGCTTTTATTTTGTAGAGGTGGGTAACACTACAATTGCCTTGTAATGTGATTGTATCTTCTTCCTTAAAAAAATAAAATAAGAACGTTTGTGAGGATCTGGGCGAGGGGGGCATGGCAAATCTTTTTAGCTGCCTGAGGAAAAACAGACGCTGACACATGGTGTGACCATGTTAAGTCCTAGGTGATGTGGGCACAGAGGAACTTGAAGCTGCTGACTCTCTCCACTGCAACCCCACCAATATGGATTTTTTGTGTGGGACTTAACTAACCACTCAAAGCCCTTCATGATGACAGACATGAGTGCAACAGGGCGATAGTCATTAAGGCAGGTTACCTTGGTCTTTTTGGAACTGCAATGATTGTGGTCACCTTAAGACAGGTGGGGATTACAGACTGGGACATGGAGAGGTTTAATATGTCCATGAAAACATCTGCCAGCAGGTCAGTGCATGCTCTGAGGATGTGGCCTAGGATGCTGTCTGGGCCGGCTGCTTTGCGGATGTTGACACACTTGAAAGCCTTCCTCACGCCATTATGGGGGGGGCTTGTGTTTTTCCCCTCAAACCGAGCGTAAAAGGTGTTGAGCTCTTTTGGTGTAGAAGCAACATGCTGTCAGATACCTGTATTCATCTGTAGTCCATGCTACATACTTCTCACATCAGCGCCCTGGTATTGTACTCGACCATGTCCCTGTATTGCCTTTTTGCATCTCTGATTCCCTAAGTTGTATCTGGATTTATTTTATTCATCTAAATCCCCAGAGTTAAATGCGATGGTTTGTGCTTTTACCAGAGCAGCGAAGTCACCGTTGTTAAGATCTGTATCTCATCCAAAGATATTGAATTGGGGATATCTTCTATCATTAATGGCCAATGATCTGAAAGTATTTGATCAATATAATTGGTAATCAAGAAAACAATGGATTTTTTAATGAATTGGGAAATGACCAACCTTTTACCTCAGTGTTCCGTAGGGCCCAGTATTCCCCAACTTTTAATCCCTTTTTTTGCTATCAAGGATCAGATCAATTTTTCTGATTTTGAGCCGGTTTTTCAAAACATTATCGGATAGGATCCAGATAACACAAGATCAAGATCACAGGATCTGGATTTTCAATTTGTTGTAAAGGCCTCGATCTTGCTATCTACTGGCCAAGGTAATGTTACAACATTTTGCTTAGCAAAAAGACATGAATGAACTCTGTGAAGAAAGGTAGTGAAGACAAAAAAAGACAGCGTGTCACTTGTAAGTTAATGTATTCACTCATCTGCATAACTCATAAGAGAATACATTGACAAAATTCAACACCTCCTGTTTCATAGCTACCCATCGTGGCTTCTTCTATGGTATCGCTCTACCTCCTGGAGCTGACAGACCTGCTCCAGCCGGCTCAGGTGGGCTTCCGTTGCCATGACCGCATGCTGAGCATGCCCTTCGTTGATGGAGGGGACGAGCTCATCCCTCTGCTCATGCTGCTCAGCCTGGCCTTTGCTGGGCCTGCCGCCTCAGTGAGTACCTCTAAATAAATGCACATACCAGGGGAGGCTGGTGGAGGTAGAAATCAGAGGGCAAGCTCATTGTAATGCATGGAATGGAATGAGGAATTGATTACAATGAACCTGTCTTCTGATTTCTCCTTCCACCAGCCTCCAATGGCACATACATTAAAAGTACATGCACACCAGAGGAGGCTGGTGGAGGTAGAATCGGAGGACAAACTCATTGTAATGCACATGTTTTCTATGAATTACAATGAGCCAGTCTTCAGATTTCTACCTCCATACACGCGCACGCACGCACACAAACACACACACACACACACACACACACACACACACACACACACACACACACACACACACACAATCTTTAGATACTAATATATAATACAATCATTCATTAGTCATCTGAGCTGCTGTATCAATGACTTTGTCTGTTTATGTCAGATCATGAATGAATGAATGAATGGGCACATTCATCATTCATTCATTCATTCATATAATACAATCATTCATTAGTCATCTGAGCTGCTGTATCAATGACTTTGTTTGTTTATGTCAGATCATGATGGGAGAGGGACTGATCTACTGTATGCAGTCCCGTCTTAAGATCCGGCCAGGGGTTGAGGGAAGCATCAACGCCGGGGGGTGCAACTTTAACTCCTTTCTACGGCGAACTGTGCGCTTCGTAGGTATGGTTCCACTCTGATTCTAATTCATGTGACCTGTGTAGGAAAAATTGTACTGGGGAATAGCGAATCTGTCTTCTCACTCTTTATCTGCCTCTTTTACCCGCTTACAAATGTTCTACCCTTTCTTTGTTATTTATTTTGTCTCTCTCACTCTCACTTCACCTCTGTTCTGTCAATGCTTACAAATTAGAATAGATTAGATTAGATTCAAATCGTAAATCTCATTTCCCCCCACCCCTTCTCTCTCTCTCTTCCCCTCTCTCCCTATCTAGGCGTTCATGTTTTCGGGCTGTGTGCCACTGCCCTTGTGACGGACGTGATCCAGTTGGCCACTGGTTACCACACCCCTTTCTTTCTGACGGTGTGCAAGCCCAACTACACGCTACCCGGGGTGGCCTGTGACAAGAACCCCTACATCACCAAAGACATTTGCTCCGGCCAGGACCAGCACGCCATCCTCTCCGCCAGGTAGGTGTTATCTAACCTAGGCTCCCAGTCTTTCTCCTCACCTTGGTCGGAAAGTCTGGGGAAATTTTGAGGCAGAAGTGCGTTGGGTGAGGGGTGGAGACTGCCACACTCCCAACCAGTCAGTAGCAACTCAAAACAGAATAGCCATCATTTTCACTGATTTTCACTTCATGGATAATGTTCCAACAACCAAATTATAATTCTATGAATAATAAAAACACTTAAGCCATTTTAATTTTCAAAGATATAGCTTTCTAGTAATGTTAAGTTGCTAACACAGACTAATTTGCTCTTTTCAAGAGTAAAAAGGGGAGGGGTTGTTGTTTTCGAACCATCACTTCTGCTCAAAGCCAATCACACTGTGCAGCCAGCGCTCCATTCTGACTGAATGGCTAATAACAATTTCTCGAGACCTCCAAAGGAGGCGTGAGAACAACCTGATTTGGAGGTATGGCTACGCAAGATAGTTGTTATCCAACCACCTTATCAAACTGCATTACCAACTACATTACCCACGTTTAATGCAGCCAGTGACTCCTCTCTCATATCCACTGATCAGGCTTGATCCAGTACTCTTGTATGGTCTCTGTTTTGCCTTTATTCATTGTCGCTAGATAGTCATAAGCAATCTTAGGTAACAGATCACAAAATAATTGGGTTTTGGAGTAAGCAAGACATCAGTCAATAGCACATACTGTACAGTCATGCACTGTAATGAAGGCTGGGGGTGGTGGTGGGAACAGAAACAATGGCAACACTCTCATAGCATAGTAACGCTCAACAGCACCAGCAAAAATATTGTAGGCAGAGTTCTCCCCAAAGAATGTGGTGCTGTGCCATGCTGTGAAGTTGGAGGCACCACTATGTAAACATTTCAAGGCAAATTAAATTAATGTGTGTCACATACATACAGTGCCCTCCACAATTATTGGCACCCCTGCTAAAGATCAGTAAAAAGGGCTATTCAAATCACCTTTTGGTGAATTAGCTTAATGTCACACTGATTTTTTTTAAACATCCAACCTTTTATTGAAGTAAATTTATTTTGAAAAAATAAATCTGCCATCAACAAATAATTATTTCTAAGAAAAACACATGTATGTTTATACGTGTTTATTTATCGTTAATTTGTGGAATCTATAGGAACTTTGTAAGTGATCTGAAATTGTTCCTAAAATACAACCCGTGTATTTTGTAACATTTATTCTCTATAATGCTTTTCAGTGTGCCCATCTACAGTTACAAGATGGTAGAATATTTTGTTATGATGAAATATTTATGTCATATTGCTTGCTAACTAGCTATATACATGGTAAACGCTATATAAATGGTCTCTGAGACAGATACAGGGGTTGTTGTCCGTTTTCGAACTTGATGTGTAGCCTACACCTCGATGACCCCTGCTTCAAATATTTTTTCAACAACATAAAACATGTTTTACATTTAGTATTTTGCATATGTTGTTTAGGTCTAGGGGGGGGATTTCATCGCTAAAGGAAAATCCAGTCTTATTTTGATAAGTCTCGCTAATTTCAGTGAGAGTTCCGTTCCCTGAATGTGGCTTAAAGAAATTGTTGCTGAGTAACCATGGCAATGTATGCCTCAGAACTAACCTGGTACATACCTGGTTAACTGTTAAGAGTAAGTTCCATGTGTACGGCCCATGGGGTCACATGGTAGAAAAACATTATTTGATGTGTGAATCCATTCCCTCTGTTTAGTAATTCATTCCCTCGGTTTAGTAATTTGTTAGGGTTAGGGTTAGGGTTAGGGTTAGGCCCTACGAGCCAGAACGATCGCAAGGATTAGGGTTAGAATCCTTGCGATCGTTCTGGCTCGTAGGGCCTAACCCTAACGGATTACTAAACCGAGGGAACGAATTACTAAACCGAGGGAACGAATTACTAAACAGAGGGAACGGATTACTAAACCGAGGGAACGGATTACTAAACCGAGGGAACAGATTTACTAAATCAAGGGAACAGATTCACACATAAAATATTATTATTTGTATTTTTCTACCATGTGACCCCAGGGGGGCTCCGTACATGTGTGTCAAAAATGTGCAACAGGCGGAAACAAAATCCTGGAAAACAGTTCCGTCAAGTGTCTTTTCGGAAACATTAGTCCGACCTAATGTGACGCAGCATGGAATGTGACAAATGTGACAAAGCATGAATTTAGATTTACTTAAATTACAAAAAACATATTAATGAAAATAAACAAGTTAAGATGGTTAGATAGATAGGTACGTGTATAAGCTTGCATCATTAACAGCAGAGTGGTGTGTTTGGCGCAGAGGTTAAGGCAATTAGACAGTCCCTTGTTCGATCCCCACCCCCGTTTTTTGGAGGGGGCATTTAGCAGAAGCCTTCATCCAAATCGACTAATCCCTAACCCTAACCCTAACTCTAACCCTAACCCTAACCCTAACAAATACATTTGTCAGTAAGTAAGTGAATCATCTATCCATCATGAATATCTATCCATCAGTCATCGTCAAGTGAATCGTCTATCCAGCTTAAAACACCTCAGCCAATTAGGCTAATTAACAGTAAATGCATTGTAGTTATGACAGTTCTCGTAAATTAGCCTACACCATAATTTTAAACATACATTTTTTGATTAGATTAGATTCAACTTTATTGTTATTGCACATTACAAGTATGAGACGATGAAATGCAGTAAAAAGTGTATTTCTGAAGCAGGATTTGAACCCCCACTTCAAGAGGAGACTGTGATCTGACCACAGCGCCTTAGACCACACCACAATCCTCACATTCTGATATTATCTAGCCTGCTGATAATACAGCAACAGTAGTGAATGTTAATGTATTAAAACATTTAAATAAAACAATAAGTAGGCTAGTATAGCGTACGCATTTAATCTGTCAGCAATTTTTTTGCCATGCCATCTCCCATGCCTTGTTGCGGCAGTATTGCCGTTTTTGGTGATTACTTCTTATTTTTAGTCTTCATAAAGCTCCAAGAGCAGGGCTTGTTAAGCTGCTGCACAGAACACCGCACTGCGCTCTCATTTTCACTTATTGTTTTGTCATAGTATGTTCTTTTCGACAAGTGGCTGTTCTGGGCAGATGTTCTCCATGTACGCGGCCAAAGCAAGACTTTACAAGCCTGGCCAGAGTTAGCTTTGACGAGACATGGCTACATTTTGTTAATGAAATGAGTCTTAAGTCACAGTCGACGTTAAGGCTGCATTAAGGCTGCGTTTACACCGCCAGGTAGAAGTGACACAATTCTGAATTGTTGCTCACATGTGGCACAGATCGTATATGTAACAAAAGCACATTGAATCTGATATTCTCAGATCTGATTCAGGCCTCAATCTCATACCGGCCTCAATCAGATACGAATCAGATATGTGTAACTTCGACTGCAATCTAACCAGGCAGGTCGCATAACTCTCAATTCCAATTTTCATGTCATTGAAAATACAACGGTCTTCGCATTTTAATGACGTTTGATGTGAGTTTCACTCAGTTCAACAGTGAAGTGCTCTTTCTTCTCCACCTTAAAAGGTGTGCAATATGTTGTGGACCTCTAAACGTACTTCGGAAAGCAATAGCTTTATATTATAATCTATATAAAAGGGATTATAATTTCTGTCTAATTTGCATCCATTGCAAATACCGGCTGTCTGTTTACTTCCGTTTTCGGTAACCAAAGCGTGTACGCATGCGGGATGTTTCAAGTGTTACCAGTGTAAGCACTGGTATCGGATATGGGTCATTTTAAAAAGTAGATGTAAGCAGGCGTTCAAATTTTTTTGGATAGAGGCACTAAATTGGAACTAGGCATTACGACCTGCAGCCTAAGTGTAACCAGGCTTTTTCAATTAAGAGCTGCTTTATTTAGCGACGTTGATGAAATACCCCCCAGGTGGTCAGACCCCAATACTGAAAAAAAAGAAAAAAAACACAATCTTTTCATAATCATGAATCATCTATAACAGAAAATGTGTTTTGCCCAACATTTTTTTACAATTTACATTAAGTGGTATTTATTCCCAAATCATTTGAATTATCATTATTGCACACAGATGGACTCTGTTCAACTTGTTGCAGAACGTACACAAATGATTGTGTGTGTGTGTGTGTGTGTGTGTGTGTGTGTGTGTGTGTGTGTGTGTGTGTGTGTGTGTGTGTGTGTGTGTGTGTGTGTGTGTGTGTGTGTGTGTGTGTGTGTGTGCAGAACCTTTCGCATTTGAACTAGTTTAGGAGTGCCAGAGCAAAGTGGTTGTTTCTTCATGTACGGTAGTCGGATTTTCCGTTTTTATTTCTATATAATCTCACTATAATCCACTAGTCTGTGAAGGTCATTGGCAACATTTACTGATTAAATGTATTGTCATTTCAGACAACACATTAATCATTCCCAAAATTCCGGTAAATTACAAATGTCCTGAATGTTTCCAGGAAAGTTTTTAAATTTACCAGGAACATTCCTGTCCTTTGCTACCCTACTCATAGCTAACATGTTTCTTCTCCCGTGACAGGAAAACCTTTCCCTCCCAGCACGCCACTCTTTCTGCCTTTGCTGCTGTGTACATATCAGTAAGTACACCACCATGAATAGCTAGTTTTATTGCTAGTAAATTAGTATTATATCTACACTCACAGGGCACATTAGGAACACTATACTATTTACTGGGTAGGGCCTCCCTTTGCACCCAAAACAGCCTCAATTCTTCGTGGCATTGATTCCACAAGATGTTGGGAACATTCCTTTGAGATTCTGTTCCAGATTTTTCAGGTGCACTTTCAAGTTGTGAGTCTCCTGTCCTACCACATCCCAAAGTGTGTGACTGGGAGGACTGGGAAGGCCACTGAAGAACACTTATTGTCATGTTCATGAAACCAGTTTGAGATGACTTTTGCTTTGTGACATGGTGCATTATAATGCTGGAAGTAGAATTAGAAGATGGGTTAGAAGATGGGTACATTGTGGCCATAAAGGGATGCACATGGTCAGCAACAATACTCAAATAGGCTGTGGCATTCAAGCGATGATGATTGATATTAACTGGCCCAAAGTGTGGCAAGAAAACATTCCCCACAACATTACACCACCTGAATGAATGAGAAGGTGTATATGTGTTCCTAATAAAGTGTTCAGTGAGTGTATATTCTTGAGAAATAGGCAATCTTTTATGCAAAAAAAACCATAGATACTTCTATTCTATGTTTATTTCGCTTAACACACTATCATTTCACTCAGAAAGTGGGCAAATTGTCTTTATGACATTCTATTTTGTAATGGAAAGGGGAAATCACTTCAATGTAATCTATTATCAAACACTTTTAGTCTGTGAAAAATGACTACATTAATGCTAATCATGAATTTATACTGTACCTACTGTATATTAGGTCAACACTTTAGATTAATTATAATTTATAAAATGTACACTATTGAACCTCATAAACTCATTGTACAGCCTACACAGATGATTTACACACTGAATATCGGTGTTAAAGGATGTTATAGTAGGTACTTATATCTTAAGCATGACATTTGCTTATGAATGAGACACATCTTATGAAGGGGTCACTAAGCTCAATTAATTTAAGGTGGGATGGTATATTGCCTACATTTTTCTGTCTCCAGATGTACTTCAACTCGACCATCTCGGACAACACAAAGCTACTGAAGCCAGTGCTGGTGTTTGCCTTTGCCATCGCAGCGGCACTTACTGGCCTGACCCAGATCACCCAGTATCGCAGCCATCCCATCGACGTCTATGTGGGCTTCCTCATAGGGGCCGGCATAGCAGCATACCTGGTGAGACCACGGCCATACTAGCCAACCTGCCATGGCAATGGGGGACTCCTACAGCACATCGAATAACATCACCTATAGCGGTGTACTGTGGTTCACTGGTTCTTATTAGAATGGCTCCACAACTCAGTGCGCTGCAATCAGGGGTTCTTAAAACACATTATGTTTGCTTGTTGGATATCTGCATGATCTGGTATTATGCACTCATTCTTGTCATTGGTCATAGCACATCATATGTACTACTTTTAGTGGCAGTACATTATTATAGTGTTATAGTGTTACAGTACCTGTACCTCCCTGTTACAGTCTCCTACAGTTCTGAAGTATTCAGTTACTACCCAATCAGCAAAGAAATGACGCCCTAGACACCCCATCTGTTTTCTGCCAGCTTCCGAAAGTGGCCGAGGTACATTTAGTTTCCCGGGCCTGACTGCCATTCCTGAGCCTTATCTTTGCCTTGAAAAGGCCAGACCCTGGCCAGCATATGGATGTGGCCCAGGTCTCAACCACACTCAGACCAAAGATGAACCAGTAGCTACAGGAACATATCAGGACCACATTACTCATATCAGTGCTGGCCCACAGCAAATTGCCAACTCTCAGCCAGGTCTGGCCCATGTAATACTTCAGTTTCTGGCACTCAGCCACATGACCAGATCTGTCCCACAATTGTCTGCTGTCTGGGTATGCTAGAAAAGTTACACTGCACTCTGGCGATGTTAAAATAATTTCTGCAGAGTGGATGTACAGTAACTGTTAGAGGACAGATAATGAACTTGGTGCTTGGTGTGACATGGCACTCTAGTCTCAGCCTTAGTTAGTCACTTTCACTTTACTGAAGAAAGGCATTCAGGAAATAATGTTTCGGAATTCGGTATTCATATTCATCATTAGTTTGTGTTATTCACTATACAGTAATCAGGCATTTCAGGAATAAAAAATGCACTGTATACTATTTTCCTCCCCCACTTAGATGACTTACCTGCAGTTAAGTTATTTTATATCTCTAGATTGCTGCTCTTATTAAAGCTTCGCACACTCCTCCCCCTCTCATCTGCTTTCGACATTCATAGGACTATCTTTCCCTCAGGGATGGATGTACGTAGTTCACTTTAATTCCAGTCTTTCTCCATCTCTCTCTTCCTCTCTCTCCATTTTGACTCCCTTGCCTCTCTCCGAATAGTGATTATTTGACCAGATTCAGGCAATATATTTCCATTGCTCATTATCTTAGTTGGAGTGTGCCTCTATACTCTTATACCCTTATACAGCAGTTCCACTTGTTTTGCCATGCTCTCAGGTCTTTTTTTGTTATTGCTAATTTTGTCCTCCCTAACCCTTTTATGGTAACACTTCCTATCCTATAATAAGTGAGCATTTACTCTGTTATTACTTGCTAACAATTGGTGCTTGTAAATTCTTGACACTGTGATCTAACAAAGTAGGTAATGATTGGTGCTTTTTGAGTAACTGAGAGGTAATCATTAGGTAGCTATAATCACAGAGATATGAGGAGCCACAGGGTTAACTGGACGTTATTTCTGTCCAAAGTTGATTTAAGCTAAACATGTCTAATGTCCAGGTCTTAGGATATTTTCGCCACACAGAGTGAAGCATGTTAGCATGTTAGCATGTTAGCTGCAAATTGGCTAAAAATGACCTTTTTAAGGAGAGTGACTGCTACACACATTCACAGTCTGACAAGATCCTCTGTCCTCGTGAATAATTGCAGATATGCATGAATAAAAACATTTGTAACACAATTTAAAATATCTTCCCACTTACTTGCACTTCTTTGCCCAGCTACTGTCACAAATGTATATTATGAAATATGAAATCACTGACATAACTGGCTACTTTGTTTCCTGGGTGGACAACACCTACCGTCTTCTAATCTCTGCTATAATGTAATGCTGCTACCCAGGCCTGGAATTTCATATTTATAGGGGCAAGGCCACTTGGCCTTCGGCCTTTTATAAAAAACAAACAACAAAAAAAACAATGATTTTAAGTAATGAATTTAACTTAAGGGTTAAGGATAACTTTATTTGGGATTTCATTTTAATACATGGTAATACAACTATCAGTGAAAAAAAAAAAAATACATTTATTTTATTTTATTTATTTCACCAAATAATGTATTAGCACAGTACAACTCACTGGTTATGTGTGCAGTGTTTCACTTGATGTTGCCCAAGAATTCAGAATCTCAACAAAAGATACTGGTGTCAAAAAACGTATTGACAGGAAAGAGGCAAAGGAGAAAACAGCGAAATCAGCTGGGGCAGTGCAGGCAGGACATCAAGGCCACTGTGGCCACAAGGCAAATCATTTTTTGAAGGGCATAAGGCCAAGCTGAGGTGCCGTGAAATTCCTGCCCTACTGCTACCATGTACTCTCAAAGTAATCTTCAGGTAATTAGATGACTCTGTAGTTTTCCCACTCTTTTTATTCCTTCTTGCTATTTCTGTCTGATATCTTTTTTCCACTCTCATTTCCTCCCTCTCCCTGTGCTCTTACTCTTATCAGAGATAGAATGCGGTGGTTGGAGCCAGCTCATCACTTCTGTTTAAGTCTGCTTTCTCTGGAGTGCAAAACACAAGGCAATAAGTAGGCAGATAAATGATAGCGAAGGATTATGACTTTCCAGAGGACACAGTGCTATTAAGCTGAGTATTGAAGGATTTAATGCAAAAAAGACCTCTCTCTCTTCTTTCCTTCCAGGCTTTTCACGCTGTAGCGAATTTCCAATCTTCTGACGATGCCGTCCACAAGCTGGCCCCTCCCCCTCAGAAGGACGACGCCTTGCGAGCTCTGACCCAACGAGGCCATGACTCCGTCTACAACAAAGGCCCTGCATCTGCATCAGAGAGTAATGATGAGATCACCACACCTGCTCCCCTTGACCGGCTAGAGGGCCTGGGGCGCCCGCTACAACGGGAGAAGGCTTCCATGGACAGTCTGAAGAGGGCCAGTGTGGACGTGGAGCTCCTGGCACCCCGCAGCCCTATGGGCAAGGAGACGATGGTGACCTTTAGCAACACTCTGCCCCGTGCTAGCATGAATGCTAATGGGGGCCTCAACGCTAATGGGGGCCCAGAGGAACCCGTGCAGACATTTCAGCCCGTGCAGAGGCGGCTCAAAGCTGTGCAGGTACCTCTGGACCCCATGCGCTCACAGCAGCTGGTGTCGGAGTGGAAGCAGAAGTCCATGGAGATGAGGGGCCTCAGCCTCAGAGATGAACCTGAGCAGGAGGCCAGCGAGGACGGCTCTGACGCGGGGGAAGAGGAGGTCGAGGAGCCCCAGGCTCCACTCTACTCAGTCACAGTGCAGGCAAACAGGGGTGTCGCCACTGCTGCCGCTGCCAGCCAGCCACCAGGAGGAGCCAGGGTGGTGGTGCCCCCCAGACCGGTGCACATCCCTGAAGCAGGACCTCCGCCGGTGTCGCCCAAGAGTGCCAAGACCCGCGCCAAGTGGCTGTCCATCACAGAGAAGAGTGGAGGAGGAGGGTCACTCCGTGGGGCGCCCAACCAGCCACGCATCATGCAGGTCATCGCTATGTCTAAGCAGCAGGGCCTCCTGCCGTCCTCATCAGGGAGCACTGCCAAGTCCTCTGAGGCCACCTCCACCTCCTCCTGCACATCCTCCACTGCCAGTGCTGACTCACCCCACTACCGCCCCCCGTCAGAGCCGCGTGAGGGCTCAGCCATCATTACAGTGGATGCTCATGCCCCCCACCACCCTGTAGTCCATGCCCCCCCTCCTCATGCCGCACCTCCCTCAGGCAATGGGAACCCATGGGAATGGAGGGGCGCATCTAATGGCAGTGACCCCCGTGACGCATATGAGCTCAACGACCTCAACCGTGGTGACAGTGGTGCTCGTGGCAGCAGCTTCCGTCCACACCAGGCCATCTCCCCGTGCTCCTCCGCTGGCGATTGTGACCCAGAAGTACTGCCTCCTCCACCCCTACCCCACACCGACCTACCGATGGATGGGCGAAGTAGGGAGTCCACTTTGCGACGCAAGACCCAACTAGTTCTTCTGGAGAGAGAGATTCAAAACCAGACTGAGCAGGAGAACTATTATAAGAAACTACAGGGAGGGCGAAGGTTTAAGGAGTAGTTTGCAAACTTAAAAAGCCTTACTGAAAAACAGACCACAAACAGCACAATACAGTACCTTAACTAGGAAGCTGGGGTCAGCTGCTATGCATCTCTTGGACTTCATGCAATGTTATCAAAGGAGTTGTGCAAAATGTCAGTTAATTCGATGTACACTAGCTTGAGGGAAATATCTTGAGTGGGTGTGAAAGTAGTCACTGGATAAGGGTTGTCATAGCAGATCTGTGGAAAAAATGGGTCCTTAGAAACTTCAGGAGCACAAAGATGGTTTTCAAGGTTCAAACCGGAGGCCCACCATGCAACCAAACCAAAAAACGACATGCAGTAAAACTCTATCTACAATGCCAAATCAGGCAGTTTTGATATATGTACAACACCTCCATTGACTATCTTACTTTAAGTGTTTCTCCTGTTATGATCACTCGATGGGCTGATTGTATAGTATTGGAATGGCATCTATGTTGTGGCCTTTCCGTTGTTTATACTTGATTGATGATATGTCATTCAGAGCATGTATGTCCACGTTTTATGTGTGTTTGGGGTAGTGTGACAGTTGAGGGAGAGAGAGAGAGAGAGTGTGTGTGTGTGTGTGTGTGTGTGTGCACGCGTGCGTGTGTGTGCATGTGTGTGTGTATCAGAAGCACAGTACGTTTTCAGAAAAGGCAGTATTCATCAGTATGTTTGGGCTCATGAAGATGCCCACTGAACAAAGTTCAGACCTATAAAACTATAAAACTGAAGAACATCAACACCTTTACCAGAACCTCTTTCGTCTGATAGAGAATGCAGACATTGTTGGATGGCTATAAGCCAAGCAAAGGAGTCCTTTCAGTTTTAACATTTATGGATTCATCTTATCTGGACAAAGTCACTGGAGTACTTCTTGAACGTGAAGCATAAACCTTTTGAGTTTTTTGTTTTAAGTTATTAAATCAACAAAAAAACAAAAAAATAGATGTGGCATCAGGGGGTATAGTCCTTTTTCAAAGCAATAGTAGCAGTAAGAGTGTAAAAAGGGTGGGTTCATTCTATGGTTTCTTTAAGGTGATATTTGAAAGCCTTGGGTTGCCATAAATACAAACCAGTCACTCCCATGGATGGACTACTGCATGTTATGTACGTGGTTGTCAGGTTGGAAGTTATACTTTGTTAGTAAAAATAATAATAATTAAAGTGTCATTAGTAACTTAAAACTTTGTCTAGGACTGGTTATCTGCACATTGGTGCTCAACAGACATGGTATGAGAGGTGTTATCAGTAACTGTTTATTTTACAGCCCTGTTCCACCTGGGGTTTTTTCTTCAGTATTTACTTAAAACCTGTGTGGTAACTATGTGGTAACACAGTGTACTTTCTGAGACATACCTCAATGAATTCAACACAGTTGGTAACTGCATGGTGCTAAATGTCACATAAAAGTGTGTGTCAGTCAAACAGCAAGTGCAATTCTTATAATATGAATATGTGTATGAATATGAATTATCAGATAATGACAGTTAATTACCCAGTACTTTCTTAGTACAGCAAGTACCTGCTCAATACCGGCCTGTAAAGTAAAGGGTGTCTATTTTCTTTTATATTTTTTTTCTGTAACATACACACTAAAAAACCTCCCAGCTTTCAAACCATGCTGGTATCTTCCTAATAGCATGGACCTACCCATAGTCACAGACCTCAACACATAGTGTAAAGGCAAAAGGGCTAGTGATTTCTCAAGTGAACACAGGGGGAACACAGTGGCACAATATCAGTGGTCCAAATGTATCAATGTTTGCAGTGTAAAATGACAGTTAATTCAGCACTGTATGTCCCTTATTTAATGCAGTCCCTTAACTCATCACTATGTTGCCAAAAATCAAGCATTTAGAAGTCTGTTCAAATCCTTAGTGTGAGCCCCAGCCTGGCAATCCCTTGAATTTACCACAATATTGTGTGTTGGTTTTCAAGTTTCAATGGTTTATTGTTAGATGTACTGGTATACGAGGAGTATGTGAGTATTGTATGACAGTACGATGAAATCATTATTATCTATAATGTCTAATTAGGTCAGACATCTTGCTTTTCCCGCAAGGAAAGTCAGATTCCTGGAGTTGGTCTACCGTAAGACTGAACTCATGACTCATGCAGAGTATTTACTGTGCAAGATCTCTTCAAAGAAGCTATTTGTTCATAATGAAAACGAATCTAATTCTCAGCAATAATGGTATTTATCAACTGCTGGAACCTTAATAGTCATCCTCCAGCTAGTAACTATTTTCCTATAGACCAGCGGTTCCCAACCTTTTAGGACTCACGGCCCACTTTACAGATCTCTTCAGTATTCGCGGCCCACTCAGAGCGCGATTTTTCCCGCGTGCACGCGCATGAAACGCGCACGAGCGCTCAAAACAACGACGTAATTTTACCAAAAACTAGAGGGAGCGTGGCAAAAAAAAAAAAAAATAAATAGCGGTTAAACCATTAAAGCCGAGCGGCGATGTTTTATATAGCAGGTGATCAAATACCAAGATCGTAAATGTTGTATGTGTTCAATATTTACGACCAAACATCCTTATGTGTGTGGGCAACTCCGGACTCCCGACCAGGGTTGCCAGATGTGCTCGGTTTTTTGGGGTGGAATTAGAGGTTTTAGACTGTGGTTAGGGTGGAAAATGTCGATCCCATCTGGCAACCCTGTTCGCGAGTCCGGGATGGAATGTAGCCAATCAAGAAGCGAGCTGACTTCTTCTTTTCAGATGGAAATATCGGCGCACACCACACACAATACGATCAAGGCTGTTCAATCCAAGATGTTTTATCTTTTTAAAATTAAAACGTTTTTGTAACAAAAAAAACAAAAAACGTCAATAAAAAAAAAATTTTGCCCATGATTTGGCGGCCCACTTGCAGTACCCTCAGTGGGCCGCGGCCCACAGGTTGGGAATCGCTGCTATAGACCAAACACAATTTTGTCTTGAAAGTACAGGCATTGTTTTGACAGGGAAGAATACAAAGGGTATTCCCCTTTTGCTTATTACACTTGTTTATCCTATACAGATAATGTGCAACGAAACAACATCTGTACATCAACTGCACCTTGGAGAGAGGATCATTGTTTGCTCCTCATGCAAGTTAGGGTGCGCTAACATGGTAGACTGGTGTAGGGGGCTAACATGGTAGACTGGTGTAGGGGGCTAACATGGTAGACTGGTGTAGGGGGGCTAACATGGTAGACTGGTGTAGGGGGGCTAACATGGTAGACTGGTGTAGGGGGGTGCTCCAGGCTAACATGGTAGACTGGTGTAGGGGGGCTAACATGGTAGACTGGTGTAGGGAGGCTAACATGGTAGACTGGTGTAGGGGGGTGCTCCAGGCTAACATGGTAGACTGGTGTAGGGGGGCTAACATGGTAGACTGGTGTAGGGGGGTGCTCCAGGCTAACATGGTAGACTGGTGTAGGGGGGTGCTCCAGGCTAACATGGTAGACTGGTGTAGGGGGTGCTCCAGGCACTGAACAGATTGTGGGAGATCATGTCCTTGGCCACTGGGGGTCCAAATGAGCATAAAACACCTGAGGCCATACACTGACTATGATTTATTACTGAATAAACTGCTAATCGACATACTAACATGGAAACATGCACACACACACATACATACATTCATGTGATTGTTTCCACCCTCCATGGCGCGCGCACACACGCACACACACACACACACACACACACACACACACACACACACACACACACACACACACACACACACACACACTCACACACACACAAACATACTTCTAATTTCAACAAATGAAAAAAACAAACCGTTTTTAACAGTTTTAATAAGTCTGTGCTCAGGGCAAACACATGGCCTCAGGCACATTTTTAAAAATGATTGGTACTAATCCTTATCCTTTAGTCTGTAGTTAAAATGTTCTCTCATACACAGTTCAAAAGATACTAATTTGAGGTGGAATAGAGAACGGCATGCCCCTTGAGGTGACTGGCTAAACTTACCAATTAGAGTGGAATTAAAGGCTTTTGAGATATGAGTAGAAGTACAAAACATAAACGGCAATAGAGATTTCTTCATAATCTAAAGTAGTGTTAAAACCCCCATAAAAGCTCTTCTCTTCACATCTAAATTTGTATCAAGCCAATTTAAGTTGTATATATATATATACAGTATATATATATATATATATATATATATATATATATATATATATATATATATATATGAATCTGGATAGGATACTGCATGCTTGTACATCATTGGTGACTGAGGTATCCTTGAAAATGCACACAGAACCTTCGGTCCCACACCTGGGGCCTCATTATGCTGTTGCTAAGGCAACAATCTTGATGCTTGATGTTGGAGATGGGCGCCCAGTCAGGGAAACACACTCTCCCTCCTCTCTTTCGCCTTCCCTCACTCCCTCCAACACATTCAAATTCCCCAAGCTTCTACCCCCTAGCCATTCCAGTAGATCTTCAACTATTTTCGATGTATGACACATCATTTGAATGCTTACAATCTGCACTTTCATAATCTGTAAAAAAACTAATGAAAAACGACTTGGGGACCAAAACACCAGACCCTGTCACATTTGATTTGCTTCTGCTGACAGATATGATATTGCTTCTTAGATAGGCTGTATGTCTTCCACTGCCATAGTAACACTTTTAGCCAGCTGAAGCAAGGCCACACAGTTTTTTTTTTTTTTTTTTTTTGGCCTACATGGTTGTTGAATTGACCTTGTACTACGTAATGGATTTCAAGTTGTTAAAGAAGGATAAAACAAAGCATCAGCTAATTATGATTTATTCAAACTGGGACTGCAGCCAACTGCCAAAGCCTTAGGATGATAAAAAGCATGAGTTATTTCAACCATTTGTTAATATAGGTGTTGGTCTCAATTATTTTACACAGATAGACTCACAGAACAGGGACTTGAGTTCAGTCCCTGCTTGTATCTAGTTGTCCCTTTCTTTCATTTGCTTTGTACAGGTACAGTCTCCAAACATAACCACCCACACACATACACTCACACATACACCTACACACAAACGCTCCTACAGTACACACAGACTTACAAACAAACATACGCACAAACACACGCATGCCACACACACGCACACATGCACACACACACACCCTGCTGAAACAGATACCCATAAAAAGGGTGTTTGGAAGCTGGGGCAGAGCGACTGTCAGCACCCCATTATATACGTTCATTTCTTTCTTTCTATATTACCTCTAGGCGAGCACAGCCCAGGCTGTTGCTATGGTGACTGGGGCTCGGCAATGTGCGCTTGGAGTGTGAAGCAATTTATCATTTTAATGAGTAGTGAGTGTGTACGTGAGGTGTGTGTGTGTGTGTGTGTGTATGTGTGTTTGTGTGTGTGTGTCTGCGTGTGTGTGTGTGTGTGCAGGGTTGTGTTTGTGTGTGTTTGTGTGTGAGAGAGAGGCAGAGAGACGGTAGGGAGAAGAAGGGTCAAAAAGTACACAATGAGACAGGCATTCAATCCATTAGATTGTTTGGCCATTGTATGAGACTGCGCTTGAGTGGAAAGCTTCTATTATTTCCTTGTCCATGCTTCTATTTGAATTGATTAAAGCCCTGCATTGTGATATATTATAATCCCAGTAAAACATCACAAGCTTTGAGTGGTTTTAGCATACAAAAGAGAATATGTGAATTAGAAAGTCAATTGGCTATGATATCATATCAATCAATAGATTATTTAGCTGTCAAAATGTTATCCTTTTCAAATAAGTTAAGGACTCTAAAAGAGCAACAGTGACAAAGGAAAAAATTCATTATCGTCATGTTCTCACATGAAAGTCTGAATCAGGACCCGGAGCAAGTGGATGAGTTTGCAACATTGTTGCATAAATTATTTCTCTGATTTGCGTTCTCACAGCCCTTTATGTAAACGAAGTAACATACGCAATCGAAGCAACAGACGTGGTAGTTGATTGGTCCGAAAAATTGAAAATTGCCTGTTCGTCCCGCTCTTATCCAGATCAACACGCATGCACTGTTGTTTTCCTATGGACAGCCTCAATGTGTCGTTTCTAACCGGAGCGAAACCACCCTTTCCTTTTCAAGCGGAGGATCCGTTGGTTCTTTGCTCCGGGAGTTACTTCGAATGCGCATTCTCACAGCTCCAAACGACGCAGAGCAAAGCGAATTTTATCCTAAACTCTGTTTCAAGTGAAGCAAATGTTCTAGTGAGAACACACCCTAAGATAGGAAGAGATCTTGACATCTTCTGGTTGGCTGAGTTCTATTTGTTTGTTTACTTAGCCCTTATTTAAGCAAGTAAAGCAGAATTTTACAAAAAAATCTCAAATCCATTCTTCTCGTCAGTCGTTATGGTCCTGAAATATCATTATTTTTAGATATTCTAAAAGCAAGCTTAGATTTACTTCAGATTCAGATTCAGATAAAGTTTATTGCCATTATGCATACACATATAGGAATTTGCTTCCCACTTCCTATGATAACAACATGCATCACTATTCCAGGAAGTAAATCTGCTGATGAGAAATATAATATATATATACTATATCCTGAAAAAAAGTTTGGAAACGTTATTTCAGTCGATTCTTCCTCCCCTTTAATAATACCAATTGGTATTGTATTTTATATCGTTGGATAGCCTGATTAGTCACCTTTACAATGAGGTACAACTTGTAAGGATTATTCATTTGTGGAATGAATAACACAGCTAAACGTGTGGGTAGCGGCCCAAATGTTTTTGCCAAAATCCCCAGTAATATTCTTCTGTTGGTATTCACTCTCGTTTTGAGCTTCAAGTGCTGGCAGGTGTATGTTAGTCACAGGTGTGTGACTGGCACCTGATTGGCACCTACAGTAATTGACAGGAATGATATTCTGGGGCCAGTGGCGATCCCATATCTCCAGAATCTGGGACCTAACTCCATCCTCCAGGATGACAACGCTCGCCCCCACAGAGCCAGGATTATCACAGACTACCTCCAGAATTTGGGAGTGGAGAGGATGGAATGGCCTGCCGTGAATCCAGACCTCAACCCAATTGAACACTTGTGGGATCAGCTTGGGCGTGCTGTACGTGCCAGAGTGACCAACGCAACCATGTTGGCTGACTTACGGCAAATCCTGGTTGAGGAATGACCAGCATGAGGAGGAGGTGCCAAGCTGTTGTGACTGCGTATGGATCTTCCACACGCTACTGAGGTCCCTGACAGTGTAAAATGAATAAAGTGTAAAAATGGCCAATGTGTTGTTTTTTCCTTATCACTGTGGGAGAGTGCAATCATCCAATCCACCAAGCAACTCAAAACGAGAGTGAATACCAACAGAAGAATATTGCAGGGGATTTTGGCAAATATTTTTGGGCTGCTACCCACACGTTTAACACCAATGGCGGCAAGCTACCATGCAAGGTGCTGGCCCACTCATTGGGAGCAATTTGGGGTTCAGTGTCTTGCCCAAGGACACCTCAACACGTGATGCGATCATTAGACGCCGGCTCTACCTCCTGAGCCACAGCCGGCCAACACATCACAATCATCATTGTCTCTCTCTCTCTCTTACATGCGCGTGCGCACACACACACGCACACACACACACACACACACACACACACACACACACACACACACACACACATATAATGGATGATTTGACAGTTATTGCTCTCTCACTGTGAACCACCTACCAATCTATTGGAACACAAACCATCTGTTCATTTGACTTAAAATGGCCAGGGCCAGCCCAAGGCATAAGCAGTCAATGTGATCGCATAGGGCCACAACCACTAGAGGGGGCCACACTTTATCCGTCGACTTGTTGCAGTCTACCACCCGTCAATGAAAATCTCCCCTACTCGCGTCCGTCAAACCAAAACTCTGCTAGCACCCCGCTACTTCTCGGCCCCGCAGTGTACTACAGAGTATAAATTCCTTGTAAAACTGAGCATATATGAGAGAAGTGTGCACGATCATGGCAAGTCAGAGGAGCGAAATAAATGTGTCTTTGTTTGGAGGGGCTTATTAGTCATGTTACCAAATTAGATTATATACAGGAATATTGGTGGCCGTGGTATTTGAGTATGTTATGGCTCATGAAAACTGCAAACCCGGGTTCTTAACCAGTGTAAGGACCAGTATTCCGGTTATGATATGCATGTAAACGTAATGTTGTGGTGGATGCATCAGTAATCTGTTTTCGATTGTCAAACATTCTCAGCTCTATTTGACAAGGGCGTTAGGCCAACATAAATCAATGATTCAAGCAATTTGTACCAATATGATTCAATATACCCATTTCAACTTGGTTTTCTATCTTCATTATCCTCTAATGATCCAGGTCAACCGTACCTTTTCTACAGCCCACAAATGCTCAGGCTCAGTGTTCTGGTCATATGCGCTGCAATTGGCTTTTCTCCCTCTGGTCCTTTCCTTTCATTTCCCCCACCAGTCCCCATATTCCTGTCTCTGCACCTGACAAGATAACAGCACTCAGTATGTGTGTGTGTGTGTGTGTGTGTGTGTGTGTGTGTGTGTGTGTGTGTGTGTGTGTGTGTGTGTGTGTGTGTGTGTGTGTGTGTGTGTGTGTGTGTGTGTGTGTGTGTGTGTGTGTGTGTGTGTGTGTGTGTGTGTGTGTGTGTGTGTGTGTGTGTGTGTGTGTGTGTGTGTGTGTGTGTGTGTGTGTGTGTGTGTGTGTGTGTGTGTGTGTGTGTGTGTGTGTGTGTGTGTGTGTGTGTGTGTGTGTGTGTGTGTGTGTGTGTGTGTGTGTGTGTGTGTGTGTGTGTGTGTGTGTGTGTGTGTGTGAGAGTGAGAGAGAGAGACACAGAGAGAGAGAGAGAGAGAGAGAGAGAGAGAGAGAGAGAGAGAGAGAGAGAGAGAGAGAGAGAGAGAGAAAGAGAGAGAGACAGAAAGAATTGGGAGTGTTCTTGCATGTATATACACTCACCCAACACTTTATTAGGAACACTATGCTATACTGGGTAGGGCCCTCCTTTGCTCTCAAAACAGCCTCAATTCTTTGTGGCATTATTCCACAAGATGTTGAAAACATTCCTTTGAGATTCTGGTCCATGATGACATGATCGCATCCCGCAAATCCTGCAGATTTTTCAGGTGCACTTTCAAGCTGTGAATCCCCTGTTCTACCACATCCCAAAGGTGTTCTATTGAATTCAGATCTGGTGACTGGGAAAGCCACGGAAGAAAGCTGAACTCATTGTCCTGTTCATGAAACCAGTTTGAGACGACTTTTGCTTTGTTACATGGTGCATTATCATGCTGGAAGTAGCCATTAGAAGATGGGTACATTGTGTCCATGAAGATTCAAAGATTACATTTAATTGTCATTGACAGAGTACAAGTACAAAGACAATGAGTACATGATAAGATGAATGTCAGATGAAGGGCGGCAGGCCGAGGTGCAATTAATTAATAGGTTGCTCAAGTAGACAATTAAGATAGATTTATTCCATTACAGCGCTGGGTCAGCCTCTCAACACACGGCAAGCAACGGTGAGAGGCACACCCTGAATGACATTTTGCAGTGGGCTTATATGCTAGATTTCCGCTGACACCGGAAACAGCTGTCCCTTGCCACTAAAGTTAGATGTGGCTTTCGCCACTTTCCAATACCATAACGGCCGGTCAACAGTTACCTGACTCTCAGTCAGCAGACCGTTCGTTCCCAAATATACTGATCTATTGACCCCAGTACCCATATAAGTCTATCACCTGGCTGACCACCACAAAGCTCCAATGTCCCTAGAGCCACACTGGTCCCGTGGTCTCTATATTTGGCTCAGGTCCAGTTACAGACAGAGAGTTTGCAGCCTGTGTCAGCACTTTAGATATTACAACTTGCTGATAATCACCAATGATTAAACTATTCAGGGTTTACCTAAGCACAATGATAAAATGCATCCTATCAGCCCACTCTTTTTTTTCTTCTCTAATGGACAGTAACTTTAATTATTTCTCTTTCTTTCCACATGGCTGAGATCTTGCATTCCTCCCCCGGAACTGTCATCAAAGGACTTTCCCCATAGACAAATACAATTCCTCAGTCATGTGGCCTGACAAAGTGAACAAACATCTCACTCCACAATTGACTTGGCATGAGTAAAAGGTCACTTTGTGGTTAACTACTCTGATTAATAATCACCTTCTTTGGATAAAAACCTTTGTTGTTTAAAGGAGAAAATATCCAAATAGGTTTCTCATTGCTATGTCTAACTACTCATTACAAATGAAGTAGGTATCATTTCCATCATTAAGTCAAATCAAATGTTTTTCCATAGTTTGTTACATAATTATACATTTTTAACAAATAGGGATATCGTCAATCCTTTTCTTGGTTCTTCGATATCCTAGGTCGATCTTCAACAGAGGGACCATCATGCTTTTCCGGTCGCAATGAGGCACTATCTGAGATGCTGGTGGACCATTGTTTTCTTTCGCCTTGTGTCCTCTTGTCTTGTTGCTGTGTTATTGAGAGACTCACAGTAGAAATTATTTCATTCACCATCATGATGCTTGCTCAAATGTTTTAACAGTGTTATTGAAACTCTAAATCCTTACCCCCTACTTTTCTCTCCCCTATTGTTCTATGTCCCCATTGTCTGATCTTAAAGGTTTACTCCTGTTGTGGTGAATACGTACAACAATTGTCAACAAACTGGCAAACTCCTGCAACTGAGTCTAGTGCGCTATTCGGTTTAACTCCCTGGATGTCACGACGCATGCGAACAAGATTAGTGTCAGAGTCTTCAGTTAAAGTAAAGTCTGTTTCGTTAGTTAACACCCAGAACGTATACAGAACCGATAAAATTGTGGCCATCCATCTTATCCACAATGAGGCCAGGATCACACGGTTTCTCTCGGCACGCATCGTCTGTCCGGTATCTCTTGTCCTAGTTTCAATCTTAATTCACAACAACATCAAGAATAATTGTTAATAGCAGAGATAGTCATCATTATGGTACTGAAATCAGTAATCGTTTGTTATACTACGTGTTTTCCCCTTTTCTTGGGTCTCATCGTCAGAGTTGAGAGTGGGTTGGGCCCCTTGTGGTCCCCCCCCTCTAGTGAGTTCTGCACTTGCCTGCTGAGACATTTTTAGATACAGGGATTGCACAATCGTTAAGTACAGGTAGACAGACATTGAGTTTCTCTCAAAATGGTTAACTCGTCCTTCATCAATGCTCCTAGAGGAAACAAAAGGATTTCATTTGAAGTTCATGCCATGGGTATTCAAACTAGGACGTGTTGTGAAAAACCGTGAACCGTCCCTTTAATATCCAAATCAGTTCTTCAATACTTAGTTTATTTACTGTCAATGTGCAATCTGAGTCAATTCCCATAAGCATACTTTTAATGAGGTAGATAGGTTCTATTCTACCCGTATGTTAAAAAATTCTGATCACAATCGTAACTGATGGCTTGAATACTTCCCCGTTGGTCTATGTACAGTATAAGCTTATTTTGCATTAAGGTTTAAATTTGCTGTGAACATTTAAATGTTCTATCCCTCTCTTATAATCAAATATTTCTCAGTCAATCACCCGTTGGTTTTAGTAGATTTATCAGAGACACTCTTGAGTCAGTGTGAATGGTTCTTTATCATAAACGTTGCATCGATGTGTAATGCTCGTGCATTCAGCTGTTGGCCGATTAACACTGTTGATTGTGAAGTACTGTCATATTCGTATGTGTAATTGCTTTATCAAAGTCTGTAGTCTGTCATGTCATTATCATGTTTCCACTTTCAAACAGAAAAACAACATTTTCATTTACAGTTACACAGAGAATTATTATTTGTGGTTTCCCCTTTCTCTCATCCGTCAATCGTTCACTGTCATTTCAGCCCCCACTTCTGTTAGATTGGCCCTCAGCAACGCCCCCGTTTTTTAGTCCGTCGCTCAGTTTTTCTGCATTTTCTTGGGTCTGTCAGGAGATAGAATTGGCAAGAGTTGTGTTGTCCGTTCGGGATTATTCATCAATCAAAATGTCACATATTCCTCTTTGCTTGTGTGAACATCAACAGTCATCAATGCATGGTCTTATCTCTGTTCACTAAGTAAATTCAAATGTTACGTTTACTGAGTCAATGCAGAATTGTATGATAATTACAATAAGAGACAACTACATTTTCATGTCTAACACTTCTATGTGTTCTCTGCGTGTCTGTTTCTCTGTGTCACCGAGCTGCGTCTTGTTTGCAAGGGCAGTTCTATTAATAGTGTTGGTTCAGAGCGTCGTCCCTGGTGCAGCTTTTGTGGAGCACAAGTGCACTCGTGTCTCTTACCACCTTTTGCTGTTCGTGCTAAGCTATTTAGCTTGTCCTGAAAATACAATAGTTATTCATTTCACTCTTTATCATTTGTTTACAATATGTTAATCAATACAAGGATTATTATTACTTAACTCAATGATTTCCCTATAACTCTATCACTCGACATGCTTCACGTAAGACTTCATTACCCATAATGCTTAGTATTCATTCCAACCCTCTAGGTCCGTGTATTGCGCAAGCTCCAAGACTTGTGGTTGGTGTCGCTTATTAAACAATCCCAAAGCTTCTAATTCCCTTATTCGTTTTTCAATCAATGCTGGTGTCATTGAGAAAATGTCTGGTGTTGATAATTTGAAGTTCTTTGCATCTTCTCCAATACCATCTAGAATCATATTTGTAAAGAATGCGTTAGGTTTGTCATCTAATTCCAAATTCGCCTTTTCTCTCCAGGTATTTTGGAATCTGATTACAAAGTCAGACATTGTTTCATTAGGCTTACGTTTACAGTTCAGAATTTGTGAGATATCACGGTTTTGGCTGGCATGTTCGTTTAGAAATTTGGTTAATTGTTCAATGTGAGTCACTTTGTGTTGTTTATTAAACCATGGGAATCGTTCATTAATTGTATTACCTCTACATGGCCCATCATTATTTTCATTCAAAGTTTCACAAGCATTTATCAAAGTATCAATTTCAACATCTGGCATTAACGTGATCAGAATGTATCTTAAATCCGTGCCATTCAAATTACCATGTAGCAACATTGTTTTATACCAATTTATGAATCCTTTTGGGTTAATCAAGGGTCTGGGTGCGTCGACTATGATTGCAGATACGTCAGTCAGGGTTAATGGTTTATACAGTACTTTCTCCTCTATATTTAACAATGGTGCCTGCACCCGGACCACGCTGCGTATCACAGCCTGCTCCGCCTGTTCCGCCTGTACAGGAGGAGACACGCTCTGTATCTCCTTTACCTTGGGTATCGGGTTAGACCTATTGTGTTCCTTCTTTCTGACAATATTACCAGGCCATTGATTAGACATTATTACCCATGCTTGATAGACTTCTTTCATGTAATCAATATCCCATAATGGGTCGCAAATGCTTTTGTTCGATATCAAATATTCGTCAATAATCTTTAGTTTATTCTTTTCAAAACTCCCGATACTTGGGAAATTATCGTCACTCCATTCCGCAATCTTTGTTAGAAATGGTTCTGCATAGAATGGTCCTAATTTAAGTAAAATCCATCCTTTTGGTGTCACTGTATCAGTGTATTTTATCGGAATATCAATTATGTGTGGATCAATTTCCAATAGTTTCTTAATAGCTTTCTTTTCCCCTCGTGGCAAGTCCCTAACCGACTTATACTTAATAATCCGTTTCTCACAATTTGCCGTCCTAGACATTTGATTCCCCATGTTTGATTAATTACACTGCACACAATGTTAGTAAAAAGGAATTCTTTTATCTAAATTGTCTCGTTAGAGCTTTATAGTTACCCAATTCGTGTCATATACTTTAATTCAGTCTGTTGCATTGCGTCTCATCAAGGTCATTTAAATCCACGTCTCATCTGTTCTCTCCTGTCTCAATAAATCAATCTTGTCACTCAAATCTGTTGCGCTTTAACATTAACACAAATACCGTATCCGTTCAACTTCTTATCGTCCTACAACTGTCTTTTTTACCGCTGACCTATATCTTTCATTATCCTGTTTCTCTACAGAATACCCACATTACTTGACCACTTATAAACACTTTCTTTAAATCATACTTCAAATTACATACCATAACCACTTGCGTGTCAATACCTTATTCATTTAACCCTCTTAATCAACATTCTACTTCATAGTTTTAATTGACTCAAGCGTGCTTCTGCAGTTCACCTTATTTCCTGTCAAATACCTCAATATGTCTGTACCTTACAGATAAACAAATAAAAACCCCCGGAATGCCCAATTCCGTTTAATCAATTCTTCTATGAATTAATCAATATCCAGTGTCAGTATTAATCTCCTCCAGAGTGACACCTAGCAGCTCTGTCCTTTTTATACCGTATTATCCTATATGTGGATTAATGACCTTCATGTTCACACCAATACTCAACCTTCAATATTTAGTCAAATTTTAATCATTGGCCCCCCCATCATCAAATTCATCCCCTTTCCTTCATTCAAGGAAAAAATTACAGGTTTTTCCCTCTAGAACAACAATTCAGGTTAAGCACACAACCACACTGTGTTTATCTGCCTTACCTGTCTCGCTGAATCTAGGATCCTGTTCGTGACGCCAATTGATAAGATGAATGTCAGATGAAGGGCGGCAGGCCGAGGTGCAATTAATTAATAGGTTGCTCAAGTAGACAATTAAGATAGATTTATTCCATTACAGCGCTGGGTCAGCCTCTCAACACACGGCAAGCAACGGTGAGAGGCACACCCTGAATGACATTTTGCAGTGGGCTTATATGCTAGATTTCCGCTGACACCGGAAACAGCTGTCTCTTGCCACTAAAGTTAGATGTGGCTTTCGCCACTTTCCAATACCATAACGGCCGGTCAACAGTTACCTGACTCTCAGTCAGCAGACCGTTCGTTCCCAAATATACTGATCTATTGACCCCAGTACCCATATAAGTCTATCACCTGGCTGACCACCACAAAGCTCCAATGTCCCTAGAGCCACACTGGTCCCGTGGTCTCTATATTTGGCTCAGGTCCAGTTACAGACAGAGAGTTTGCAGCCTGTGTCAGCACTTTAGATATTACAACTTGCTGATAATCACCAATGATTAAACTATTCAGGGTTTACCTAAGCACAATGATAAAATGCATCCTATCAGTACACTAGTCTAGAATTTGAGCTCCATCTGGTGCGAGAGCACCAGGTTCAATTTGTGTGCATAACAATGGATAAACGTGGCTTCAGGTACCTTTTCTTTCATCTTGGCCTGCACGCCATTAATATCTGATGCCATCACAGAGGCTCCGCCGTAAGCCTGAGCTACCAGCTTTTCAACACAATTGTATTTCCCCAAAACTCCCAAAATATAATCAGCAATAGCGATAGTAATTTCTAATTACATCTCCGACTGCTTTGATTAAATCATTCTGTATTCTGTTTGATGAGCCAGAAAACACAGTGGATGCCTCCAAATGTCTAGCTAACTTTTAATCTTTTTGAGCAAAAGCATGTAATAGCTCAACATAGTTGCTATGATTAGAAGAGCTTGCACTCTCATCTTTACCACAAAATGCTAATTCCTGAGGTCTTTTAAAATCTCACAACCACATCTTATCCACGCCCCCCTCGAGGGGGGAAGAATCGGATCTATGTTTAATATAAGAGATATACCTCTATCAATTATTTTCATTCATATCGCAAAACTTTGACAAGACTCTATTCTAAACGACGGCACAATTTTTTCCGCTGCCCAGTAAACACAGCCGACGTCACTAGCAGGTTTGCACACACACACACACACACACACGCACGCACGCACGCACGCACGCACGCACGCACGCACGCACGCACGCACACACACACACACACACACACACACACACACACACACACACACACACACACACACACACAACTTGAGGAGGCATCGTGTCGGTTGCAACGCCCGAATTTCCATATCATTGGTCCTCCAAGGTCATTTGTCCCGCCTCTGCTCGATTCTATTGGCACTGGCGTTTAAAATGAGTGGTCAATCATCAAATTTGACCAATGGGTTCGCGAGTAAAAGCCCTGCGTACCCCGCGCATCACGGAGCAGGTGTGAAATGGAGGCGGTGGCACAAAGCAATTGTGTGCAGGAGACCGCTGCTGGATGCACACAAAGTCTACAGTTGAATTTGGATGGAATTTATACCTATAGTGATATGTCAATGAAATATAATTAGTTTTACCGTCTGATACATGAGTAAGGCCCAATCCCGATTCCCTTTTCTACCCCTATGGCTCGTTTTCGAGTGCCACTCGATTTTGAGCCAAGGCCTCGGAACAGAGCCACAAGCCATAGTGGTTGAAATCTTTCCCTATGAAATGGGACAACCCTTCAAGACCCTGATACGTCATCAGTAGTATCATAGGAAAGCATTGACGCTTGCGATTCAATCACAACTTACGTTTTACGCTCAAATCAAATACAAAAGAACAATGCTTCATTATCAGACCATGACAGAATAACGGTGCTCTAACCTGTATGAAACCTGTGCTCCTACCCTGCCAGTCTGCACTGATAGAGGACAACATGCAGTGCAACAACTTTGCGGCTCAAGTTACATTTACGGCGTCATATGCCATCAAAGGGAAACATGGAAAAATGCATGACTTACAGGGAGCGTAGATTTCTTTTTATGTCGTTCAGAAATCCGATGTGACAGGAAAGCTGAGGAAACAACCCCTCCACTGCATTAGTCAACTTCCTTGATGAGTCTCCCGCTCACTGCTCTCCATCAAAAATGGAACATCCATCAATAATATTAAATAATAACAACTGATTGCGGGTTGTTTTGGAATAAGTGCCGCTATACAGCTATATCGTTATACTATCAAGGGGGGAAATGTTACATGGAACTAGGTCAAAATGCGCGACTACCATCAGCCTAATTAGATAGATATCTTTACATTAAATATGTGTCTACCATCATCCGCAGTCAAATGCCACAGGTAATAATTTATTTCTAAATAAACAGGATTGTACATCTCGGAAATGTGAATCGCGCTCCGATGACATATGAGCCGCTCTTCCACTACGGTGCAGACCTGGTGCTGACCCAGGTCAGCCCGCTTCGTTCCCCTTTCCATTCGTCGTTCCAGGTCGCTTCAGTCCCAGGTCAGCTCGCTTCTTTAGCTCCACATCGGAGCAGGGTCTTAAAATTTCATATCCGGGTCTCTTTGCCAGGCTGCGTGTGACGTGTGACGCTGCACACCGTTGATTGGTCAATGGAAAATCGTCATCCCATGTCCCATCCCATATTATTTCTTCACTAACCGCCATCTTGAAAAACCATATTCACTCTAGGAAAATGTCACTACATTTTCTGTAATAGCTTATTAATAAAGATTCGGAAAATTATGCTGACCATCGTATTATCTTAGTTTAATGTCATTTCAATGAATCATATAACTTTTATTTACAATAAGCACAACACAAAAATCGCTATTATGCACCGGCTTTGTCCGTGAATAACACCGGCTGTGGAGGTGTTACAAACACAATACTCCTTTGCTAACTTCACCATCTGTCTACGGTCATTTTGATACATCGCTCCGTTATATATCTAACGTTACATGTTTTAAGGCTGATCTGTGCATGATAGTGCTGCATTATGTTGATCTATTTATATCGATCTATAAACGCGGAGATTGGAGCCCCTCAATCAATAGATTGATTCCATCGTTTTACCGACAAGAAGATTCTACAATCTATCAGCCTTTCCGTAGAAATACATTGCTCCCTGTATAACGATATATATCTAACGTTACATGTTTTAAGGCTGATCTGTGCATCATTGATGGTGCTGCATTTTGACATAATTCTTATCGCATTTCCCCGTTGTGTTGTGCTGCCGTTCAGTAGTCCAGCGCTTCATCATCGCCCTTCACCCCTTTCCATCCCTGGCATCATTTTATCAATGAACGTGGTATTATACATATTTACATATTACATATTTGTTGTTATTTATGGAAGTGTCCGGTTGCTGGAGGAACCAGGACGCCGGCTACACTGCACAGTTTAGCCCGAAATATATAGAGAGAGTGCTGTACCGCGCCAGCTGGTGCAACTCCCGTTGACGGCACACAATGATGCTACAGTTCATAAAGCAGACAAGTGAAGGCAGTGGTTTTAAGGGTTCAAAAACATGACTTTATTATGTGTAGAACAACATATGTGCAGAACAAAATCCAATAGAAATGATTCAAACATGCAGACAATCAGGCAGTAGCCGTCTCCTGAACATAACAATGACGCTACAGTGAGCTAAAGTAGTAGCCATCTCCTTACGATAGCCCACAGTAGTTTCTTTCTCTTTTCAGCATTCCTCTTTCGAGTATCCTTCCTTCTGTCTTTGCTCTTCTGTCTTCTCTCTTTTCTCTCCCAAAAACCACGGTTAATAATATACCACATGCCGAGGGAAAGGCATAGGATAGCTGCAAGCATAGGATAGCTCCATGTTGCTGTTGTTATGTCTCGTGAAAATATACGTCACCACCATGGCGCGCTGTTATGACGCGTAACTCCGCCTACTATCGTCTACTCCTCCTACTAGCTCCGGGTCTGTGTGTATAATGGAAAACCAGAACAGATCAAAAGTGACCCGACCTGACCCCGAACTGATGCGAAGTGCACTAACCCGGGACCCAGATGGAAAAGCACCAATGTGTATTTCCAGGGGCGGACTGGGTTCAAAAACCAGCCCTGGCATTTGCGACACAACAGCCCTATTTCCAAACGCAACACGCAACACGGATTGTTAACATAAAAAGTCAGAGGACAGATGCCAAACTACCGACATGTTTGCTGTAATTATATGTATTATCAGTAGGCAGTCATCAGTCAATATCTCTTTCAATAGCCTTTTCACACCGAATGTACTTTTTTGTGCTATTTTCGGCCCAATACTATGCGAATTTCGGTGCATTCCTACTTCCAACTACACTTGCTCCCTGCATCCAGTTGTTGCACATTAAGTGCATCGCTCTCATCAAATTCCCCCATTCTGAAAATGAAAGCAGTGTAACGGTAACTGCTGTTATAAACGGAATGATGACATGTGGTGCGACGTGCGTGTCCACTGGCGATATAGAGCTGACTACGATAGTTATGGAGGTATACTCCAGTTCTATGAGTGGAGCTCCGCCCCATAGTGGAGCTCTGCTCCTATTGGTTTACCCCGCTACCTAAAGCTCTGCTCCTATTGGTTTAGGGCCCTGGGCATCCGCGATGCAGAACTGCGTGGATGGCCCGGCCGATATAAAATGTTTTGGGCCGCGGTCTGCTGAAATAAGTTATTTTCAATGAAAATCACCAGAGACAAAATTACAAATATATATATATATATTTTTATATAATACATTCTGAGTGGCCCAGAGTCTCGCGGCCCTCCTGGCATTTGCCAGGCTTGCCCGGTGGCCAGTCCGCCACTGTGTATTTCTATGGGGAGGCTGTACCTGATGCTACCGTTGGACTGGGACGCCGGGCGGCGTCCTAACGATTCCCACCCGAGTTGGGGTAGACCACGCCCCGAGTTGGGGTAGACCACGCCAACGGGGTGTACATATTCCAGAAGTTGGCGTGGTCTACCCCAACTCGGGTGGGAATCGCTAGGACGCCGCCGGGCGCTCATACAATCTTGCCCTGGGTGTCACCCTGTGACAAACGCGCAGATATGAGTGCTCCAGTGTCTTGCTTTGGTAGTCTAATGGAAGTGCCCAGGTAATAGTTTTGCTATTATTGTCTTCTACTGCTGAGCACCAAAACCCTTGGATCTTAAACTTGGCTGAAGCGCGCTGGAACGGTGGAACGGTGTATTTCTATGTTAAGCATAGGCACAGCACATCGGCATATTAGCGCTTTTTTTTGTTCTGCTCGTTATAAAGAAAGATTCTATAATGCATTGAAATGACATTAAACTAAGATAATAAGATGGTTATCATAATTTTTCAAATCTTTACTAATAAGTAATTACACAGAAAGTAAATGACATTTCCGCATTGAATAGAGCGACATAACATTTCTGTAGATGATTCGCAATGCATGCTGAAATCAAGCCATATGGCTTCGAAGCTAGTCTGGTCCTGGTCCAAACGAAGCCGTGGATAGCCCTCCCCCTTACCCCTAGCCCTCGATGAAATATGAATTGGGACACCCCTACCCTAAACGTGAAAGCACAAAACGAAGCCATAGGGGTGAAAACGAAGCCATAGGGGTGAATTGGGATTGGCCCTTAGTCTGATTGATACACTGATGGTGCCAAAATGTATTCAAGGCTTCGTTCACACGGCAGGTCTTGATGCTCAATTCCGAATTTTTACACAGATCCGATTTTTGTTTGGCAGTTCACATTACTTTTAAAATGTGACCTATATTTGACCTACATTGACTAGTGTGAAGATTCCACTGCCCTGAACAGACCTGCATGCGCAGAAGGACAATAACAATGACGTCAGGATGTCACACGCAGCACACTGTTTACAGAAGTAACCAAGGATAATAATAATAATAATAATAATAATAATAATAATAATAATAATAATACATTAGACTTATATAGCGCTTTTCTAGACACTCAAAGACGCTTTACAAACTGAAAAGATTGAGTAGTAAAATAAAAAGAAACAAAAAAAGAAATGAAAGAAAGTATAGGGGTCTAATTAATTTGTAGATTACTAAATCTAAGTCTCTTTGTAGGATACTGTGGTCTACTCTGTATACTGCAAGAATATCTAGATTTATGATATATAATATATAGGATAACATGTTACAACTGGTTTCATTTTCAAGTTTTTGTGCAGTGGAAGCCGGTAAAGATATGAGCAAGATATAATATGAGCAGTTGCGTCTAGAGTGCAGGGTTGCCAGATGGGGCGGGTTACTGCCGAATGGGCTACTGGATTTAGTGGTTATGGGCTGGTTAGGCTGTAAATTGTCAATCCCATCTGGCAACCCTGCTAGAGTGAAGTAAAAGTCGCATTAAACGCGACTTGACAGTTCAGACGGGGGCGCGTCGCTAAATATCAGACATGTATCCGATATAATACCACCTCTGAACGCAACCCAGGTCAGATTTTAAAAAGTCAGATTTCATGTGCGCTGTTCACACAGTCATGCATAAATCAGACCTGAGTCACATGTCGGCAAAAAGATCGGATTTGGGTCACATTTCACTGCCGTGAAAACGAAGCCCAAATGGCACAATTTGGTTGTCCGCCTAAAACAGGTACAAAGTTGCACTGGCTCACATTACTAGCATCTAATTTGGCACAAGTACTCATCAGACCCTGGAGTACTGAAACCTAGATTCCTAGGTTTCCAAGCTGATATTCACTCTAAAAGCTGGGGGGGTTTTAGGCGGAGAGTGAATTTGAGATTTTTCACAATGTTCTAGCTCTATTTACTCTGACACAGTAACATATATTTTGATTCTTCTACAGCCACCCCACAGGTGGCTTTCAGGTAGCTTTCATTTGATATCAAGATCATTATGAAGGCCCTTGTGATTGTGGAGATATTCTATATTATACAACAGTTAGTTCCGACCAAGTAATTTGATTGGACAAGAGGCATTCCATGAGTTACGATATACAGTATAACAGCACTGGGACTTTTAACTATGTATCACTTCACCGCACAGGTGTTCTAAATTACCGTTAATTAGACTACGTTGTAGAGCGGACCTGTGCCATCGTACTGCTGTTCTAACCTCCGGACATTTGTACGTGTGAGTTCAAGAGGCGCGTCTGATTCAATTGCTTGTGCTAGAATAGACTGTGTACTACTGGATACCTCACCGTATTCATTGTTAGAGAGTTGATTCATGTTGATATTTGACTATAATGTGCAGCACCATGGGCGTCAGCAGCTTTTTGAATGTGGGGGGGACACTTATTTTTCGGGGGGTCTGGGGGTCCTCCCCCCGAAATTTTTAAAATAGTAGATTCAATTTCCTGCATTCTGGTGCGTTTTACACCCAAAATAATCTCCCTCTTTCTTTGTTTTTCCTTGGAGCTGGCATGGTCTGCAATTACTGACTACTATTATGTTTTGGTTTAACTCACAGAGGCCTGACACTGACACGTGGCACTTTTTAGGTACTTTATTAAATATGAAGATTCAAAAAGAATCAAAGAGTGAATTAGAAAAGAATGAGGTAACTTTGAGTCAACAAATTGAATAAAAAGTTATGAGGAAACATAAAATATGTACCTAGGCTACTCAGAGCCTATTACAATCAAACTTAGCCCTCTTCAGTGCATTGCAGAACATACAACTATAACAAACAAAACAAAAATCAAAGAGTGAATTAGAGCTGTCTCCACTGCCCCTGCCTCTGACTCACTCTCAACCACCTATATCAGGAGAAATGGGGATGCATTGAGCACTTGTTCATATTGTTTTTCTCTAATAGAACATTTGACATAGAAATACAATCATCAATACAAAAAATACAATCACAAGCATTTTAGAAATAGAAAAATAAATGGAACAGGTGTTTTCTTCTTATTTTTTAACCCTAGCTCAAGCAATCAGATGCAAAATTGATTCTTTGGGTGGGTGCAATGGCCAAATTAAATAGTGCAAATGCTCAGGGCAATGAACACGGGCAGGAGATGCAATAATGACAGGACAGGTAAGCACTGTGAGGTGTTTGTCGCCATTCTGTGCTTTTGATGACATTTCGCCTGTGTCTGTTCTGCATTTAAACATGTCTAACCGCACTAGTAATGCCTAACAAAACTGCTAGTGCCATATAGCTGATCTAGCTCGTATTTGGTTGCTAGTAGGCTATGCTAATTCTATTGCTAATACAGAGAATGTCTCATAAGGTGCTAACATTCTTATCAGAAAAGCTGGCTGTGTTTGACCTTGGGAGAACGCAATGTTGCTGTTTGGCCACTCACGGGAAAACTTGGATGACTTTGACTTACTTTTCTCTTCTTAGAAAAAAAAAATCCTTATATCCATCTTGGTGGATGATCTAAATATCGTCTTGCCTCAGTCTGAATGTTTTGAATCTGCGTGCGTGTCTGATGCTGCGTGCCGTTAAAAACAGAAGTAAAACGCGGAGTGGATTTCTGGATATGGGCAATCCCCTACTCATAAAGTGGAACGGATTTGATTGTGAAGCAATGAAAATAACGCTGACCAGTCATGCAACATATTTTTGATGGCAAATGTGGGGGGGTCCAAACGACCTTGTTTCAAAGGTGGGGGGGACACGTCCCCCCCCAAATATAAGGTGGTGACGCCCATGTGCAGCACACTAGTAAACGATGGAGCAGCGTGCTGTCTGATGTCAACTGGTCTGACTCTGAATCACATTCACACATGCCACGAAAGCGACTGTCAACCGAGTCATATTTCACTGGTTGCACAATACATGGAAATGTACAAATAAATGTACACGATACAAAGTAGCTAGCCACGATACAAAGTAGCTAGTTTGTGTTCAGGTTACTAGGCAACAGTCCAGTTGAACAGTCCCGTTGCGGAACTATTTTTTCTTGACGGAGCCAAAATAAATGATGAAATAAACAAACAAATAATAATCTGTTGTCACTTATTACTGTTAATTAATAAATTGCGCCGTAGAACTGTTGTAAAAAAGCAATATCACACTCGAGGTTGTGTGTTATACTGAATATCAGCACGGCTGTGATTCGGTCGTAGGTACGAGGCCGCAGGAGAGGGAGTATAACACACTCCCTCTCGTGTGATATTGCTTAATTCACTGTGGGCATGTCATTTCGAGCAGAAAACCTGAAAAATAGGATCGATAAGAACAGGTTTTAACATTGTGGAGGCTGATATTAAATCTCTGCTGTTTATTCAAATTCAGATCTATCCTTGAAGTTTCAAACGTTTTTAAAGCAATTTGGCTTTGAATGTGATTTTTCATGTTTGTTGAGACTCCTCTTTCCTTGGAAAACCAGTCTCCAAAACCAGTCTCCAAAACAAGCTGTCATACACATAGCAGGACAGGCTAAACTCTCCCATACAGGGAGAAACGTTCTCAAACACCTGTGAAGAATACAAGATCATTCAGGGAAAACGGAACACTCAACGAGTGCGCTAAGAGATTAAATGACAGGGAGTGCAAGGGCACATACGTACGTAAATAACTGAAAACCAATCAAACACAGGTGCACAGCGTCAGACACAAATGAGACAAGAACAGGTGCAGCACATAACCAGTAATGATGGAAGAGTCACAAGTCGCCAGAGAGTCGCCAAGGCAAAGGTCATAACAGTTCAATACTTTTTTCCTGTATCATTCCACTTTATTGCACTTTTTTCTTTTGATTCATTGGAGTGTTACAATTTCTTTAGCTATGTAGTTTTATTGACTTAATACCAATGTCTGTTTTAAATTTCATGTGAATATTTATTTCATTAGATTTGGCGTACATTAGGTTTGGCGTAAATGGATGGCTCCGCTCTGATATATCTCCTAGTTTTAAATTAAACAAACAATAAAACCTGCAGGTGGAAACTGTTGTGGTGGGTGGGAATCCCAAAACATACTCGCATAGCCACAACAGCTCAACTACACTAAATGGACAAAAGTATGTGGACACAATTATCGTCTGGGGCTGTTTTCATGGTTTGGGCTAGGCCCCTTAGTTCCAGTGAAGGGAAATCTTAATGCTATAGCACACAATGCGATTCTAGAGAATTGTATGCTTCCAACTTTGTGGCAACAGTTTGGGGAAGGCCCTTTCCAGTTTCAGCATCCCCCATACACAAAGTGAGGTCCATAATGACATGGTTTGCCGAGTTTGGTCTGGGAGAACTTGACTGGCCTGCACACAGAGCTCTGAGCTCAACCCCATCGAACACCTTTGGGATTAATTGGAACGCCGACTGCGAGCCAGTACTTCTCGCCCAACATCAGTGCCCGACCTCATTAATGCTCTTGTGGCTGAATGGGAGAAAATCCCCGTAACCATATTCTAAAATCTAGTAAAGTCTTCTAAAGTCTTGTCCAGAAGAGTGGAAGCTGTTATAGCAGCAACGGTGGGACCAACTCCATATTAATGCCCATGGTTTTAGAATGAGAAGTTCAACAAGCACATATGGGTCTGATGCTTGGGTGTCCCATACTTTTGTCCATATAGTGTATGTTGGTGTTTGACAGTTAAAGCCTGTCCCATAAACATGTGACATGTGTTTTGCATAACGTCACCCCTCGCAAATTCCTGACAGTCAGCTGCTATCCTGTGCCTGACTGAACCTTCATGAACTTCAAGTGTGTGTGTGTGTGTGTGTGTGTGTGTGTGTGTGTGTGTGTGTGTGTGTGTGTGTGTGTGTGTGTGTGTGCGCGTGCGTGTAAGTAAATAAGTAGCCTTGAGAACCGATGGTTCTTTAGCCTAATGGCCCATAGGGCAGGAGCCTATCCTGTCTGTAGTGTGAGGTGGCTTGATGTACAAGTACACCCCCTGGACAAGACACTGGTATGTCACAGGGTCTTACCCCCAATCCAACCCTTAATGCTGAGTGCCAAGCAGGGAGGCATCGGGTACCATTTTTATAGTCTTTGGTGTGTGTGTCCCCTCTCTGGAAGAGCTGTACAACACACGCTGCCTCAGGAAGGCCTCCAAGATCTCCAGAGACCCATCCCACCCTGGTACGAACACTTTGCTCGGCTGCCCTCGAACAGGCGGTACAGGACCATGTTCGCAAGGACAAACAGACTGAAGCTCAGCTTCTACCCCAGGGCCATCCAGGCCCTGAACACAGCAAAGACCTAGGTTCTGGGCCCTGGACAGTCTGGACGGATTGATGGCAGCTGCTGGATTGAAAATCAGGTGTAGTGCTGAGGCACAAATGTGTACATTTCAAGCCTGCAAACTGCGACACTTTAAATGAATGTGCAATAACACTATGTGCAATATGACAACCCTAGGGTACATAAGGTTGCAGAGAATAGGAAATGTTTGAATAGGTATAGCATAGCATAGAGTACAGCACAGTGTTTTATTTGTACAGTATAGTATAGTGGATAGTGTACATAGCCTTTATTTATGTAAACCAGCTCCTTTCCCTTCTTGTTGTTTTTTCTTGTTTTTTCTTTCCTAGCACCAGGGGAGCCCCCCCTCCCAAATTTCATTGTTTGGTACCTGTACTATATCAATGACAATAAAGACCATTCATTCATTAGATGGTGCATATTGTCATAGCACCGTGGAGCACAACCAACAGACTGAGGAGAATCGGTAAGTTCTGGGCTGTATATTCATATCTCTGGTGATATTTATTTGACATTTAAAGAAATACAATTGCTAAAAATGTGCAAAACTTTCCTACAGGTTAACAGTGTGCCCCATGGTTGTATTTTGATAGAGCATGCAAGTTATTGAAGACACGTGTCTGTCTCATCTTTTCACTTTGTTGCAGTATAGGCAACCTCAATCGAGTCTGTGTCCCTTTGAGCACTGAAAGGTATGAAGTGTATCCAGTTTTAAAATCTTTCTGCTCCCTGGCACTCACAGCGCAGCCCATAGTATATGCCTACTGTAGACTACATTTATTTTTTGTGATGGTCATACAAAACTGCCCCTCCAGAAATGCTATGCTAAAATCGTGATGGAATGGAATGGAATGGAATGGAATGGACTTTATTTGTCATTGCTACAGTACAGGTACCAAACAACGAAATTTAGGAGGGGTGGCTCCCCTGGTGTTAGGAAAGGAAAAAAAAAAACACATTTGAGAAAAAGCATACAATCACAAGAAGGTAAGGAGCTGGTTTACATAAATAAAGGCTATGTACACAATCCACTGTACTATACTGCACAGATAGTCAACTAGGGTTGTCATATTGCACAAAAGTATTTTTTCACGTTATTTTAAAGTGTCACAGTTTGCAGGCTTGAAATGTACATGTTTGTGCCTCAGCACTAGCTGCCATACAATCCGTCCGGACTGTGATGATCTAGAGTGAAAATACATATTATTCCCCCTGAATGTAATTCAACACACTGTAGTGGATGAGAACTGTAGTAGACCTACCTTGCGAGAGAAACCATCTATGCCTCCAAATATGACCACATGTGACACATTCTAATGCTTTGGTCCTCATGTCGGGATCCAATGTAATGATCAGACTTTTCTTGTGAATACATTTCTGCGTTGTTGAAAATCAATGTCACATCACTAGTCAACTAACACAGCTTGTTTCGTGAGCCTGCTAACAATGTAAAGTAGTGTTATAGTTAACTAGGTAGCAGTGGGGATTACTCAACGAATCCATTTCGTTGCAGTATTTTGGCTTGACTAGCAAGTTTGTGTTGTGATTCTCAACAACGTTGAAACGTAGTTCCGTGTTTCAAAAGAAAAGTCTGAACATTTTGATTGGTAGCCGACATGCAGACCAAATGATCAGACTATGTCAGATATTGTACAGTATCTGGTGAGGAATAACACATTACACATTTACTAACAAAGATTATTACTTAAGTAATAACTACATGTATTGGATTGCTATATTAGTTAAGCACCAGGGCAGAGGGTATCTAGTTTAGCTAGCATTCACTGTTAGCTTCCATCCTACTGCCACACACTACAGTGATGTCAGTTTACATGTCACCAGAAGGCTATATTTCAGCATGTGCGCTAGAAAAAAAGAAATGCTAAATACACTGATACAAAGTGCTAATACACTTACCTGTGAGTTTTGAGGCAGAACGTATCTTGTCAGCCATTGTGAGAGTATGCAGAGAATCATGGGCAAAATAAGTATAAACATCTTCAAGCACAGAGTAGATAATCTGAACTGAATATTTGTGGAAAAGGTCATTTGATAGGAGTTGGATTGCATCGAGGCTCTTCTATTCTACCTAGTCTAGAATCCCCAGATGAGTGCCTCTGAGTGCCTTTTTTTTAAATTTTAGTTAAATTCAATTTCAAACCATTAGATTCAATTTCTTAAACCATTAGATACAATCTGTGAAATACAATTTCAAATTTTACATACAACACAAGTTTACTGACTACTATGGGATCTAGAGCCTTTAGCCGTTCTGTACCCACCTACCATTTGTAATATTGACCCTCTCTCCACTTTCAAATCCAGTCTTAAAACACACCTTTTCACAATGGCATATTTGGCTTGACCTGCTGTATTTTGTTTGTTGTTATATCTGACTTTGCTGTTTTTATCCGACTTTGCTTTGTTGATTTTATAATGTTTTGATATGTGGTTTTAACTATGTCTTGATCCTTGAAATGCGCCCAATAAATAAAATGTATTATTATTATTATTATTATTATTATTATTAGTTTGAACATTTCAAATTCAATTTAAATCTGTGAAATACAATTTCAAATATAGAATAACATATTCAGTTTGAACATTTCAAAACTATTAAATTAATTCAGATTCAATTTTGTACCCCCCCTCAATTCCTCTCTCTGCCATGCTCTCTCTCTCTGGACCTGCTTTGAGTTGTCTTTCAATTACTTCCCACGCTTTGCCTCTCGGGTTTCCAATGTCTATTTGACGATTCATCCCAGATGAATTCCCACCCTCTTAAACCATTCCCTCCCACCTACTTTTTACATACTCCCTCAGTCAGACGATAAACTCAATGTGAGAACCTCATGGGGGAAGCCAGTTAGACATTGCTGCAGTCTCTCCTTTTCCTGTGCCAATTTCAAATAATGTTATGTAATGTTCAATTCAATTGATACTCTTTGATTGCTGGACCTGTTTGCCAACACCGGATCAGAATTCTTTCATATTGTAACCAGTTTTGCAATGTGACGGTCAATGTGAACCCATTAAATAACAGTTACAGATACTTATTGATTGCACTGGGCAGCAATGAAATCCCTTATTGATTCCTATGCGCAACAATGAAATCCTTCTTCTCCAAGAGCATTGAAGTGTCAAAATCAAGCAGGAGAGAGGAGCAAACCTTGCAAGTGTCCCTTGGCTATCAAGCACCCCTCAACAAAGATGCACACGCACACACACATGCACATGCACACACACACACACACACACACACACACACACACACACACATAGACACACACCCCTCCCTCAGAGCTCTGGCAGGGTTCCAGGGGCTTGTGCGAAACCTTCCCATTGATCAGAGCAAATGGAGACGTGTTGAGTTACCACGGCAACTGCCATGCCGTCTCTGGGGCTGCAAGCAAGCTGTTGGAGAATCTGTGTGTCGGGAAATACGGGTAGGGACTGGAGAGAGGCGAGAGAAGGATGGGTGGAAGAGACATTAGGCACTGCATAGACATGCTTCTGCTTAAGAATGCAACCTTTGTCTGGGGGAAAATAATATAACTCTCTTATAAGGTTATATGTAATAATCACATGATATGTTGCTGGGTGAGATATTGAGACAACATAGTGCTTTAGTACAATGAATTGTTGTTGGTTATCAAACCCAGTACACTTGTTATTATATATCACTAGGCATTGATTCTGATATTATTATACTGCTACAGTATGTTCTCATTCAACTGGGCTTTAGCATCTGTTTAACTTTCTCACTAGATACATACACGGACACACTGATACAGTCAGTCAGGCAGCACAACATAGAATTAAACCATCCTGCTAGTCTCTAAAAGGGACAAGCATTTTGTTTGGTTTTGGTGACTGATCCTCTGAATGGGTTTGGCCCCATGTTCCAGTCACAACAGCATTTCAAGCTGCTTTCTATCCCTGTCCCCTCTGTGAGCCATGCCTTTGATGGGTCATTGATGTAGTGGTGGGGGATGGATGGATGGATGCAGCGGGCAAGTGGCCACTGCAGTCTAGAAAAGGCAATTTTTACTGCATGAGCTGTGTTACCCTATAGAAAAAAATATAATTCTACAGAGAGAGGGTACTGGAATAGGAGTTGTGCTTGGTGCTTGGATGGATGCACCAAAGGAACTATGTGAATACAAGAGAATACATGTGAATAGCAATGGTTAGCATTCTATCAGCGCTGTCAATGTATCTTTAGGGCAGTAAATTATATAGAGTATATACATTTCATGTATATACAGATGTCTTAGCATGGGTTATTTGCCATGGATAATCTCCCATTATCATTGAAATTGATGGAATATGATTGTTCCTGTTCTCATTCAGATAGTGTATTCTTGTATTGGTAAAACCAGATCATTGAACTATCTGTAAGATTTAGCTTACGTAAAAATCTGTACAATGAGGCAATCAGGCTCAGTCAGGCTCTTACGCCATCTACAGGCAGAGTAAGGCTTTGATTATATCAAAGTCCAGTCAATCCAGTCAACAAAGAAACTGGAATAAATCTTGACCACAGTAAAGTGTTTTGAAGTTAGAGCCCGCAATTATAGTATATATCATTCTATTGTCTTGAATTATTCTTTACATGCCATGCAGTTTAGTGGTTCTATTTCCTTTTTATTATTTGTATGGTGATGGTACTTTACACAGAAACAATAAAATACAGTACAACACAAATATACAATACTGTATACCTGCAGCTGAACCTAGATACAGTTGACTTCTGATGAATGCAATGGCTTGGGACTGTCATGACACCATGCACTGGATAATGAAATTACCCAACCCATCAAAGAGTAGGGTAGTTTAATTGTGACTGGAGAAGAACTGCATTGCACCTGAACAAAGTTAGCACCTATCCCAAATGCACTTATAAGGATTCACCAGCATTTTACAGTATACTACACCATGCAGACTATGATTCAGGACATACTGTACAATGTACTGAAAAATATGCACTATACTGTGCATGGAGATAATACCCCTTGTCTCCAATAGGTGGCAAACTCTGCCACTATGTGCGGACATCTTGATAATGTCATGACTGGATGATTGATGGTTACTGCAGTACAGTATTGTATTTGTGTGTCTGATAAACAGGGGAGGGGAATACAGGCAGTGCCACCCTGCACAAGCCATTGTAACCTACTCTGACTCCTTATGATGTAAATGATGTCTGAAAAATGTAATACTGAATCAGTTGAGTGTAAGCATAGTTTGTCTTGATTTTCTTTATTTCTTACAGTGCTCACTCCCAGGCCAATGTATTTATTTATATATCCAGATAGTCCCATTGAGATAATGAATCTTGTTCAAGGGAGACCCAATACAATTCATAATAAAACATAACTGACATTGATTCTTGTATTGAGTGTCTTTGTTAGGTTTACACAAGTTTGAAATGTGAGATAATTTACTGCATTTACCATTATCACCACCTTACAACAAATTACCCTTAATTGAGATTCAGACTTACAGTGACAGTGAGAGGAATGTTTATTAATAGTGGTTGCGGAGGTTCCATTTGAAATAATGATCTAGAGTAACAATGACCTCCATTGTGGCCACCAACTCATTTTCCGCAAGATTGATTTAAACTATTATTATTAGATGTGTTTGACCAGTGATATGTGACCCACTTCTGATGCAACTAGACACACACAGAAAAGAGCTCAATAATCAATTCAGCTATTCTTAACAAGTGTGATGCCTCTACCCAATGTCACTGGTGTAGTAGGCCAGAGCCATAGTCTGGTTAGAAGGAAAGTCAGGGCTGTTTGATAACTGTGCTCAAGGTCCACAACATATAGTTCTCTTTTCTCCCTGGTGATGAATTCATGTCATTTGTCAGCCAGTAAAAGGCTATTGGTAAAGACAAGCAGTCATGTTATTTTATAAACGGCAACATACAGTCTCTTTAAAGGAACAATCTGGGATTTGTCTTCTCATATGTGTAGAAATGCGTAATGAGTGTAACATAATTAAACATATAATATTGTTTAACTTCTTTGTTTGTAAATAACATCTTTGTAAACAAACAATGTATAGCTTTGAAATGTTGTGAACTCTAATTTCAATATGATGGAATATGATAGTCCTTACATCCAGATCTCTGTCTATGAATGTGATAGTCCTCAATGTCCTCTCCCAAAACAAGTAGTGGGCCAGCCATTTTCCTGAAAAATGAATGATGAATATCATAATATAGAATATGATTAATATAACATTGATGATATCAATGTCTGTCATAATGATCATATGGTGTATATGAATTAGTTCAAGCAAATATGATCTGATGTGAGCATGAAAACCATGGTAATTTCATCATTATTTTCCTTTTATCTGAATATTGTTTTGTTGTGAGTTATGAGTTGTGATGTGTCATAGTTTGTTATGGTATTTTTGATGATGATTGCTGAAGCTCGCTTGTGTAAAGCAATATACGTAGGTTTCATAGCGCTGTCTAATCTCTTCCTTTTATCCATGTGGGGGCGTATCATCTCTTCTCACCTCACTCGCGCGTTTAGAACAGATGATGGGGAACCACATTGCGCCGTAGAGATCCACAGTTGAACAAAAGACATCATCTGTAAAGGTTGAACGGGTGGAAACTGGGATGTGGACAGCATACAAGTTATTTTGAACCCACTGGAAAAGACGAATATTTATTGCGTATGCTGATTAAGGCTTGTGGGTTGCCAAATCTGTAGGACTGCTCCCAATGAAAACAAGCTACAGGGGAGGGACACCACCGATTTGTTCGATTTCGTCGATCAGACTCACTGAAGAGGAGGGGGTCCATAGAGCGACATTAATAAGAGTGCTATAATAAAGACCGACTTCAAATCCCAGTAGCAGACAACAAAGAACAGGCGGCGGTGAAACATGGAGTAAGCATAGCCTTTTGACTCGACTATCTTGAAATATCTCTGTATTGTATGGCCGATTTTCATGCCCCAATATATTTTGAGGGCTCAATTTCAACGAGTGTCTCCTGGTTGCCACACCTGCAAATGGGAAAACGTAGTTGATTAGCTGCGAAATAACTGCATTGTAAGCATTGGGGGGGGGGGGGGGGGGGGGGGCGAATCTATGTGACTATGTTTTGGTAAAACGATGAAAAGAAATACGAGGTTACAAAAATCAAAATCAAAACATTTCTTATAGGCTTGCAATTGATCTAATGTCTAGGCATTACAGAGCTGTTGCTTGCGGTCTCTGTTATGCCCAGTGTAGGGCCAAGTATCAGTATTTGATTTTTAAATACCCAAGATAGCATACAGTATGTGTGCGCGTATGCACGTGAAAATAGTTTGCAGAGCAGCATGGTCTATATATATGTTAGCATCAGCCGGATATCCATGTGAAATTAAAAATGTGTCTGGTGAAATAGGTTGTTAATGACACCCCCTGCTTGATATCTGTTCGTAATTATAGGGGATTGGAATGGTCAACCAGTAACACAATAATCGTAATTACTTATTGATTTCTGTTCTCCACCATGTTTGTTTCGCGATCAATATTTATTGGGACGTTTTGATGCATGCAGCGCATGCTTCCTGGATGATAGAAAGCCGCATAGCGATCCTGAATGCTGCGGTGCATGATCGTGCATTATGGCAATATAAGATAACGGGAGATAACGGTTCTAGCAGGCTGAGGCTGCGCTAATAATTGTGCGAACGGTGGAAATGCATGTGTCGGACTCGGAGCCGGGGCAGGCGTTCATTTTCTCCTGTGTTGACAGAAATGGGCTGTTCCAATATGGCTGTGTGAGCTGATCTGATGGCATGATGTGCACACTAAGGATGTTTTAGGACATAGTGTTATTAGGCCTTGACTTATTGGCTAATACATTATAGCCATGACTGACTAACAGTTAAGTGACAGGCCTACTGTACTTAGCCTATAGTGAAATGGAGGCGAATTACAATTGTTGGTCCACATTCTTACAAAGTGTTTTTAAGCAACATTATTACAGTATTAAGGTGTATTCGCGACTTACGCAAGGCCCCTCCCGCATTCGGACACAGGTAATCATCGTTCTCTAGGCACATTAACTTATGCCTAACAATTTTGAACACACTAAGTAAAGTAAAGCATATCCTTGTGTTGGTGGTAATTACAAATAATGACTCAGGATTTGGATCCAGTGCAGAATCTTTCAATAGGGATGGTGGTCGTTGTAGCAATGGTATTAGTTAAAACCCAGTATCAAATCATCATTAGCCATTTTCATTAGTAGGAGTGTAGTAAGAGAGGAGAGCAAAGAGCATTTCTATAGAATTAAGTGAAATACACATACATGTACACTATGCATGTTATGGGGAGACAAGACAAACAGCTGTGGAAAAACAGTCATTGCTCCACATATCTCAATTTAATCTAATTCTGTTAGGCTAAATGCCTCTTAAATGCGTGTTTCTATTTTTTTTCACAAGAACACTGATATAACTTAAATCTCTGAGCAACACAAGCCCTCATTTTCCTCCTAAGTCAATTGATCGCTAAGGCAGAGAAACAGAGTTTTTTTTTTATCAGAGTAGTTCTCAGACAGAGCTTGAAGTATTCCAACCCCTTAATGGAAAACCATGTGCCATTCGATATGGGTTGGACCCTCCATGGAGATTCCTGGAGCAACTGTTGGGAGAGTGAAGAGGCTGAGATAGCTAGCCCTCTTATTTCAATGAGCACAGCCTCTCCCTTTCACATTCCAATCATTAAAGACTGCTATGCTATATATCCACTCTTTATTGTCCCCTCCCTCACTCCTCTGGATCTGCTTTCACTTTGCTCCACTGCCCAAAAGGGATGGTCTCCATCATCCATCTGCTTGATTCACATTGAAAAGAAAATATTCAGCCTCACAAGTAGGATTTACTTCAGTGGTTTTTCCTAATTGTTAAAACCTTCAAAATATAACACCTTGTTGGAGTAATAAAGAGTATAATGCTGAAAAGGAGCATATTGGTGTTCATTAATAGTCAAAAGAACATGGTGGAACATGTTTGTGTCCCCCCTATTTTCATGCACCTTGGTAGATTCATGCCAATGTAGGGTATGACATTCACTTTCTTTCATTCCAGCTTCATCACAGTCAGTTCACCAGTGGAGTCACTCCCAGACTATTATTCATCAGTCACAGTGACACATACAGTATGACACTGCCTCAGGGGGCAGTTTCCATATAGCAGGGAGTGTGGCAGTGTGTTTGGGTCATGTTGACAAGGGTTAGTGCACAGACACTTTGGTAATGAGCAGGTTATCTAACACGCACACAGGCTGCAACAGACAGAGTTGTAATGGTCCAGTGGAGGGCCTAGAGGCCTGGAGGAAGAATCATCTGGTATGGTTCCTCCCATGTCATGTGTTGATGCCTGCCACATGTGTCCCTGCTAGTGGCCTGCTACTCTAGAAATGACACTGCATTGCCATTGGAGCAAAGATTCTCTCAATTCAAAGAGTGATATTTACTGCTAGCAGCTACTAGGGTTAGGGTTACACACTTATATCATTGAATAGGTCATACATGTGTAACAAGCTGACTTTTTCAGCCAATAAAGTGAAATAGCTCCTATAGAAGCCAATATGTCTTTTCAGAAGCATTTATGTAATTGTACTGTAAATACACAAAGGTTTTGTATAAGTCCTGTTTCAATGTACAACTGGCACTCTATGGGCTACTGTTGGACTTTATTCTGTATTAACTCCCAGGTGCCGTTTCCTGGATCCAGATTAAGCCTACTTCTGGACTAGAGAGCAGTTTTGATGTGAACATGGTTTTTAGTTCAGGACTAGGCATAATATTTGTCTGGGAAACTAGTCCCAAGAGTTCAGGCGGAGTATAGATTTGTTTGCTGGTGCTGTTTTCCCAGCACAGCAACTGTCCCCCGGATTCTTTTTGCACAGGGGAGGTCTCCATAGAAACTGGTGGCATTCTTTCAGTTGACCAAACTGTTTTGTTTAGAATCCTTTGAATAACAGCTTTACAGAAATGCAAAACAAAAAGATGTTGATCTCAGCATAGTGCTTTATATGCCCGATACCTCCGGAGGAAGGTTTGGCCTCCAAAACAGAGACACACTAATGTGCATCCAATTGAGCTTTGATATATTCAAACATATCGTGCCTCTGGCAAGGTACGAGACATGGGATAACAAACTGATTTTATTACCCAGGCAGTGCAAAGTCGCAGCATGGCAGGATATGCTTTAAGCCACCTGTTTATTATTTAATCCCATCACTTGCATACCATGTAAGACTCCTGGCAGACGGATATCTTCCTAGACCTACTTTACGAGTTTGCTGACAGAGGGCGAGTTTAGTCTAAAATAATGGAAAAGATTGCCTCAAAATCATCAGTACACATGCTTTATTACTAGACTACGTTGATATGAACAATTTCTGTATCCTTTAATAGATTTTTTGATTTAGCTATTTACGGCAGGCCTAATCGTAGTTGGATATGTATTGACTATTTCAGGTCATTATTTTAACATGCAATATACTTGAGAAATATGGCGATTATTTATTTTATGAGGATTCTGATTCTAAATTGTCATCAGCAAGAAAACCAAAACAGCTATTATGAATCAGCAATTACCCTGATTGCTGTTAATTGAGCTCATTTATGAGGATAGCATCATATGAATCCAACTCCATCCATCACTCTTAGAACTAACAGTTCTATATGCAACCGAAAAAGGTTCCATGTTTGATACATATGTGACAGGGTCTGACTCAATGAGTCTCCCTAGAATCAATATCGCCATATTTCTCACAGGTACAGAGTAATAAGAGTTATGCTTTAGCTAAACTACAAAGTAGTAGTGCAAAATACATTGGCAGACCACAACATATCTCAAAGTTGAACGTCACGTCAATCATGCTTCATACAGAATTAACGTATAAATAATTACTAGGGAGACTCCCTGTGTGCCTATAGTGTTAGACCTAAATACCCAAGCCTCTAAAATCACTGGTAGATGATACTGTTTCTCTTTGTTTGATCACCAGTCAACTGAGCAGATTGAATATGGCCATGTAATGTCTTCGTCATCTTATTTAATTCAATTTCATACAAATTGTTGGACAGCCTCCTCAGTGCTTTTAGTGTAAGATAAAGACAATGATACAGACAGATGTAGTTTAAGATCAGGGACTTTCCATTCTAGGTTTTGTTGCATTATGAAAAACGTCATTTTTCATTGGTGCTTAACCAGACATTCCCTGAGAGACAAACAACAAAAACTGTCATATGACCATCACGATCCCTCTGGGGCACTAGGAAACTGCACTGTTAATGAAAAGAGGTATTTGTCTCAAGATATATGACTTGACACCCTCCATCATTTAGCACATGGAGGCCTATTAAGGCAAAGACCGTAATTCAATCAATTGTTGATTGCAGGTTTCCAGCATAAATAAATAAAAATGATTCTTCTTCTGCAGTGTTTAATTGTAAATACAAAATCACGTTGCTTTAGTTTCACACTTTAAACATTAAAGGTCCCATATTATACTCTTTTTCAACAAGTTAATATAGGTCTCTGGGGTCTCCAAAACATGTTTTTGACGTTTTTTGCAGAAAATACTAAGCATTCTAGTATGCCTCTATACCCTCTTTTTCAGTCCTCTACTTGATGGACTGTTTCTGTGTCTGTAGCTTTAAATGCAAATGAGCTTTAATTAATTAATTAAATTGGTTAATTTATTAATCAATTATTGAAGCTTATTATTGATATAGAAACTCATTACACAGAACATTTTACTTTGTGTGTAACTTGTGTAGTGACATACCAAAAGCGTGTAAATACAGTATCCCGGTGCAAAAAGTGACGTTTACTGTGTCAGTGTTCGTAATAATCGATTATATGACCGCAACAGGAGAGACTGAGGTCTGTTGACAATATTTATATTCATACTAGAACTGCAACAGAGCTGCAGTATTGTCACAAATACTAATATTACTGTAGCGTAAAGTGTATCTCTGGATCAGAATGGTCAAGGCCTGGGCTTCACTTTACACAGACTGCCCAGCTAGTCCAGCTTTATGGCCTGAGCAAGTTAGCTGCTGGGTGCTAATCAAAGTAACACAACATAAAAACAAAGGAATTCCAGATGTGTATCGTTAAACTAATACTGTAAACGTTATTGTACATCCTGCAGCCATGGGCGGAGATACTCAGATGGGGGGCAGTATAATTCTAATGAGACCCCAATTTACGTAGGATCGTGCTGCAAATCTGAATGGCCTGTTCAATAGTTTTCTGAAATAGGTAATTTTTCTGTTTTTTCCAGATTATGAAAGTGCAGATTGTAAGCTTCAAATGACATACACATTTCATACACTGAAATCTGATTGCAATAATTGAAGCAGATATGCTTATTTGAATGTTGGTACACCTCAAACCAAATACCTGAGGAACTTGCTCTGAATCAAAACAAATGCAACACAGCTGCTAGTAGCTAGTAGCTAAAAAGGAACTTCACTATGAACATCTATCAGCATGTTTAGCACATCAAAACGTGCACTGTAAAAACAACAACAACGCTTTATTCAGTAGAGTTAGTATTCTGAATTGTTCAGACAGGAACATTTAAATTACTATGAGTGAACGTACAAATGTACATCAGAGGAATGGAATGGACCCCAATAACGTAACATACAATTGTGAATAAACTGAAATTGCAATTCGTTGTTGGCACATCTGGTTCGTTGGTATAACAGCAGCGCATGCGCACAAGGCAGCTCAGACCTCAACACATTTTTTTGATTGGCCGCTTGGCTACAACTGATTTGCATATTAGCGGCCCCAAAGGATTATGGGCCCATTTTATGTGAGTTTTGTGGCTCACACCGTGACTGTGTTGTACAGGGGAAAGTATGGGGTAGTTCCAAATTCAAGGGGTTTAAGGCAAGCTAATGCCATGCCTTCGAAAGTTTGTCTGTGTTAATGTTCCAGTGGCGGTTGATGTCCGTTAGAAGCTCGCATGATTACATTTTATGCAAGACCAATAGGCTACATATCCATGCTACAATACAAATCAGGAGCATTGTTCTCACTGAATAAAAGTTGATTAATATTGATAAAATTCAGTATTGTGGCGAGTCTGGCGACTGTTATCGCCTGGTTGCGCGTTACAGCCAGCTAGCTAGTCACGGCTACTGTTATGTTCACTACTGTTGTTCACTGCGTTGTTGTTGTTCATTGATTGGCCGCTTGGCCACAACTGATTTGCATATTAGCGGCCCCAAAGGATTATTGGCACATTCTATGTAAGTTTTATGGGTCAAACCGTAGATGAGTCGTACAAGGGGAAGTATGGGTTAGTTCGAGTTCAAGGGGATATCCCAAGCTATAACCGTGCCTAGAATTGTGACTGTGTCAGAGTTCGATGGCGTGCAACGGTCAATAAAAGCTCGCGTGATTACACTTAGTGTGCAGAGTCCAATTCATATCCACGCTACAGTATTATTGATTCATTTCAGAATTTAGGTTATTTAATTAAATAAAAATAAAAAAATGTGATGTGATGACCGTTGACAGGACAAACTAATATTAGTTGGACCAACATTCTAATATTAGTTGGACCAACAATCTAATATTAGTTGGACCAGCGATCTAATATGAGTTGGACCAACAATCTAATATGAGTTGGACCAACATTCTAATATTAGTTGGACCAACATTCTAATATTAGTTGGACCAACAATCTAATATTAGTTGGACCAGCGATCTAATATGAGTTGGACCAACAATCTAATATGAGTTGGACCAACAATCTAATATGAGTTGGACCAACGATCTAATATTAGTTGAACCAACATTCTAATATTAGTTGGAACAACAAACTCAAAATTCTTAGTTGGAACAACAAACTCAAAATTAATTAGTGCATAAGGTTGCCTTGAATTTTTAAATATTCTCAACTATTCTTTTTTTAGAGTGTGCTGATAGAACATCAACATGCTAAAAACACATAACTACGCATAATTAGATGATCACACAGTCCTTGCTTTTGAACACGTCCTAAAATGTGAATCCAATCCAAATATTTAGTGATCCTAAAACTGTTTTTATTATATTGAGTGGGCACTTCAACACCCTTTCATAATATGCAAAAAAACAAAAAACACGTTTTACTTGTTTTTTAAAGAAGCTTTTTGGTCATTTGCGCATCTTGAGAATTGCCAACATGCGGACCTTTTCACCAGACCGTGTCACATATATATATATATATATCAGTTGTCCTGGCTCACTTGGACTGATTCCTATCCTGCGTTATATTACTCTATCTGACATATGTATGTATCATAAATATAATAATATACTTTGGGATTATTTATTATAGCCTGCATTATCCCTCATAGGATTTTGAAACAATAGTGACTGTTTCCTGTGTGTGTTATCTGTGATGCATGTGGCTGCAAATTGAGTTTTATTGCAGACTATAATGGTTCAGTGTCTCTCCCTCATCCCGTCCAAACAGGATGAGTCCAAGGAAAACCACACAAACAGTAAGGAGAGTTCAATCAATCGGCAAACTTTTTGATTAAACAACAAACTTAAAAGAATATATTCCTGAACAATGAACAACTTTACATTTGAGAGAATAAGACAATGTGTGAAATGATGACATCATTTAAAAATAAATATCAAATATTATGACCACAGGAAATGGCTTGGGCCTGTTTTGCTTCTAGCACTTCCCCCTTGGCTAACAAAATGAACCCTGTGTAATCTGCTCAAATATAGGCAGCATATGCATCCATCAGGGAGAGTGTTGACTATTAAAACACAAAGGTTAATTAATCATCTCTGAGCTCTGAGCTGGTAAGCAATGAGATTTTCTCAGGTTTTTTAGGCCTGTGATTATTTACCTGTGTGGTCGCTATCAAGGCACACCCCATTAGTCTAATGCAGGGCCTCGAGTTGGCGCTCCACTGTCCAGGGGGAGATGGTGGCCAGCACTTGGGTAGGAAGACAGTACCAGCCCGAGATAGAGAGGGCACAAACAGGGATAGTGGCGGACACACGAACACTGGGGCACACCTTCACCACCACACCTGGGAGAGTGAATCTGTCTGCTTCTCATGTTTCATTGTTGTTATTGTAGATTGTTGACGTAAAAAGGCCACAGTACATCTCTAACTTACGTAACTGTGTTTGTGAAGGCTAAGACCTGAGAGACTGGTATTAATAAATAGGACAGTTAATGAGCTGAATTACAGTCCAAATAAATACTGAATTGTCGAACCCTAACCCTAACCAACAGCATTTACAGACAGGAAATGTCTTTAGACTTGTGGTGCCATGTGTTCTTCTCCCCTCTCCCCTTTGTTGCTGCTTATGGGGACGTTGGTTGGAGGAAGCACTGGTGTTTGCTGATTGTTGGTCTGCATTATCTGACCCGGCCCAGTCTGTTACTGTGTCCCACACGCCTCCTCCAGATGAAGAGAGACAGGATGCTGCACTCTCCTCGATCACATTACACTGCAGTGCTTCGGACAAATCAGGGCTGCCCTTTGTCGATGTTACTATCCTCTGTCATTGTGAGGGAGAGTGGTGTTGGTCATGAAGCCTCAGAGCTTCTCTTTGTTGCTGGCAGTTTTGTCGTTTAGTTTCTCACTCAGATACACTCACTCAGCCCTGCTTTGACACAATGTCAGAACAGTAAAGTGTATGTCCCGAGAAGTAAATAGCATGAAATTACCTAAGAAGCAGGGAAAAAGGCAAATAAACTGTTCAAACACTGTAGGCTGACCAGCTACAAGCTCTCCTCTTGAGAGTAAAAACATCTGTTTCACTGAAATTGTGGCTTATGTGATTTATTTTGGGGATACAGAATATATTTCTTATTTTCTTCTTTGTTTATCACGAAGGATGCATTGTCAAATGACTTGTTATCAGCAGGAGATGGGCTCAATTCAAAAGCAACAAAAGGAAAACTCACCCCAAAAGTATATATTCTAGGCCACATTGACAGATCCTTGTGCCTACTGTATGTTGACCTTGCTAGTGAGTATTGGAATCTCTGCATTAAGTAAGCATTTTGGTTGACATTTTTGCTGAATCAATATTTTATCGTTCTGTCAATATTCTTTTCTTCTTTGACGATCATTGAGACTGGTGGAAACTGTAGACGCTGGTGGCAGGATTTGAAGGGGTACAGTATATGACGTTCAGAGACAGCAGAGCTAACCTCTGGATCAACCTATGGCACATATTTTGTCATATGAGGAACTTGTTGGTTTATATTATGATTTCTGAGTTGTTTTTGTGAAGACTAAGCAGATCCACAGCAGGTGATAGAAAGCGGAAGTGACTATGCAGCTGTGATCACTTCTTCCCCTGTTCCGTTGACCTTCTTAACTCCCTAATCTAATCAAGTTGACGTGACATATTTCACATTCTTTTTTTTCTCTTTTTTCTAGTTTTTATTCAAAATGTTTTTTTTCTTGCCCTTACAGTAGCAACACTAGGCTCATGAGTATATCCTATTTTGTGAGACTTAACTCAAAGTGAAAATTAAGATCCTTTAAAAGCATGCAGTGTTCTCCATGAACACTGGAATCTATCCTGGAAAGTAAAATCTGCTGGGGTCAGAGAATACATGACATTAATGAGGGTATTGGTTAAAGTGTAAACAATAATGATCAAGCATTCTGTGTAGCCCATTCTGCATCTACAAATGTGATTTGACAGTGATTCAGAGTGAACCCTAATTTTAGTATGTGCTTTACTTAGCATGGAGCTGTCTCACAATCTCTGAAGTGTTTTCCCCCTCCCTCTGTACGCCTGTGGAGCTTAGTCCGTTGCCACAGTGAATTTGCCTTTGACTGGTTCTTTGACAGGTACTCCCCTGTGGTACACCCACATATCTCTCCTATCTCTCATCATCCCAGAGCAAACTCAGGGTCCTCACCTACTTTCTCTGGGCACATCATTACACGTAACAGTGTAATGTAAAGGGTTGGACACGATTGCACTAGTTCATATAGTCAATATTCATGAAGAGTGAAAGGTGTATCCCCATAAGGCATTAGAGAAAGTGTGTAGGTGTTTTTGAACTCCAAGGATTTGCTATGGTCATTTTGGCCTGTTATATTAATATAGGCCCCATCTACCATACTGTTCCGGATTACAAATCAGTTCAAAGCAGTATTTGCAAAACTTTTCATTAATATGTGAAACATTTCATGAGGGAACATTTGAAGACAGTGGTTTGGAGGAGAAACAAACTGCTCTTTGAGGGAAACAAACTGCTCCATTGACCATCCCTGAACCCTGTTGTTGTCTGAACTTCATGAAATGTGCATGTGACAGAGAGAGAATTAGCGTGCAAATGCTTCAAGACATGATCTTCATTTTTGAGAATTCTAAGCATGCACTGAGTAACTGCAGCTGCAAAATGATTCTTGCCTAGATACTTGAGTTTTTTTGTGAATAATACAAACTAATATAAGGTTATGTAATATTCACCACCACACTTTGACCCACTGACCCTCTCAAGTGTTTCTGTACAGGCCGTTCATCGTCAAATCAGCCACTCCAACCAGCCTCTATGGAACACCTCTGTGCATACAAAGTGGTGGATACAGCCTAGCTGTAGGTTAATGCAGCCCTACTCACTCTTTGTGTGCCCACAGTCACACCTTACCATTTGTGTTTGTAAACAGGGGGGTGGGTCTTGGTTAATGAAACTGTCACTTCTGAATTCTTTGGTAACTTACACCAAAAATCAAAGATGACCTGTAATAAGGGGCTAATTGTGGGAGGAAAAACAGCTTTACAGTCACACTCTGTTAGATGTGCATAACATCATAGAGTGGGGCACCAAAATAAATATACAATGGATTAAATTAATCCCATTACATTTTTAACATGCAAGTATTACTTGATTCCCTGACATGCCATGAGAGCAGCATTTAAAAGAATTCAACAAATCCTATATGACAACAACAACATAGATGATGGAGTGTGTTCTCAGTATTTGGGTTAGACAGTTCATCTCATTCATCTATAAGCCTTACAATTCTATGTGAACATTTCATTATTTGGAATGATTGAACATCGGAGAGATTGTGTCTATAATCATGTGCCAGCAGTGAGTATGCAGTGCACTCCCCTTTAGAGTGTTATAGTATGTCTGTGCATCTGTGTGCATATATTTAGCAAGGCAGCGGTGTTGGCCAGCGAGTTGCTTTGTCCAGTCCTGTCCTGTCCCTCCCTTCCACTCTCTCTCTCTCTCTCTCTCTCTCTCTCTCTCTCTCTCTCTCTCTCTCTCTCTCTCTCTCTCTCTCTCTCTCTCTCTCTCTCTCTCTCTCTCTCTCTCTCTCTCTCTCTCTCTCACTCTCCTCCCTGGCCTGTCAGCCTCAAAGCTGCTGACAAGGCACACATCAAGCAGGCGTGTCTCATGCCTCCCAGACAATACATCCCTACATGATGCAGCTCTGCTGAACTCTGCATGCTCAGGCCCAGCAGCTAGAGCCACATGGGCTATTAGCCTAGCATCTGAGATCTGTGATATTCTAGTAGCTCTTTTTGTCCTCAAGCTTATTACGAAACAGAGCTTTTATGAAAATGTCTAGTTGTTTCACAATATGTGAAAACTGCGTAGCGTTCACAATAAAACATGTGTCCTTCTGGTGGGCCTTGTTCAAATAAAAATGCTTTAATTAAAACTCCAGCTAGCTCTCCCAACTACTACCCCTTAGTTCATTGCACTCTCTACTGTAAGTGAAGCATATTTAACTTAGGAGCCCTCAAATGCATAATATTTTTACAGGTGGTGTGTGTTATATGGGGTGGGGGGGGTTCTGGGGGATGGGAAACACATGTCGGGGCTGTGGGGTGTCGGACTGGCGGGGTAGAGTCCAGGCATTCCTGCGTTCCTTCATGGCGTCTCATCTTTCAAACTGGGTCTATCAGAGGGGGCTGTTTCTTAATAAACCCACACCATCTTGGATGGAATGGTAGTAGATAAGTGGGATGGGATGATTATTCCCCCCCACCACAGGCAAACACACACGCACGCACCTTCCAACAGGCTCTGATGTGGTGTGCAGAGGCTTCCCGGAAGCAGCCTGAGCTGAAGACATGCCAAGAGCACACAGAGAGTTGCTTCTCTTGTTATGGCTCCCCCTTTTAATATTGTAGCCAAGTATTGCCCGCCCCCATGTCATTGCATTGCATTATTACCCCGTAAAGGCACCTAAAATAGTATTGAAATTGTTTTGATATTACGTGTTGGCCATTTGCCTCCCTGGATATTCCTTTATGTGTTTTAAAACCCGCCTACAAGGAAAGTGGGGTAGCACTGGCAGCCTTTAGGTCCTGAGTTCTTTCTGAATACTTTCATGACACTACACATTGTTCCCCCTGCAACCTCTTCCAGGAAAGAATTCCTAAATTCTCTACAAAAAAAGCTTCTGGAATAAAAAGAACGTTTTTATTGAGCCAGCTTGAGTCTCATCTCATCTCTTGTTTCGTTTCACGCTTGACTTGTAATACTGTTACTAATTAAGTCATTTCCGTGCAACATCTCACAGACTCACAGACTCACCCAGAGTAACAACATTTCACCACGGTTGTCAATCGTTATTTTGGATCAAATTGTACATTGGACTTCTACTCTACCGTCTTCTACTCAGCAACTGGCCATTGCTGCCTGCTGCTCAGGCTGGCTTTTCCTTTGTTGTGTTTTGACTGGGGCAAAAGGTCAAGGAATGGTTGTCCTTCTGGCATTCAAACACAGACCTTCAAGTGTTGAAAACTGGAGCTAAGAGGTAAGGGATGTACACTAGGCATGTACACTAGGGATGTACACTAGGCATGTTCATGATCAGAGGTCAGGGATGTACACTAGGGATGTACACTAGGCATGTTCATGATCAGAGGTCAGGGATGTACACTAGGCATGTACACTAGGGATGTACACTAGGCATGTACACTAGGGATGTACACTAGGCATGTTCATGATCATAAGAGGTCAGGGATGTACATGTACACTAGGCATGTTCATGATCAGTCCGTTTAAACATCAAAGGAGCCCAAATGAAATACTTTGTCTATACTTTAACTGGCCAGAGAGACAAAGCCTGGCTATCTCAGATAGAATGACCCTTGTGCAACATCCATGTGAATGGTATATATATATATTATTATTTTTTACCAGTGTGACTATGCTATTTGTCAATGTTTCTTTTTATTGTTTACAACTATGTGTGAAAATGTTACAGTACAGTACATTCTTGGGGTTAGACTCCCTGACATGTAAATGTTTTGTGGGAACTTTATGGACTGAATATCTGGAATCAATTATGCCGGCATGCGATTCAGAAACGTGACATTTATATTGTTGAATAATTGTTGTTCTTATTTGTTTCTTCCTATTTCAGGAGGAACGGAATGTGCATATTGTAATACTTTTCATATGTCATAATTATATTTTTAAAAAAGAAACCAAACTACACGTCAGGATGTTGTTTTACATACATTTTAAATTATATTTTATTCTGATTGTCTTTAACGCACTTTGAGATTCTGAGATTTTGAGATATTTTTACATTAATTCTGTAAATCAAGTAGGGTATGTGTGTAAGGATAAAGCAGTGTTGTTGACCATGTCAGCAATTTATGTGATACATGTTTTGGCCTTCCATCTATTGTGACCTCTATTCAAGGTGCCATTTTCTGCCTTAGATAAGTAACTCATAAGTTACTTATCTAAGTCTACAAGAGAACAGGAAACCGTGATTAACATATACTATAAAATCATGTGAATAATGTGTCCAGGAACGATTACCAGTCATGGGATTGGGGAGCAAATACTATGAATTCCTCTGCTATTACATTATATGTTCCTTCTCTAATAACATTCTCAAAAGGCAGGACTAAGATATTAGAACTGTCAGAGAGGTTGGAGTGTGTGTGTGTGTGTGTGTGTGTGTGTGTATGTGCATGTGTGTGTGTGTGTGTGTGTGTGTGTGTGTGTGTGTGTATGTGTGTGTGTGTGTGTGTGTGTGTGTGTGTGTGTGTGTTGTTTCCATAAGTGTGTGTTGTTTCCGTGCAGATATACAGTAGCTTAGGTTCTGTTAATGTAATGCTTTACTGTGAACCCAAACAACATTTAAAATGTGTGTGTGTGTGTTTGTTTGTGTGTGTGTGTGTGTGTGTCCTAAAATGTCCCTATTATAGCTAATTAAGGTGCAAGGTATCCAAGGGTGGAAGGAATGCAACTTGGCTCTTCCCATATTCTCATCTTATTTAACATGTAGAGAAACCCAGAGTATCCAAGACCACCAAAAACATAGTAGACAGGCATAGAGATTTATGTCCTCCCTGTCCTCTTTGGCCAATTGTCTTGTCTGTCTCTTGTTAACCATTTCCTCTCTCACCGCCCCCCATCTCTCTCTCTCTCTCTGGCAGGATGTCCGAGGGGTTGTCACAGCAGGAGAGACTCCAGGCTATAGCGGTAAGTGATGAGATGCCATGCCACATGCCATGCCCATGTTATACTATGTTCGCCAGTGAGTACTAGGGTATACACAAAATACTTGCATATGTACTCATATATCATTTCATGAGTTCAGTATGACGTCCTGGTCTTTCAAGCATACAATGTGACTCTCCTATTTAGCATACTGTACTACTGTAGGTAGTTTGGAAGTATGCTATTTTAAACACAACCACTCTCGCCCCAATACACGTACCCACTCCAAACATTACTAAAGGAAAATGATGACCACTAGCACATGCATATAGATAGACTGGTGTGATTCTGGTTGATAGTTTCTCTTTTTCCCCTTTTCCTTATTGAGCATTTCTCTTCTTCTTCGGCGTATGGGTAGTTGTTTTCCTCTCCACTCCACCAGGCTCGGGGCCGAGGGGCTGCCCTTTTACCACCCCGAGACCTGGTTGAGGGGCTCATCCGGGCTATATTTCTGGACACCCCTCCAGAAGCCACGTCATCGTCTCGTCATCTAATACCGACAGACCATGCATCCCGTTGGGTGGGTGGTACACCGGGCAATCCAGGATAACATGGTCTGCGGTTTGGTCCTCTGCGCCGAACTCGCATGACGCATTTGGGGCCAAGCCCCATCTGTGCATTGATGAGCGGAAACGCCCTACGCCGGTCCGGAGACGATTGAGCCTCACCCAGGATAGCCTTGGCAAGTCCATCCCGAGGGGCTCAGGGCCGGATGTGGTCGCGGATTTGGAGGTGTTAGCCTCCCACTCCGCGCGCCACATATAATCCGCCCATCCTGCCGCACTGATGTTAAGATCTCTGCATTGCTGCCTGAGATCCTGTGCGGCAGGCACAAATGGGTGTCTCGACTTGAGACGCCTGGAGGGCTCCGCTGTTATAGTGAGCCTATCATGGAGCAGATGGTTATTAAGCTCCACGGCCCGGCAGGCGAGACGTGCTGTGGCTCCCGTGCGGCGGAGGCCTGCGGGCTGGATGCCTGCTAGGATGGGAAGGTTGTCCACGGGGGTAGGACGCAGGCATCCTGTCACAATGCGCAAGGCTTCGATTATAGGCGAGTCGATGAGGCGGGTGTGGGCACTGCGACACCATACTGGGCGCAGTATTCACTAGTTGAATAAACGAGGGCTAGAGCTGCCGTGCGCAAGGTCCTTGCGCCGGCGCCCCAGCCCGAGCCAACCATTCGCCTCATCAACGCCACACGAGCTGTTAACTTCTTGCGCAGTGACTCGAGGTGTCGGCGAAACGTGAGCGTCCTGTCCAATGTCACGCCGAGATAGATTGGCTCAGCGGAACATGGCAGGGGAGTTCCATCTAGGTGTACTCTAAGCTCACATTAGCCTCCCTGTTGTTAAGGTGGAAGGCAGCCGACACCGTCTTTGCCTCGCTAAGCTTCAATCTCCATTTCCGGAAGTATGCCACTAGTGTCTGCATGTCCTGGCTCAGAATCCCCTCCACAGACTGCCAATTTCCAGCAGAGTACACCACTGCGAGGTCGTCTGCTTAGGCGTACTTCCGCGAGAGTGTGTTGGGCAGGTCATAGGTGTAGATATTATAGAGGAGGGGGGCCAGGACCGATCCCTGAGGGACGCCGTTCTTAAGGCGTCGAAGCCTGCTTAGCTGTCCGCAACCGGTGGTGAAGGTAAAGCTGCGGTTACGGATGAGCTCCATGATCATTCTGACCATGTGCCTGTCCGGCAGCAGGCGGAGCAGCTTGCAGGTGAGGCCGCGATGCCATACGGTATCGTAGGCAGCCGTCAGGTCTATAAAGACGGCCCGGCCTTCTTTTTTGCCGAAAAGCAATCCTCGATGTCTTGAGTCATAAGGGTGACTTGATCTACGGTCGACCTCCCGCGTCGGAACCCGGCCTGCTCACGTGGGAGCAGCGGGTCGACAATTGGTTCGATGCGGGCGTAGATGAGACGCTCGAGGATCTTGAAGGGGATGCATAACAGAGAGATGGGATGGTAACTCTTAGGGTCCCCTTCAGGCTTATTCGGTTTAGGGATCGCAACAACTAGGGCTCTTCGCCAGATTTTGGGGATCTTGAGTTGGCGCAAACAGGAAGTGAGGAATGCTCTCAGCCAGGACTTCAAGGCGGGTGCGGCATGGAGAATAAGCTCCAGGCAGATGGAATCAGACCCCGGAGCTTTCCCTGGCTTTAGATGCTGGAGGGCAGCAGCGAACTCCTCCGGCGTGAATTCACCGGAGATGTAGTCACTGCTAGGTGTTGGGGCCCTCCAGAGGTCTGACACTTATTTTGCCACAAGTCGAGACGACTCGCGGTCTTTGCCCTCGTATGACCCACTTTTCACAATTTGTGATGCGATTTTATTTGCAGAGATGGGGCAGTGATGGGGGGAGTGTCTGGACCTACCAGTGAGATTGTTCATGATACTCCATGCCTTACGGCTGGAGTGCGAGAAGTCGATGGAGTCAATGGCCTCCTCCCAGCGCTCCTGTCTTTTACGGCTGAGTCTTGACAGCAAGGCTGTTGCGAGCCTGTCCGACTCAGCTCCTGCAGGGGCCTGGAGGAAGGCACAGTGGAGCTTCTCACACTCCTCATCTCAACACGGTTTGTCGCTAATGCGACGTCCGTGTGGGATGGATTTTTTTGTCGCTTTCACCAACATGCCGCAGAAGTCCCGGTACGCCTCATCCACGTTGTTAGAGTTAGGCGATGGGAGGTGCCTTGTGGATTTGTTGGTAAGGAGGCGGAAGCGTTTCCAGTCGGCCTTTCGGAAGTTCCACCGTTTCACTGGCTCACTCGGAACAAGGTTCTCGAGTTTGGCCATTGTTATCAGTGAGGGTCGATGTTGAGACCTCGGGAACTTTCCTAGCACACGTCTATCGGGGAGCCGGTTGTCAGCGCTGGCACTCGCGAATGCCAGGTCAGGGTTCGTCCCAGTGTTCCAGCGACCGGAGCGGAAGCTGGCTGCGCCCTTGGGGTCGTACAACAGGGCCAGGCTGTTATTAGCTGCCCAGACAGCCAGGTTCTCTCCGTCGGGTGAGTTGGTACGGTAGCCCCAGTCTTCATGCTGGCAATTTAAGTCACCAGC
>NC_137677.1:16744890-16842390 GCF_963989245.1 Nansenia antarctica | reverse complement strand
CGTAATGTTGCGCAACACACTTTAGTGGAAGCGATGCCCATTGTGTGTCATTCGATAACCTGAAAGTAACAGTTTCACCACTTGCTGTAAACCCCCCCTTTTCCCTCTTATGCACCGGAGTTATAGTACACACTGTATACCAACAGACACTTTGGATTCAGATTGCACCGAAATCATCGCGAGAACACATTAAGTCCAACCTAAAATGCTCTTAGAAACAGCTCAAGTGTTCCATCCCTGAACCACAAATACTCTGATGTAGCACATGCTGCTCGGCAAGCATTGTTAAACAGTACAGTAAAGACGGAGACGTGACTATAGTTTGGTCTATAGTATCCTCTGCACTGCTTATCTCTACAGTTTCCCTATAGGGTCTGTCAATGCAAGAGAGAGAGAGAATACTGTAAAAGAATAGTTCACCCAAGTTCTGACTTATTTATGGCCTTAGACTGTGGACAAGGAGAAAGTGCAATCCAAGCGTTGGGACGTAAGTGTACCCTAAATTAGCACGTATAGCATGTAAATCATTTCAATAGTCTCAATGACTGAATGTAGATGACTTCGAGATGATTCAGGCATTAAATAAAACAAGCTAATTTAGAGCACATTGATTCCATTAGTTTTTGGTTAAAGAAAATGCTAATAGCAGAATTTGGCAGTGGCTACCAGAGTTGGGGTTCAATTATTGCAAATAGGGCCTTCTTCATTTTCAATGATTTCTCAATAAACTGAAAATAAGAATCTTACATCAACTGAAATTGCTTACTGAATTTATTGAATTTAAATGTAATTGACCCCAACCCTAGTGGCTACATAAACAAACCCAAAGAGTGGATGCACTGTTGTATACAGTGTGATGTATTTATTTTATTCTACTGTCTGACCATCTCATGTGTTACTGGTATTATACAGTGGTTACATTTCATTAAGACATACCATTATGATGTTTCAATTATGATAGATATTCAAGGTGATTTATTCATGTTAAACTGCTACTGTACCCTTCAAAGCCCTCTAGCGTTGCTGTCCCTGGCTGACAGTCTTCTCTCCCATGCTCCTACAGGAGAAGAGGAAGAGGCAGGCAGAGATAGAGAACAAGAAGAGACAGTTAGAGGACGACAGGAGACAGCTCCAGCACCTCAAGGTAAGAGGCACCACAGTCGACACAAACCAAGTTAGCAGATCGAGAACTCAGATTATCATACCCCTAATCTTAACCCTTAACCCAGTGGTTCTCAAACCTCTCCTCGGAGACCCTGACCCCGGCCGGGTTCCTCGAGGAGAGGTTTGAGAACCACTGCCTTAACCTACAGTAGGAGGGTGAAGACAACATATTGTCCTGTTGTATTAGTTGCAGGCATTGGTCAAATACACATTTCAAATACCTGAAAGTTGATTTAGCTTAGAGTGCAGTCCATTTACTTAAGGTTTGCACTTTTGGGCTATTATATTGGTTCTATCTCACTAGGCCAGATAAATCAAACACAGTTGAAGTATTATTATTTTTTGTATTTGATTTGGTGATATGTTACCTCTACCTTCATTGGGTGTGACACTGCATGGTCAAAGGCAGGCCCGGGCTGGCCATCGGGAGCACTGGAAGTTTTCCTGGTTGCCTGGCTTCCTAAATGGCCCGCAGGCCAAAAAAACTAAAATGCCCACAGTCAGGCCACTGAACTTGAAGCAGGCCAGGTTATTGTTTCTAGTGCGGTGGCGCAATAGTTCCATAACGCAAACTGTTCTGAAAGAAGGGTGGAGCAGAGAGGGAGAGAGAGAAAAGGCCCTTGCAGGATATGCCGTTAAATGCGACAAAATCGACTAAATGTTTTCATGCACGGGACCACAAGGTTAGTCAGTGATAAAATAATAAACATGCTAGCTAGCAAATGTAGCCAACGTTACCAATGCATCATCATCGTCCCCTGTCAAGAAACTAGACAATCAATAATAAAAGTGGATGTTCTCATTCTAATTTCCTCAAAAACATTGGTGGCATAATTGGCATATCTAGTCTAGTTAATGTGATCAATATTATTTGACAATTCATGCGTTCTGTTGAACATTTAAGTCAGTGAGCTCATACTTTGAGCTCATAATTAAATGTTACATGTGTCATACTATTCGGGCTACTGTAATTACAGTATTGTTGAAAGGACTGTTATTTAATGTTTGTGTTGTTTAAAGGCCTATTTAACTTTTGATGGGTAGTGTAACAGTAAACTGAATATGGTATTATGCTCTTGCTCTGTTCTTTGAATAGGTGGAGAGAGTGGTTAACTGTAATATAGGCTAATAATAAATGTTGTGCTCATGTTTTTGTCTTTTTGAAGGTGGAAAGAGTAGCATTGCTAGTCCCACAGTAGTAGTGAGAAATGTACGACAGAAGCCCATTAGTTCAGAGCAACCTGCAGGTACAAGACATTTATTTTACATTACAAACATACAGTTTAGGGTATCTTTAATCATGGAAAAACATTTTTAAAGAGGTGTACTAATATTTTTGATGGGTAGTGTGTATTAGTAAACTGAATAGGGTATTGTGCTCTTGCTCTGTTCTTTGAATAGGTGGAGAGAGTAGCAGTGCAAGTGTAGTGCTTGTTAGGCAGGAGCCTTTGGAGAGAGACATTATTATTTAATGCATATTGGTTGAACGCTAGTCCTTGTGTCATATCCCTCCTTAATGATATGTACCTTTGGTTTTATTTGAGGTTCATAACAGTACATTTGTACTAAGCAGTGGTTAGCTCATTAGTTTGTGATTCACATGCACTAAAATTCACCAGAATGCAGGAAATTAAGTCTTTAGTCTTTGTAACTAAAATGATCATGGTGGGGGATCCCCAGACCCTCCCGCTTAAAAAGTGGCCTGACTGGGGCTATATTTCGCACTATATTTCCCGGCCTGACTGATTTTCCCAGCCCGGCCCTTGTCCAAGGGGACAGTGATAACTCCTTAATGCAGACCTGCATTACTTCAATAGCTGATTCACCTCTGGCCTGAGTATGTTTTTGAATCTGCTTTGGTAAGTATTCTTAATGTAGTGAGCGTTTTTTAAGGTTGCAAGAGATCTCAAATTGCATCCCAGAGAGAACTGAGTGTCTCTCTGAGTGTCTCTCTTGAGTATGATGGGTGCTGTTTCTTCGCCCATTTCTTTTTAATGTATTGTATATTTATGAATGCATCATTTTGGGGTACAGTGGTTATCTCATGCCAGTAAAAGCTTGGCAGCAGGCGTGCCAGGGCCTGGCGGGAAGTGGGCACCCTCTTAGAAGTTTGAAGGGGTAGAGTGAGGCCGCTCTATGGAATGGGCACTGCAGGAGAGCACTCTTGGATCTTTGAGGACTTGACTGGGACTGGTAGAACCCCTGCACTAGGGGTTGTGAGAGTGTGTCTGTGTGTGTGTGTGTGTGTGTGTGTGTGTGTGTGTGTGTGTGTGTGTGTGCTTGCATTATGTTTTGAGTGTGTGTATGTGTGTTGAAGGGTCCTGGATACTCATGGCTGGACAGAAGAAGCTGTATTATACAGACAGCGGAAGAAGAAGAATCCTCCAGAAAAAAAAAGTTTGGCTTTAAAGGACATCCTGTTTTGTGGCAGGAAAAAGACACACTTCCCCTGCTAAATATGCAAGAGAGACATTCTCTCATTGTCTTGCCCTGCTTAAGTTTCAGCAAGCTGGTGCATTCTTGAATTGTTGTGATGGAGCTTGAAGTTGATTTCTCTTTTTAACTTTCTTTAACACCACACGTCCTCCACTATACACTTCACTCCAGCCTGGAGTTAAAGCCTAATGTTTCTAAACAAGTGGAATAAAACGTTTCACTAGTTTATGCCATTACAGTACTGATTGAACAAGTGCAATCTCTGTGTTCTATCATTTCACTATTCCCCATGTTTTGTTAGAGAGAGGGAGGGGGGGTGGGCACAGTGAGATAAGATCCGTCAAACTGGACTCATTAGCAGTTTCCATGGAGCTCAACTGCACAGTCAGCACACAGTGGACAGAGAGAGGGAGAAAGAGAGAAAGAGAGAGAGAGAAAGAGAGAGAAAAAGAGAGAGAGAGAGAGAGAGCATGGGGGTGTGTGTGTGTCAGAAGAAGAGAGAAAGAAACATGTAAGAGCTGGGAAGAGGGGGGGGGGGGGGGAACTGTACCAGTGAAGGGTAAGTGAATACAGGCCAGTTGGGCTGACAAGCATTGGAGAGTCCCTGCTCAGCTTTTGTAGGCTAGCATTCTGTACCACACCACCTCCCAAAGCTTTAAATACTCGCAGCGCAATCTCTTCACAAATCTTTTAGAATCAAATACATACTATAAAGGATGTTATAACATGTCCTGCTGGTGCTTTGCCAAATGGGTCGATCTCAGTGCATGAAATGAGAGATCTCAGTGCATATCTGTGTGTGGGTGTGTGTGCACGTGTGTGAATTAAAATGTTGCTGTAGTCAGGCTTGTCCAGTTGGCTGATTAAAGGAAGGGTTTAGTCCCCACGGAAACCGCGCAAGGACACTATTGGTGGGGGAGTGGGATGCTGAACAGCCATGACCCAACAGGAAGTGGGGGGCGGGGAGATTACAAGATCAAAGATCCTTTCCATGGTGGAGAGCTCTACATACAGTACACAACGTATAATGAGACAAAATATGTGTGTGTGTATGTATGTACAGTATGTGTGTGCAGATTCTTATATGTATTCATATGTTTGTTAATTGGTGCCATCAGAACAATGAATCAAACACCGGTCACATGACCAAGCTCCTGTCCTCTTGTTTCCATCTCAGTTGTGGGGTGTGTGTGTTATTTTGTTTTCTTTGAGGGGGGAAGTGTTATGACCCTAGTTCTACAGTAGATAGATAGACATATGGTGCATTTAAGTAACTCTGAATTCTCACTTGTCATCTCGGACCTGTCTTGTTGGCATGACGTCAGAGAACATCATGTCAACAGACAAACTCTGAGCTCGAGGATGATGCTCAAGTTTCCCACTTGTAATTCCGAGTTGGAGGTCCGTTCAAATAGATGTTCCCCACTTGGAGCTTGTTTTTCCAACTTGTCAATGAATGCACCATTAAGAAAGAGGCAGGGGGAGGGGAGAAGAAAGAAAGTAGAAAGAAGAGATGAAAGCAGGAGTGAGGTGAGATAACAGGAAGCGTAATGACAGGAGATGGGATAGAGAGAGTAGATTAGACAGGTAGAGGTAGAGAGAGAGAGAATGAGAGAGCAATAGAGAGAGAGCATAAAACAAAACATGGATGGATTTCCCCCCTGATTGAATGAATGAATAATGTTATTTTATCCTGAATACACTGGAGGACTATGAAATAAGTATAATAAAATAACATTTTGCCCACAGATCCATTTCCCTTGCTACTGAGAGAGATTTCCTGTGCACCAGTCCCCTAACCCAATTACAAAGGAGAAATTATGCAAATCCAATATTCTGCATTTAGATACCCCTTCTAAATGAATGGTAGTTGTGAACTTGTGTACTGCATGTACACAGAGTACAGAGTAAGAGACAGAGAGAAAGAGAGACAGAGAAAGACAATTAGAGAGACAGATGAGCGAATGACAAAACTAAAGAGAGATATTGCTGGAAGAAAAACATGAAAAGAGACAGGATGCATATTGAATGACTTGCTCTCATCTTGAAAGACCAATGTTATATTATCTCAAAGTGTCTATAAGGAGACTGTTTTTCTAGTTATGCATTGCTAGCCATGATTCAATATTGTTACTATCACATGTAAATGATGTGACAGGTCAGGGGGTCAAGGATTTCTCTGGGTACTTACTAGAGTACTTTTTTTATTGATCTGCTCTGATGTCACATGATGCTGTATTAGCATTAGCACGGGGGTCTCTAAAGCTAGACGAGCGAATAGAGAGCACTCAGCATCCGTGCATGTTGATGTGGCGTGGCAAACACCTTCTCGTGGTGCCCCCCGTAAGTAGCTAATGACTGCCAAAAGCAAGAAGCGAAACAAAGTTTGCCAACCAGGGCCCCTCACCCGGGCTGGTGTTCGGCAGCAGCCGGGGGAGAGGTCTGCTGACCTCGAACCCAGAATACTGCAGCTGAACACCGAAGGACTAACCCCCAGTAAGATCGACGTCATCGAACACCTGGCCAATACCACCAAGGCCCTCGTCATTCTCCTCCAGGAGACCCACTGCATATCAGCAGACAAGCTAGTTCTACCAAACTTTGAGCTAGCTGGGTCTACCCTGAGCAGGAAGCATGGCCTCGCCACGTTTGTCCAACAAAGGTTGAGCTGGACTCTCGCTGACCAATCCCCGGCTGACTCGGAGATTGAGTGGCTGTGCGTGGACGTTGCCGGTCTAAAAATCATCAACGTCTACAAACCTCCACCCTCGCGAATCACACCAGTGTGTCTACCAGTGTTCCCCCACCCCTGTATCTATGCTGGTGACTTCAATTGCCAGCATGAAGACTGGGGCTACCGCACCAACTCACCCGACGGAGAGAACCTGGCTGTCTGGGCAGCTAATAACAGCCTGGCCCTGTTGTACGACCCCAAGGGCGCAGCCAGCTTCCGCTCCGGTCGCTGGAACACTGGGACGAACCCTGACCTGGCATTCGCGAGTGCCAGCGCTGACAACCGGCTCCCCGATAGACGTGTGCTAGGAAAGTTCCCGAGGTCTCAACATCGACCCTCACTGATAACAACGGCCAAACTCGTGAACCTTGTTCCGAGTGAGCCAGTGAAACGGTGGAACTTCCGAAAGGCCGACTGGAAACGCTTCCGCCTCCTTACCAACAAATCCACAAGGCACCTCCCATCGCCTAACTCTACCAACGTGGATGAGGCGTACCGGGACTTCTGCGGCATGTTGGTGAAAGCGGCAAAAAAATCCATCCCACGCGGACGTCGCATTAGCTACAAACCGTGTTGGGATGAGGAGTGTGAGAAGCTCCACTGTGCCTTCCTCCAGGCCCCTGCAGGAGCTGAGTCGGACAGGCTCGCAACAGCCTTGCTGTCAAGACTCAGCCGTAAAAGACAGGAGCGCTGGGAGGAGGCCATTGACTCCATCGACTTCTCGCACTCCAGCCGTAAGGCATGGAGTATCATGAACAATCTCACTGGTAGGTCCAGACACTCCCCCCATCACTGCCCCATCTCTGCAAATAAAATCGCATCACAATTTGTGAAAAGTGGGTCATACGAGGGCAAAGACCGCGAGTCGTCTCGACTTGTGGCAAAAGAAGTGTCAGACCTCTGGAGGGCCCCAACACCTAGCAGTGACTACATCTCCGGTGAATTCACCCCGGAGGAGTTCGCTGCTGCCCTCCAGCATCTAAAGCCAGGGAAAGCTCCGGGGCCTGATTCCATCTGCCCGGAGCTTATTCTCCATGCCGCACCCGCCTTGAAGTCCTGGCTGAGAGCGTTCCTCACTTCCTGTTTGCGCCAACTCAAGATCCCCAAAATCTGGCGAAGAGCCCTAGTTGTTGCGATCCCTAAACCGAATAAGCCTGAAGGGGACCCTAAGAGTTACCGTCCCATCTCTCTGTTATGCATCCCCTTCAAGATCCTCGAGCGTCTCATCTATGCCCGCATCGAACCAATTGTCGTCCCGCTGCTCCCACGTGAGCAGGCCGGGTTCCGACGCGGGAGGTCGACCGTAGATCAAGTCACCCTTATGACTCAAGACATCGAGGATTGCTTTTCGGCAAAAAAGAAGGCCGGGGCCGTCTTTATAGACCTGACGGCTGCCTACGATACCGTATGGCATCGCGGCCTCTCCTGCAAGCTGCTCCGCCTGCTGCCGGACAGGCACATGGTCAGAATGATCATGGAGCTCATCCGTAACCGCAGCTTTACCCTCACCACCGGTCGCGGACAGCTAAGCAGGCTTCGACGCCTTAAGAACGGCGTCCCTCAGGGATCGGTCCTGGCCCCCCTCCTCTATAATATCTACACCTATGACCTGCCCAACACACTCTCGCGGAAGTACGCCTACGCAGACGACCTCGCAGTGGTGTACTCTGCTGGAAATTGGCAGTCTGTGGAGGGGATTCTGAGCCAGGACATGCAGACACTAGTGGCATACTTCCGGAAATGGAGATTGAAGCTTAGCGAGGCAAAGACGGTGTCGGCTGCCTTCCACCTTAACAACAGGGAGGCTAAACGTGAGCTTAGAGTACACCTAGATGGAACTCCCCTGCCATGTTCCGCTGAGCCAATCTATCTCGGCGTGACATTGGACAGGACGCTCACGTTTCGCCGACACCTCGAGTCACTGCGCAAGAAGTTAACAGCTCGTGTGGCGTTGATGAGGCGACTGGTTGGCTCGGGCTGGGGCGCCGGCGCAAGGACCTTGCGCACGGCAGCCCTAGCCCTCGTTTATTCAACTAGTGAATACTGCGCCCCAGTATGGTGTCGCAGTGCCCACACCCGCCTCATCGACTCGCCTATAAACGAAGCCTTGCGCATTGTGACAGGATGCCTGCGTCCTACCCCCGTGGACAACCTTCCCATCCTAGCAGGCATCCAGCCCGCAGGCCTCCGCCGCATGGGAGCCACAGCACGTCTCGCCTGCCGGGCCGTGGAGCTTAATAACCATCTGCTCCATGATAGGCTCACTATAACAGCGGAGCCCTCCCGGCGTCTCAAGTCGAGACACCCATTTGTGCCTGCCGCACAGGATCTCAGGCAGCAATGCAGAGATCTCAACATCAGTGCGGCAGGATGGGCGGATTATATGTGGCGCGCGGAGTGGGAGGCTAACACCTCCAAACTCCGCGACCACATCCCAGTCGCCGGCGCTGAGCCCCTCGGGATGGACTTGCCAAGGCTATCCTGGGTGAGGCTCAATCGTCTCCGGACCGGCGTCGGGCGTTTCCGCTCATCAATGCACAGATGGGGCTTGGCCCCAAATGCGTCGTGCGAGTGTGGCGCAGAGGACCAAACCGCAGACCATATTATCCTGGATTGCCCGGTGTACCACCCACCCAACGGGATGCATGGTCTGTCGGTATTAGATGACGAGACGATGACGTGGCTTCTGGAGGGGTGTCCAGAAATATAGCCCGGGTGAGCCCCTCAACCAGGTCTCGGGGTGGTAAAAGGGTAGCCCCTCGGCCCCGAGCCTGGTGGAGTGGAGAGGAAAAACAACTACCCATACGCCGAAGAAGAAGCATTAGCACAATGGATTTCCACAAGCTTTTATCAGTCATCAGTTCATGGCTAATGGTGGCCATTTTTAAAGTGTCTGGGGGATACATTACAATAAGTGATATAAAGGCTAACATCCTGTCTAAACATTAGGGGAATTACTTAGTCATGATGAGGACAGTGGTATGTTTAGGAAACAAACTGAGAGCTGGACAGCTGAAGGCTGTTCGTGTCAGTATTCATTTACCAGGTTTACACATCAGCATCCAGAAATAGGTATAGAACCAATGGGAGAAAAAATATTTTTGCATCTGATCTGAGAAGTAATTGGATAAACACTGTACTGCGTTTGTCTATGGCCAAAAATATTATTGTCAGATAATGCACCACTTCTCCAAGAAAAGTGTTGCAATTACAAATGCTTTGGTATTCACATGTGTATTTCTTTTGTTTGCATTGGACAACACCAAAAGCTGCGAAAAATAGCCAAATCTGATATGATTCCACACAGAACTCCAAAAATGACCTGGACAAAATAATTGGCACCCTCAACTTAATTTTTGGTCGCACACTGTTTAAAAAAAAAAACTGAAATCAATCGCTTCCTGTAACCATGAATGAATTTCTTACACATCTCTACTGGAATTTTGGACCACTCTTCTTTTGCCAACTTCTCCAGATCGCTTACATTTGAAGGGTTCCTTCTCTCAACTGCTGTTTTGAGATCGCTCCACAGCTGCATGGGATTTAGATCTGGACTCATTGCTGACCATTACAAAACTCTCCAATGCTTTGACTCAAACCATGGGTGCTTTTTGAAGTATGCTTTGGGTCATTGTCCTGCTGGATGACCCATGCCCCCTGACGGAGACCCATCTTTCTGACACTAGGCCCTACATTGCACCCCCAAATTCTTTGGTAGTCTTCAGATTTCATCATACCATGCACACAGTCAAGGCATTCGGTGCCAGAAGCAGCAAACCAACCCCAAAACATCAGAGAACCTCCACCATGTTTGACTGTAGGGACCATGTACTTTTCTTGGAAGGCCTCATTTCGTTTTCTGTAAACAGTACAATGATGTGCTTTACCAAAACGCTCTGTTTTGGTCTCATCTGTCCACAAGACGTTCTCCCAGAATGATTTTGGCTTCCCCAGGTACATTTTGGCAAACTCCAGTCTGGCTTTTTTATGTCTCTGTGTCAGCAATGGGGTCCTCCTGGGTCTCCCACCATAGCGTCCCATTTCATTCAGATTGCGACGGATAGTGCAAGCTGACACTGTTGTATGCAGGTCAGCTTGAATTTGTTTGGAAGTTGATTGATTTATTTTAACATTCGAACAATCCGAATAATCCTTGCAATCTTTTTATAAATGTTTCTCTTCTGTCCACATCCAGGGAGGTTAGCTACAGTGCCATGGGCTGTAAACGTCTTGATGACATTGCGCACAGTGAACACAGGAATATTAAGATATCTGAAGATGGACTTGTAGCTTTGAGATTGTCCATGCTTTCCCACAATTTTGTTTCTCAAATCCACAGACAATTCTTTGCTCTTCTTTCTTTTCTCCATGCTCAGTGTGGTACACACAGATACACAACACGAAGGTTGAGTCAACTTTTCTCAATTTTAACTGGTTGCAAGTGTGATGTCTATATTGCCAGCAGCTGTTACTTGCCACAGATGAGTTTAAATACAAATTAAAGGAGCATTACATCCATGAAATATCAGCTCAGTGAGTTCGATCCCCGGCCAAGTCATACCAAAGACTATAAAAATGGTACCCGATGCCTCCCTGCTTGGCACTCAGCATTAAGGGTTGGATTGGGGGTAAGACCCTGCGACATCCCAGCGTCATGTCCAGGGGGTGTACTTGTACATCAAGCCACCTCATGCTACGGAAACAGGAGATAGGCTCCTGCCCTATGGGCCATTAGGCTCGAGAACCATTGGTTCTCAAGGACTATTTTTTACATGAGTAAAATAAAATTATTTCTTACAATTTTGAATTTTTGCCCAATCATTTTGTCCAGTCCATTTTTGGAGTTCTGTGTGGAATGTAAGTAAGTAAGTAAATAAGTAAGTAAGTAAGTAAGTAAGTAAGTAAGTAAGTCAAATATATTTCTATAGCACCTATACCAGACCAGGGGTCACAAAGTGCTTTACAAATACAAGAACATAATAAAAGAGCAAAAGTCATAGCAAGTTAAAATAGGCAAACAAGTGAAAATAAGAACAAGTAACAAACAACAAGTGTACAACAATATCAACAGAACACAGAAAGACAGGCTTTTGGGGTTAGCCAAAAGCCTGTCTATACAGGACAGTCTTTAGCAGTTTTTTCGACCGGGACCGTTGATCTAAGATCCAAGGGAAGAGCATTCCAAAGCTTAGGAGCTACGGTTTGGAATGCTCGATCACCCTTGGTTTTCAATCTGGCACGGGGGACAACCAACAAACCCTGGTCAGAGGACCTGAGAAACCTACTGGGGCTGTAAGGACGCAGTAGGTCACAGATGTATGCAGGTGCCTGACCATGGAGGGCTCTGTAGGTGATGACCAGAACCTTGAATTTAATTCTAAATTTGATGGGGAGCCAGTGTAGGGACGCTAAGATGGGAGTGATATGACATGACTTTCTGGACCTAGTCAACAGCCTTGCAGCTGCATGTTGGATCATTTGTAGCTGGCCAAGGGTGGATGCGTTGAGGCAGGTGAACAGGGAATTGCAATAGTCCAATTGGGATGATACAAAAGTGTGAATGATCATTTCCAACTCTGCGTGGGAGTTTAGCAATATTGGGCAGATGGAAAAAACAGGTACATGTCAGTGATCTGATGTGATGATCAAAGGGCATTTGCTGGTCAAAGTGCAGAGGTGATATTTTAGGAATGATATCAGATCTGTCTTTTTTCCTCAGCTTTTTTGTGTTGTTCTACGGAGCCCCCCTGGGGTCACATGGTAGAAAAAAATATTTGATGTGTGAATCCGTTCCCTCGATTTAGTAAATCTGTTCCCTCGGTTTAGTAATCCGTTCCCTCGGTTTAGTAATTTGTTAGGGTTAGGCCCTACGAGCCAGAACGATCGCAAGGATTTTAACCCTAACCCTAACCCTAACCCTAATCCTTGCGATCGTTCTGGCTCGTAGGGCCTAACCCTAACCCTGACGAATTACTAAACCGAGGGTACGAATTACTAAACAGAGGGAACGGATTACTAAATCGAGGGAACGAATTACTAAACCGAGGGAACAGATTTTTTTTTCTACCACGTGACCCCAGGGGGGCTCCGTATTGTTCCAATGCAAACAAAATAAATTAACATGTCAATACCAAAGCATTTGTATTCACAACAATTTTCTGGGAGAAGTGGTGCATTATCTGACAGAAGTGCAGGGGTGCCACTATTTTTGTCCATTACTCTATATGGCCATATCTATAATCACAAACTATTGTTGACCCTAAAGCAACTGCAATGTTTTAGAGCTCTAGTCCCTGTGAAGTCATTTAGGATGAGGAACACATAATTAGCTGAACAGTCGCTAAGGAAATAATTTACAATGGGTTTGCTTAAGTTACAAGAACGTGTTGGGAAACTGGGGGATTTTATGTTTTGCTAGTGTCTCCATAATTCTCCACATTATGAACTGCAGAATGCATCCAAACTGGAGATCATACGGGGCAGCTTTGAGCACCAGCTGGGCGCTAGTTAGCCTTGGCACACATTGCCACCGCTATCGAAAATTGCCTAATGCCGCTATCGCTGCAATGACAACACCTAGAAACATAAACAAAGATTTCTTGGAGAAGCAATTTCTGAGCCTATTCATATTTTCAGTCTCTTTGGTATATAGCCAAAGAAGGATATGCAAAGCAAGAGACATAACTAACTGTTTTTTTTACTGGAAGGTAATGGGACAGTGTCACATTTGGTCTACAAAATTATGTAGTGTACATTAAGTTTGGGTTAGCTAAGCCACCTGCACTTTAACAATTCCTATGTGGTTAAAAAGGTACTGGTATCAGTACAACTTTATATCAGAGTTGTGCCTGTTTGCACATGCCATTGTGTCAACTGTTAATGAATATTCATATTGATCTTGCCTTGGTGCTGACTGACTGATTCCCACCCATGAATACAATCAATATTCATTAGCCAACCCTTCCGTGTTGATGAACATCGATTCCAATTTCGAATGAGCTCACATGTGTATCTTGTTAACTGTAAAGCTTCTTTGGTATAGCTCAGTGATTCATATGTGTTCTTACTATGTTCTTCTTCTCTCTGCAGTCAAAGGCCCTGCGGGAACGATGGCTGCTGGACGGAGCACCCTCTGCTGGCTCGGAGCAGGATGAGGCCAGGAAACAGCTGCAGGAGGATGAGGCCAAGATCAAGGAGCTAGATGAAACCATCATTAGGTATGGCACAGGAACACTGGTGCATCAATCAATGTTGTTTGGTATGTAATAATAATAATAATAATTCATTGAATTTATATAGCGCTTTTCCGAGGCTCAAAGACGCTGACAATATAGGGGATACGGAAAACACAAAAACAAGTAACATGGAACACAGAGTCAGCGAACGGGGAGGGGGGGGGGGGGGGGGACAGGGGAGATGGTTAGGGGTAGGGGAGGTTGTATGCATATCAGAGGGGTGGCAGGGTTAGGGGAGATGGGTAGGGGTAGGGGAGGTTGTATGCGTGTCAAGGGGGGGGGGGGGGGGGGGGGGGCGCCGGGATGGGGGAGATGGCTAGGGGTAGGGGAGGCTGTAGGCATGGGAGAACAGGTAGGTTTTGAGGTGGGATTTAAAAGTGAGAAGTGAGGGTGAGTCTCTGAGTGGTTGGGGGAGAGAGTTCCAGAGGCGGGGTGCAGCTCGTGAAAAGGCACGGTGACCGAAGCCTTTGAGTTTTGAGGGTGGGACAGTGAGGGGAACAATGGATGAGGATCGGAGGGTACGGGTAGGGCGGTGGGGGAGAAGGAGGTCAGTCAGGTAAGGGGGGGCCAGGCTATGGAGGGCTTTGTATGTGAGGATGAGGATTTTGAATTGGATGCGTTCTTTGATGGGGAGCCAGAGGAGAGAGTGGAGGACAGGAGTGATGTGGTCACGGGAGCGGGTGTTTGAAAGGAGGCGTGCAGCAGAGTTTTGGACCATCTGGAGTCTATGGAGGGAGCGGGAGGTGATGCCGGTGAGTAGGGCGTTGCAGTAGTCAAAGCAGGAGGAGATGAAGGCGTGGATGAGGGATTCAGCAGCGGACGGGGAGAGGCAGTGTCTGATTTTTGCTATGTTGCGGAGGTGGAAGTAGGAGGTCTTGACGATGGAGCTGACGTGGGGATCAGAGGGTGGGGTCCAGGATGAAGCCGAGGTTGCGAGCCAGGGGGGAGGGGGTGATGGTAGTGTCATCGATGGTGAGTGTGATGGGTCCGGTTTTATTGAGGGTGGATTTGGTGCCGATGAGGATGACTTCGGTCTTTTCACTGTTGAGTTTGAGGAAGTTGTGTGTGAGCCAGGTTTTTATTGCTGAAATGCAGTTTTAGATGTGAGTGAGGGGTGGGTTCTGGGTGGAGTTTGTGGTTGATGTAGATCTGGGTGTCATCGGCGTAGCAGTGGAAGTCCAGGTTGAAGTGGCGGATGATGTGACCGAGGGGGAGTGTGTAGCAGAGGAAGAGCAGGGGGCCGAGGACTGAGCCTTGTGGGACCCCCTGTGTGACAGAGGAGGAGGAGGAAGTGTGACCGGAGAGGGAGATGAACTGATGTCTGTTGGTGAGGTAGGAGGTGAGCCAGTCCAGGGCGGTGCCCTCAACACCCAGTTGGCGCAGCCTTTGAAGGAGGATGGAGTGGGACACTGTGTCGAAGGCTGCGCTCAGGTCTAGTAGAACTAGGATGTTGAGGGCACCTGAGTCTGCGGAGGTGAGGAGATCGTTGATGACTTTGACCAGGGCTGTGATGTGCTGTGATGTGGGCGGAAGCCAGATTGAAGGGGTTCGTATAGTTTGTTGGATTGGAGGTGGGAGTGAAGTTGGGCAGCGACAGCGCGCTCTAGGGTTTTGGAGAAGAATGGTAGGTTGGAGATGGGGCGGTAGTTGGAGAGGTTGGCTGGGTCAAGAGTGTGCTTTTTGAGAATGGGTGTGACAGCGGCAAGTTTGTAGCTTGAGGGAACGTGGCCTTGGGATAGGGACTGATTGAAGAGGGCAGTGAGGTGGGGGATGAGGGCAGGGAGGCAGGCCTTGGTCAGGGTGGTAGGGAGGGGGTCGAGGGAGCAGGTGGTTGTTTTGGAGGCGGTGATGAGGGAGGAGTCAACAGGGGAGAAAGTAGTGAGAGGAGTAGGGGGAGGGTAATCGGGAGGGGGGAAGATGACAGCACGGGGGGCGGGGGTGGTGGAGTTGGAGATGGAGGCAGTCAGTGAGCTGTTGATGTGGGAGATCTTGCTGTTGAAGGCGTGGAGAAAGGAGTTGCAGAGATCAGGGGAGGAAGTTGTGTTGTTGTCCGGGTGCTGGAGTAGTGTCTTGACAGTGGAGAAGAGGGTGCGGGGGTTTCGATTGGTGGTGTTGATGAGCTTGGAGTGCGTCACGGTAGGAGGAGATATGGTGCTTGTAGGCTTCGGCATGGACAGTGAGGTGGGTTTTGTTGTGGAGTCTTTCTAGTTGGCGGCCGGTCTGTTTCATGGTGCGTAGTTCAGGGGTGTACCAGGGGGAGGAGGTGGTGAAGGAGACAGTGATGGTTTTCAAGGGGGCCAGTGAGTCAAGGGAGTCAGAGAGAATGGAGTTGAGCATGGTGGCATAGTCTTCCGGGTTGGTGGGAGTGGAGTCAGTGGGGAGGGCAGAAGATATGGACTGAGATAGAGTGAGTGGGTTGACAGATTTTATGTTACGGAAAGAGATGGGGTGTTGGATGGGGTGGCGCGGTAGGGGCAGGGGGGCAGAGAAGAGGATGCAGTGGTGGTCAGAGAGTGGAAATGGAAGAGGGTGGGGGTTGGATATGGGTAGGGAGGCAGAGCAGACAAGGTCGAGTGTGTGGCCTTTTACATGGGTAGTACATGTAACAATATAACAGGCATTTAAACGGGATGGTTCATCATTTAATTTGAGATAATCTACGCTGGCATGGTCCATATCTATCATATCATTTCAGTTATTTATTTTACTGTACTATATGGAAATGTGCGGCATGACATTTCTTCCATAAAAAGCCTAGAATTTATTCAATAATGCTACTTAAAAATGCATGTCTATGTAATTTTGCCATCCCCGTTTACATGTAGAGCATTTGCTATGGATGAGACTGTTCTTTGAATGTCTGTAGCAGACCCTAAATTCTTAGCTGGAGTAGTGGGTTAGTGCAAACGATGTCTGGAAGAGGACTCATCAATCTTTCTAGTACAGAAAGGAGACCCAGTAGCCAAGACACCCTCCCTTCCCTACATCCTCCACCCATTTTCTTTTTCACTCATAGAAAAACAGTGGCATCAATCTTCCTCCCTTGGCAGTCCAATCACCCTGATTAAATTCCTCCTGGCTGCCACAGACCTGGCAGACACTGGTGCTGACTGGCTGTCGGGGCTCAGACTAGGGGCATGTGGCACTAAGCTGGCCTGGCACACTGGCGAATGAGCTACGCTAGCAAACAATGGCTGCCGTCAGGGCAGGAAGACAAAGGGCGGAATGAGAAGGAGAACGTTTTGTCCCTATCCTAAATAAGTGTGTAATGCTGTTAGATAGGCCTTTGCAAAGCCTGAATAAGAATGATATGTTGTTTGGTATTTACAGTAACAATATAATGGCATTCAAGACACAATCTGGAATTTGTTCTTCTGTTCAATGGTTATTTCAATTTGTGATATACCCATTAATTCTCAAAGAATATGACTTACAAATGCCTAATTAGCTTAAGACACCTGTCTTACCTTATCATAATACAAAAATGTAAAACTGTTTTACTTCATTGTTTGTGAAAAAACAACAACTATAATTTCAATATGCAGGACTGTTGTTTCTTGCATACAGAGGCTGTGTTCGGAATAGCATACTAGCATACTACTCATACTAGATATGACGTAGATTTGAGTATGCGAGAGCGTTCACACTGTACAGTATGCGATATTTGAGTATGCGAGAAATTTAGTATATATACTATATTTTCAGAATTATTTAAGTGTGATACGACTGGACACTTCTGGGGTACTGTTTCCCAAAATGCATTTCGCGTCCAGGGTTGCCAGATGGGGCGGGTTACCGCCGAATGGGCTACTGGATTTTGAGGTTATAGAACGTTTAGGCTGTAAATTGTCAATCCCATCTGGCAACCCTGTGCGCTTTCAGCCTCGTCAAACTGCGTCATACAAACTTGTCATACAGCTGTTGTTTACATTGTCCGATAGCCTGGGGGCCGAAAGCTTGCAATAAACATAGTTTTTTGCACATATTTGAGTGTGCAGATGCTGCTTTTTTGCACTCTATTTGATACTCTTCAGTTGCAGCACCCCAGCTAAGTCTGATCACGGATGAGCGGTGGTATTTTCACTATACTGGGAATTAACATGGTGAAATGCATTCTTAGACAAGGCTACGTTGTCATGATTACAAATATGCCACTTGAAATGCATGAAATCCAAGTTTATTTGTGTCTTACACACACGTTCGCCTAGTATTGAGTGACTGATTGTAGCCCAATCATGAATGATCCCAGTATTGTTGGTTCAGACGGACAAGTTCGTTGTTATTGTGCTTGCTGCAGCAAGCCCACGATAGGTTATTGCTCATATATATTTATTTTAATCATGTTCTTTTTTCCAACTGCTAAGACAACAATATAGTAAACTAGTTACTTGAGCTAGCTAAAGATATTGCCCCCCCAAATCATTGTTGTAATTATGTTATGTCGTTTCTGTCGAACTCCGTAAGTAAGCAATGTAAGCAACGTATGTAAGCAACGCAGGGTGCGTTCGTAGATTTGCTCTGAGAGCGCCGGAGCGCACACTGAGTTCAACGTCATAAAGGGACCAGGTAATATGATTGGACAAGAGGCATTCCATGAGTGCTGATCAGATTTCCAGGGCAAATTTACGAACGCAGCCGTAATATAGCTAGGAACAGAAGACGGAAAAAATTGCCAGATCAGATATAAAAACAGGTTATTTTGGTTAACTGGACACATTTTGGGAATATATGTGGTTACTTTCTCACCTGAAAACATATTAAAAGTTCATAAAATGACATGTTAACACTTGTAAAGCCAAAATCACACCGTTTAGCTAATGGAGGTTTAAAATGGAGGTTTAAATGCATTCTGGGAGGCAGTATGCATACTGTGTAAACGGTCGGCTGGTTTTCACATACTTATTATGAATTTAGTAGGCAGTATGCAGTATATACTCATTGAGTATGCTAGTATGCAGTATGCTAGTATACCATTCCGAACACAGCCAGAGTTTTGTCGTCATATTTCACCTACCCAAGTGGCAGGCCAGCGATTCGGCTGAAAAACTAATTAGGGATTGCACCTTTAAAGAGATGGGTTTTATATTTAAAGGCACCATATGCAGGATTGCACCCTCTTTTCACTACAATGGGAATTGCAATGACAATTCGGAATAGTATCTTTCTTCCTACCCTTGCTCAATGTAAACTACATTTGTAGTAAACTACAACTACATTGTTAATTTTTAACAATTAATCTGTCAATAATTTTCTTGTTTTCATCCAGCTAATGTCTTAGTTACATCACCTTGAAACTAGCAGAATACCTGTGTGGTTGCAGTCACAGTAGTAATTAGGAAAAACTGAAAATGAACCAGCCAGGAAAAACACTCACATTTCATATGTGCATTCATACTGTGACAGAAAACCTTGTCTTGGATACCCGACACAACACCACTCCAAGCTACATTATCCCTAAACGACTCGCCAGGTCCGGGATGTGAGGCTGTGTCTGTCACAGAGGACGAAGGTGCACACTGAGTTGCATGACTGGCCATACACAGTACAAACTTTTCCCGCTAACCCCAAAGTTACAAACAAATCCCCTCATTCCCCAAATAATACTTAGACAAGACTGTAATGTTAAACAGGACATTTACTAGGAAAAATAATCACAATACATATTAAAAGTTGTTTGTACACAAAGCTTCAGTTGCTTATGTCAGCTTCCAGAACTGACACAATTGCTTGCTTGCAGCTCAGGAAGTAGGTATCCTATGATGCAGATTACACGCTCACAGCAAGTGGTGCTGTAGACGCCCAGAAACATCCTGAACAAAGAAAAACAAATTCAGGCAGAAGGGCAGGGTCATATACTGCCAATGCATCATAAGTAATGATTCAGCATGATTATTTATTGATATTTTCCAGGGGGAAAAGCTACATTGCACCTTTAGTTCCTGCTTTTCATGAGCTCTGTTTGAACTGAATATGTGTCATTGAACTGCATCAGAATATCAGCATCAGAATGTGTCTGTGAACATATTGCTCTATTATTTGCCTCAGGATGGAGCAGGAACTGGAGGAGCTGGAGACGGGCGTGTCGGTGTCAGCCACCTCCACCAAAGAGAGCCTGTCAGAAGTAGCACAGGAGGAAGCAAAGACACCAGACAACAAAGTGAGCCTAACCTCCACCGGTAACACACACACACGTTCGCTTGCATGCACTCATGTACAGACACACACACACACACACACACACACGCACGCACACATGCACACACACACACACACACACACACACACACACACACACTCACACACACGCACACATGCACACACACACACACACACACACACACACACACACACACACACACACACACACACACACACACATTCAATTAGACATAGGGGTTGGGAGTGGTGAGAGTGTGTGGGGGGAGTAGAGGGGTGCGAAAGACAGACAATGTTTTTTTTCAAAGGGAAAGTGCCTCCTTTAATTTGCAACAATTTCTACCTCTATTGCTTGTCAGTCATGTTTTGTTAAGGCATGCCCCCAATGAGAAGTGCTCTTCTGTCAAACTAGGACTGGAATAAACATTTTCAAGGTCTGCTCATGTATTAGGTCATGTATTAGTCTGCTCATGTATTAGGTCATGTATTAGGTCATGTATTAGGCAAATATGCTTTTAGGTCTTTCTTACGTGACCAAATCTACACTAATGACCTGTAGTATGTGTGTTTTTTCCAATCTGTGTACAGTATTTAGAGAAACAGATGCTGTCTGACTTTGTGGCAACATTAACAGTCATCCTGATGATTCATATGAATGAAATAAAGTAGATCCATCTTTTATACTTCTCACATGGTGAGGTTTGCTCATTTAATACAAGGCACCACCCAGATACACAATCAAACTAGCTATGATTTGATACATGACCAAATGTAGTAGCTAGAGCTTTATGATCTTCAGGCAATACACATGCCACAATCTGTGATTGCATGATAATGTAATGTCCCCCCCCCCCCTCTCTCTCTCTCTTTTAGGCACCAGTAGGCTCTGTGGAAGGTAATACATCCTCAATTGTCCTCATCCCTTTCTTTTTCTCTCCTCTTTTATGAGTCATCTCATCATTCAGGTTTAAAGAGCCACACTGGGATTGGTGGTATGCACAATTGCATAGATGCTAAGATAAAGCTATGTGAACCTGTTCAATTTCCTGAAATTGTGTTGAATTACTCAAGCAATTCAATGTTCATGCTTCAAAACAGTATTAAGTGGTCAAGATATGCAATGCCCATCCTGTTTCATCCAGGAATGTAGGAATGATTTAATAGTTATATCAATCACATCTATGCAATTGGATATCGGCCTTTGAAGAAGACATTTTAGTCTATTCCAGTCCTCTTTCTCCGTCTACTGTATCTGTCTTTGCCCCATATTATGGACACCATCTCTTTTGTGTGTGTCTCTCTCCCTCTCTCTCTTTTCTACTCCCAATTTTTGCTTGCTCCATGATGAACTCTTGTAGTGATCAAAGTTCACAACAGCCCTCGTCTGGACATGTCTGGAGGTGCCTCAGATATGATGAGAGCAGGTGAGTCTCCACCTGTAGCTCACGTAAAGAAACAACCCTGTAGCTCACGTAAAGAAACAACCCTGTAGCTCACGTAAAGACATTTGCGTTCGAAATATTCTTATTTTTTTACATAATGCTTGCCTAGTGTAGATTATTTTGATCTACTTGTAGTATTTCTGTTTTCATGATTTACTTACGGTACTTCTTTCTTTTACATAACATGGCTTCATAGTAACTCTACTGAAAATGATGTTGAAGGACCAAGAGAGAGAGAGAGGGAGTAATTCGTTATTTTATCTCCATGCATATGAAGGGCACTCACACCACCGACACGCACTATTCCCACCCTGATGTTGCCACACCGCCGGCAACCATAATCACACACTATGTTCATAACATGGAATGTGTGCACGCACACACACACACACACACACACACACACACACACACACACACACACACACACAGAATTAGTTACTTCCATACGGCTAACAAACTAAACCAGGGTCAGGGAGGTGAGACGTATTTTGCCTTTCATTGGAGACGTATTTGCCTCTTCTAGCAGTGTTTATGCTGCTTCTTATTTCCCAATCAAAATTGATTGATGTAAACTTTTTAAACTTTATTTTAACTGGGAAAACACACTGCGACATGCTGAAACAATAACACACTTTTAAACATCACATTTTTGGAAAACTGGCTATAAAGAAAAGGGGGTGACTAATCGCTAAATTACCAATTAGTTAGAAATTAGAAATGAATTGCATGTTTGTAAGTTGTCCTGCATGACAGAGATGATGTCGTTTTAATGATAATTAGACTAGCTTACGGTGTATTTTTCGTGGATACTGCTATACATTTCCCTCTTTATATTTGATAGAATTTCAATAACAAATAAACTAATTCACACACCAATGGCGGCAAGCTACCATGCAAGGTGCCGGCCTGCTCATTGGGAGCAATTTGGGGTTCAGTGTCTTGCCCAAAGACACCTCGACATGTGGCCAGCCGGGTTTCAAACCGCCGATCTGCCGACCTTGCAATCATTAGATGCCGGCTCTACCTCCTGCGCCACTGCTGCCCAATTAACAATAGGGCACATTTTGATTCTGAGGGCAAAGGGGCAGGGGTTCAAGCCCCCCTGGGGTCCTGTCTGTGCACCTGCCTGCCTCATGCCAAGCAAGAGTTTCTGGAGTCAAATTCTCATTGCTGTGCTTTCATGTGTCTCAGTTCGAAAACTATTTGTCATATTTTGGGTGTAAATATGGACTTAAATATGGGCTTATAATTAGTGACGCCTTTATATATAACTTAACTATACTAAAAGTAATAAACAGAAATGTCAACAGAGGTTGATATTATGTATGCAGTGACATACCATAATGATTAGGCACTGTTTATAAAGCATTGTAGCACTTTAAACGATTAAACTGTGATCCCAGTGTGTGGAGTCATGTGGGAGGAACTATTTTCAGGACAGACCGCCTGAGTGTGCTTTTCAACACGGATACATTCATGATATATTTAAGGGAATACACAACCAATGTATGCCTTTATACTGTATGTTGCTCTCTAGTTGGTTGAGTGATTGTATCGTACTTGTCACCCTTAGTCACTAACATTGTGGGTTCTATCACATTTTAGTACTGCATCTTTCATCTTAACATTTTATTTGTCTTCTGTCTTCTGTCCTAATTCTCACTGTTTTTTCTGTCTGTCTGTCTGTCTGTCTGTCTGTCTGTCTGTCTGTCTGTCTGTCTGTATGTGTGAGTGTATGTGGGGGTGTGAGTGTATGTGTGAGTATGTCTTTCTGCAGGCAGTATGTGGGTTGTTATGAATAGAATAGTAAACGTGTAAAAAAAAAAAAAAAAGGATTGCATTCTGAGTTATTGCATGTACAGTATGTTGTGTGGGGTTCCCTATATATACTATTCCCTATAGAAAATGTGATGTTGCCATGGCACCACCGCTCCGCTAAAAAGTTTCAGTTCTCCTATCGGTTATCATGGCAGTGTTAGACTCACATGCCAGCCAAATGTTAGAGTAAGCAAAGTAGTGTGAACCACTTTCAGCAGTATTGCCAGTTCTACAAATAACAAAAACATATTTAATAATAATTTACTTCATCAAACGTTAGGGCCCACCTTTAGGAAGGAATAATAGTATAGTCAACATTGATAATAGTCTGTAATAATATAGTTGTGTGTCTTTATTATAGATCATGGGCAATGTCCTGTTAGGAGTAAAGCTACTATAAAAAGGCCAAATCGATGCTTCACAGATTAGAGTGGCTTAGTTAGAGATACATTTGATTTGAAGCAATACTGTAGATTGTAGTGGTCAGCACTAGTCAAGAAGTAACCTTTAAGACATATAGTACTAAATGTTTCTATTGTTCAATTTATTTTCAAAGCCTCAGCAATGTGTAGTTTCTTCGTGATTGGATAATAGCATGACTGTGTCGTATGACTGAGATGGGAGTGGGGGGGTGGATTGAGTGAGAGAGACAGAGAGAGAGAGAGAGAGAGAGAGAGAGAGAGGACACCTCTGTAAAAGTCCTAACCATCTCCTCCCGTTGACAACCCAGCAATGTACTCAGTGGAGATCACGGTTGAGAGGGACAAAGTCACAGGCGAGACTAAGGTGTTGTCCACCAACACACTACTACCCATTGACTTCTCTCAACAAGGGGTCAAAGTATATGAGGATGAACGGAAAGGTGATTTCAATGTTAATACCAAAGAAGACACTGAATCATCAATAATTCATGAACCAGCGTTGACATTTATGAATCGTGGACTGGATGGGTATAAGCCTGGCCTATCAGAGGTCAAAGATACATGTTTTATATAGGTAATAATGAGACATCATAATTGGTCTTGGACTGTTGTTAATAAGCCATTACAGTCACAAATACAGGCAAAAATATTATCCTCCCATAATTTAGTACATAACATTATATTTAGCACAGGCTGTCTAATTGCCTGTGTAATTTTTGCACTTGTTAAGACAAACATTTTATTACAGTATGTGGTTCAATAAATGTCACGTTCACTTCAATATCATTTAATAATTGGCTTGAATTCTTTACAGTAATTGATGGTAGATGATACTGTACTACCTTCATATACCACTCCTCGTGAAGTGAAAGGATTCAACTTCATGACACAGTTGCAGGGGGACCAATAGATACAATTGTCCTTTTAGGGCTCCATTTTGCTTTCACTAAATACTAGCTCCAATAGTGAGACATTTGTTAAATATTAACACAATAACACAATAAATTAATACAAATTGTTGAAAACAAGTTGGATACAAAAACCGATAAATAGTTCACTATTGACATTTAAGAGAAGCAAAATGCAACCAATAGATTCGTTTTTAAACCAGATTCTCCATGTTGAATTTTAAAACAGTAGCACTGCATATATTTGGACAAAGTAGAATTATAGCTTTTTCTCCAAAATGTTGTTTTGGTCACCCTGTACAGTAACTTGGATATTATTCACCTGCTGGTATTAGCCATGAACCACCCCCCTACATCTGCTGGTATTAGCCATGAACCACCCCCCACCCCCCCTACACCCTACTACACACACTCCTCAGGGCATATAAGAACCTTACATTTTGCATTGCCTCAGAACCCAACACAAATCTATGGGGTTGTTACATCTACATAATGTTTGCAATGGATGAATAGAGACAGTAGTACTGTCTTACTAATTAGAATTAGATTGGCAATAGTGCCCTGGAGATCCAACTAAAGTCCAGCTATATGGCCAAAAGCTAGCTTTAGCTTTGTTACTAGATCCACCCCCGCACAATGCTGTCTATAGCTCTCTCCAACGACAGCCATATCTACCCCATTATTGATTTTGGTCACAGACACAAACCAGTACCAAGCTTGTGATGCAGCTGTGGCTTGCGCTTTGTTTCCTGTGCACTTCTTCACTGTCCACTCACCACCTTTCCTTGCTCTGTCTACTATCCCCTCCTCTCCTCTCCCCATGGCCAAGTTCAGAAACAACACCTAACCCCTGCTCTCTAGACTCTTCAGATCTGAAAGGATTGGATAGGTATAAGCCTGGCCTATCAGAGAGTGAAGAAGCTTCTAGCATCTTACATATACCATATTTATACACTTGTAACTTCCGTCGCTCCGTCTGCTCTCCTCCTCTCCTTTCCCTCTTTCCTGTGTGCTCTGCTTCTTCCCAATGTCTGTGAGCTTCAGTACCCTTCACTGTGTTTTGAGAGGACATCTGTGTAAAATATCTAGTCTTAAACAGCATGCTTCCCCTGCATCGTGATGCCTCCTGAGCACTGATATGAAACATGATTGGTAAGAGTAATATATTCAGGTAATAATCACATGAAAGCCAATACCTTTTTCCGTACAATATCAGTGGTCAAAAAGCAAAGGAGATGAGGAAAAGAAGATTGAGTAGTCTTTATGTCTCTGACCTCTCTCTCTCTCTCTCTCTCTCTCTCTCTCTCTCTCTCTCTCTCTCTCTCTCTCTCTCTCTCTCTCTCTGTCTCAGTGGTGCACGAAGTGCGCGAGGGCACCATAGAGAACGGGTTCCACCAGCTCAGCTCCTCCGAGGTGGACGAGCTCATTCACAAAGCCGACGAGGCTTCCATGATAAGCGAAGCTGCCACTGGGGATGCCTCCACCACTCCGGTCCCAAAGATGGAGGCCCAAGACGAGCCTGAGCAGCAGACAACACCCAATAAGGAGATCACAGGAATGGAGGCCAAGTCTGGTGGCGCCAGCCCCCAACCAGGTGGCCCCACAGGAATACCAGGTGCAGCGGAGGCCAGTGCCGACAACCCTGTCACCATGGTATTCATGGGCTATCAGAATGTTGAGGATGAGGCTGAGACTAAGAAGGTGCTAGGCCTGGAGGGCACAGTCAAGGCTGAGCTAGTTGTCATCGAGGATAGTGGCGAGGGCAAAACCTCGCCCACTCCTGCAGCTGCCACTGTGACCATCACCGAGGGCAGTGCCAAGAAGGAGCAGTCGTCCCCCCCGCCACCCAACGGTAGTGCTGCCAACCCAGAGAAGGGCCAGGCCCAGGAGACAGCAGGTGAGGAGAAGGTCGAGCCAGAGGGGGGCGCTAGTGAGCCTAACAACAAGGAGAAGCTGCCCTGCAAGTGCTGCACCATCATGTGAGACATGCATTACCCCGCACCAGGACTTGACTTTTCAAGGAAAACTGACAAACCACCACCAACTACCACCCACCAAAACATAAAAAAACATGACTAAATCTCAGCACTACCCCCCTCATCTCCTCTGACATAAAAGGCATACTTTTTCTGCATCTTTTGATAGCCAGCTTTCCCCAACTTCATTTTCATCTCTTTTATATATATATCTTTTTTTTCTATCTCCTTTCATTCTTTTTAGTTTTGTATTATTTCTCATTTTCTCCAGTTTTGTTGTGACTCAAATTGATGCTGTCAACGGTGGGCAAGCTCTCTGTCCTCATGCTTTTGATTTTGAGGGAGAGGAAGATGGAGGAGAGAGAGAAAGAGAAAGATGCAGGGAGAGAAAGAGAGATTGAGGGGTGCACGCTCACTTACCTAGCATTGTCCAACAAGCATGTTTTGAATAACATCTGTCTATGCACAGTCATCAGAGTTTTGTCATCTTCATATCTGTATGAAGGACATATATATCTCTCTCTTTCTCTCTCTCTCTTTCAAAAAAAAGAATATATATATATACATATATAATTATATACATATATATATATATAATTTGTTTATTTTAATATATTTATTTGATTTAACAAGCCCCAATTGTGCTTTTTGTACCCTTCTAGTGCATTTACAGATAAGAAATATTGCAGAGAAAATGATCATCTCAATACTTATATTGGAATATTTATGATTGATAAAGCTGAGAGAATTAAAAATGTTTTGTTTTCCAGAAAGAACACTGTCATAGACAGACACTGCTATTGGATAATGACATACTGTTAAAAATCAGTGATGTTGATAACAAACAATGCTCAGTGTGTGTGTGTGTGTGTGTGTGTGTGTGTGTGTGTGTGTGTGTGTGTGTGTGTGTGTGTGTGTGTGTGTGTGTGTGTGTGTGTGTGTGTGTGTGTGTGTGTGTGTGTGTGTGTGTGTGTGTGTGTGTGTGTGTGTGTGTGGGGGGGGGTGTACATTTGCATTTGGTGTGTGTATTGGACCTCTCAGAACAGGTACTGATTTGCCTCAAAGAGTGTCCTGTTAGCTCTTAAAACCTGTACTGTAATTTTTCTGATCCTGACATCCTCATTGGTCCTGTCACATGATATCTGGTTTTCTTTCTGGAAGAAAAATGTTTTGCTATTTTAGTCATGCTACGACAACCAAATCAGAGATATTGGTAAACCTCACTAATTATGAATTTATTTACATAGGCCTAAGTGAAGGCCATTCGTACCGAAGCTTGAGACTGAAATGAATGCCCCTGTGTAAGCTATGATGTTGGTTTGGTACATAACTACATTTCCCAGAATACCGCTACTTCCTTATAAATAAATGAGTGATGCTTACTGCCTTTGTGATAACAGTATTCACTTGCATTTTTAACTCACACGTATCCCAGATTGGATAACCAACCATCCTGTGTTTTGACATCAGCATGGGTAGCCCCAAAGATGTTCTGCTTGGTATCAAATATACTGTGGGATTCCATTGATGCATTGCATACAGTACATTCATAGAGCATAATCTCTTCTGTTGTTTTGAACCGTTTTGCAAATACTGCAAGCATTTCTGCTGTAAGACGTTATCAGTAATGTGTCTTGTCCAGGGTACCTGAATTGGCTTGAGAGGAGCTATATGGAGAATTTGATCATGGTTGCCTGTTCTCTCGTATTAACTATATTATCAAGCTACGGTGACATTTGTTCGGTGAAATGAAACCAACCAAACTTGCAACCCAATAATCTTCCTGTGCATAAGAATGCAACTATTTTTCATTCAGTGTATTTATTGATGTGTTGAACCTGAGGCATCTTTACATTCCAAGAAGTTGTCAAAAATCACAGTGGTCAATTTCGCTCCAATTCTCTCTTTTTATTCTAAGAGAACAATACTGTAGATGTTTTTGCAGTGTGGATAATTTTGAACAGCTGTGTTTTACCCCTGGCTTTTTTGTGTGTGTTTGTTTTTCTGCATTCTGAGTGCTTGTAGCGAGCATATCTGTTACTTTTTTCTGCCATTTTGGAGCCGAATTCCCAGCTTAGCTGATGGTCATTTTTCATTGTCCTGTGTAAATTGTCAGTGAGCTTGAGTCAGTGAAGTCAGTGGAGTTAGTTTGGCCAGGCGAGGGGTCAGCTTTCTCCACCAACACACTTGACAAGCTCCCATGTATCATTCAGAAATAAAACACACATTTTGTTTTGAAGATGGCTGAATAGTGGATCCGTGCAGCTCTTGCTGATGGCTGGTTTTATTGTTAGTATCATCCTGTCAATACAGTTCAATGTGTATGTGTTTGTATCCATTGATATTCATAAAGCTCTCTTACATTTTAATAATGTTTTCATGAGAAATTGAAATCATGAACATGGTTTATAATCCATTGATTAATACAAGCTGTGTCAATAGGATGCTGACAAATATAATATAGTCTACTGTACAAGGAAGTCAATAATATATTTCTTTACATTCATCAAATATTTTAGCAATTTCGATCTGATGATTTAGTAGATTAATTTAATTACATACCAGTTATACCCCACCCACTCCCACATCTCCTCCATATTCAATGGGCAGGTCGATCATGGATATACATTTTCTGATGTGCTTACCTTCAGGAGGGAGAACGGGGGTTAGAACACGTATTCAGTATAGCTGACACCTGACATGACATGCCTGATATTGCCTGTCTACTGGTTTCAGACTACTGGCTGCTGGTCTCAATAGAAGTACAGAAAGATACTCTTCTTTTTGAGTCAAGTAATTATCCCACACTGCTGGACCAAACCTATGCAAGAAACCCCATACATGCGCTAACATCAGAATTTGAAGAACATTCACATAGGCCTTACTACTACAGCAGCAATTTGGTAAGAGCATGTATGTCAAACCGTATTACACAAAATTGTTAAGGGCCAAGCATTGAACCATGCCTCTCACCTATGTGTTTATAAGATTTCCACTTTTTCTTTTTCAGACATAGAGTAACCGCTAACTGCTAGCCACAGACACTTGTGACTTTCCGCAAATCTAATTAGCTGTCGGTTGGCTTTTTAAATTTAGATCTATATATAGTAGGATTTCTGTTGGAACTGCCATCTTGGCATGACATGTCATTTGTATCAGACATGTTGGGAGGAAATGTGGATTGTGTGTTTTTGTGGTGCTAAATGATGGATACCTACTGGGTTTTAAAGAATTTAGATATCATTTTCTGCAGCTTGTGTGACCAACTGGGTTTGAACCCTTGTTCTTCTATGTGTCACAAGACTGTGTTAGCCTGCAAAGAGCCAAGGCATTAGCTTGGGAAGCCAACACAAGTCTAAAGGTCTCAGGCAATGTTACTCATTGTGAGAGCTTGGTTCTCCAAACCACCTTCTGTTACTCTTGTCTCAACCCTTCTGTGCAATCGTACTTAGATGTGTACCTGGCATAGAGGTAGCACAGACGGGCGTCAACTACCGTTAACTAGGCTCAGCAAGCAAGCCAAAACCAAAATAATTGGTGTTAAAGGGGAAGCTTGTTTGCAGCAGAAGCTAAAGTTTAGCTGCTAAACAGTTACATAGGCCGAATAAAGTGACATAGTTTTTCTGTCCTCAATGTTTTTTCTTTTATTACAACTTGCACAAAAACTGAGTAATGTGTTCTTTGTGAAAAGGCTGGTCAAATTGAAACCCATGGTGGTTGTGTTACCGTCCTGCTAAGAAATTGCTAATTATCTTGGAATCAGAAAGGAAATTGGTAAAGGGACAATTGCTATAGTCGATTGAATCAAATGCATGTATTCACCTCATAATGAAATACGGTGACATTTAAGTTGAAGCACACATGCATGATGCTTTCATAATGCTTCAGCCACATTCAGGCACTTTGGAAGTGACTTTAGAAAACAACCATGCCATAACACTCCTAGTGCTTAATCAAGTATTTTTTCTCATTAACACTTAGTCAATTTGGTCACATTTGCTGCGTAAATGATATAAGGGTCATGAATGTCAATGTTGCTTTTATAAAGACTATGGACGCCTTCACTGGAGTGCTACCTGAGTAATCCTGTTGAGGAGTGGATGGAAGTTGCTATAACCACTTACACGGGGTCTGATTTTTCTCTATCTCCTATTGGTTAGGTTTGTTTAGGATTGAGGTTATGGTAATCATCTGGAAGTTGCCTATAACCACTTACACAGGGTCTGATATTTCTCTATCTCCTATTGTTTTTGTTTTTTTAGGATTGAGGTTATATGGTCATCATCTGATCCTAGGTCTGCGGTTGACAAGCATGTTGTATTCACTGCAGTCGTGCCCCCCTTTTGCCCCTCCCTGTTGCTGAGCTCAGTGCTGCAGCAGTGGAAGCTGGTCGTCCCTGGCAACCCCCACCCCTCTGCCTGGTGCCATGGTTACCTCTGGACTCTTGCTCAGCAGCGCACCCTGTTGGTTATTATCAATACTTACATTCCAAGTTCTGACGCGTCACACACAAACCCAATGCCTTGTAGTCTGGTCCAGGCCAGGCCTCTTTTTTTGTAAATGTATGTATAAAATATCTACATATAAATGTCCTTGTGAAATTCAAAATGTCTCTCCCTTTCCCTTATCCTCTTGTGTAGACTTCCCAGCCCCTCTACCCAGTGTCTCTTTGCGCTCATCATCATGGCAGTCAGTTTGGGGGATCCAGGTGATAAATGGGTAGCCCCCTGATGCTCTTCTTATTGCTTTGTTAGTTGTGAAGGTTTGCTTTCTTACAAACTTGAAAGTGCTGTAGAGGAAAGTGTTTGAAATGACGAAAATAAAAATGTGATGTGATTCAAAGGGTCTCTCTGTTTTAGTTTTTTCTCTCATTCCATCTTCCTTTCCAGATTCACAGTTGAGTGTGTGTGTTTGTGTGTGTGTGTGTGTGTGTGTGTGTGTGTGTGTGTGTCAAGGTTGGCGTCAGTTGAATTTCAATTCAGTCAATTCAGAAGGTAAATTAAATTAACATAAAAATGATTGCAAATAGGTCATTTATTTTAGTTTTTGCATTTTTGAATTCCATAGTAAATTAAAACATGTGTGTGTGTGTGTGTGTGTGTGTGTGTGTGTGTGTGTGTGTGTGTGTGTGTGTGTGTGTGTGTGTGCTTGTGTGTGCGTGCTTGCCTGCATGTGTGTTTGTGTGCGTGTGTGCTGAGGGGAATGCTTAGGCTTTTGTCCGGAGCTTTCTGATGGTCAGCAGCATTCCAATGCGATTCTCCTGCCCTCAGCAACACATGGTGGCTGCTGGAAAAAACAACGGGAGCAGGTCACGCCACCCAAGGCTTTGTGTCCCCCCCCCCCCCACACACACACACACACAAACACACCCATACCCCCATCTCCCTCCCCACTCATCTCCCCCCACACCATCGCAACCTTTTTATGCCTCTGGACTAGTTTTTATGCATGTGGGTGTGTGTGGGGGGGGGGGGTGAATAACAGATCCTGAGGGGTAGGGGGAGGTGTGTGTGTGTGTGTGTGTGGGGGGGGGGGGGTGTAACAGGGAGGGGTCTGGGCAAAACCTAGGTCCGAAACACCAGTTCTAGGCCTGGTACAGTGAGGGATGGCAGCCTGGGGGGTGGAGAACCGGGTGTGCTAGATCTTCAGTGTAAGTGAAGGTGGAATGTAGAACACCTGGCGAACAACAGACTCCCAGAGGTCTAGAACCGGGAGGTGAGTACCGGAATATTGGAGTTCTAATAAAGACAAAGTGAGCTAGGGAACATCTGCATAACAGCAGAGATCAGTGTGACTATTTTATGTAAATGATGGTCTTTAAAGCAGTATTTCTTATTCAAGTTACATGCTGTAGATCTGAGGGAGAGACTTGGTGTTGACATATGTAAATGTAATGTTTGTAATTACCATGATGGGAAAGTATCAAAGACTGAAAAAGTATAAGTCATTCCATACCACAACAGGCTAGATAGTTCAAGCAAAGAAAGAAAATATCTGTACACTGTAAAATGCTCTTATGTAGTTTATTGCACCATTTACCTTTGTTTTCATTGACAGCATGTGTGCCCTGCACCTGCAAATAAGTTGCATGTGCGTGCATTACTTTTGAACTAAATATCAAGCACACAATGTATGGTATTGTAATATGGAGACTTTCCATACAATGGCATCTAAAATAAATAACAATAGGCAACAACCTAAACAGTGTCTATATTTCTATTGAATGAATAGGAACATGCCCTACTGCAGTAATCTCACATTAACATTTCTCTCTCTCTTTCTCTCTCTCTCCCTCCCTCCTTCCCGCTCTCTCCCTTTCAGGATGAGCACACCTGGATTGAGTTGATCTTGATTGCCCCCTCCATCTAGCTTTGGATTCTGTGTCACAGATTTACCTGACACATTTAACAACACTGTGTAACACACACACACACACACACACAATCACAATCACAGGATGTTCAAGTATACTCCTCCATGGCAGGTGCTGTGTAACAGCATGGAGCATGATACCAAGGTAAGATGCAAGCTACACACACACAAGAAGCAAAATGTCTTGTGTGTCAAAATGATTGCAAATGAATATAACAGTTTTTCCTTTGAAAGCATTCTAGATTGTTTGTTGTTTAGCAAACCGGAAAAATCCTAAACGCATGTACACAGCTTTTTCTTTTGTTCTTCCACAGCCACTGTAGTCTGGAGCTCTCTCAAGGTTTCCATGCTGATGTGCAAAACATATGGACATGATACATTCATAACTTCATACTAGCACTGTAATGCACTGTTCTGTTATGCAATATCTTGATGAAAAACCACTAGTGTACAATAGATGTTCAGTAACAGAAATGCCGTATTAGTCAATAGTCAATAAGGAATGAAACTCTGATATTTTACAGTGGATCTGAATGGTTCAGTGTCATTAGTGTGCATGAACCGCGTAGCCACTAGAGGGTGGTAAAGTAATTCTCAACCTCCCCATGCTTCAAAATGGAATACCCTGTTAAAAGGAATAAGCTGTTTTAATACTGAAAGTTGTGTCACAAGAGGTGGTCAGATTATAATGCATTATTAATTTGAAACGGGGATTTGTTGTTGTGAAGCAGGTTTTTGAGGTAGGGTTTTCATGCACTTTGTCTCATACAATGTACCAGATGGGTGAGGTGATTTCCCAGGTAATGATTTTCAGAGAGATTTTCAGCTAAGTAATGAATAGTTATCCATGACGACCCAAGCAATTCTACTGGACTAGCTGTGGTTCAAACATCCTCTCAGGTAAACTTCGACCCCAGAGAAAAGGGTCTGTATGAGAACATTTCCAATGGGCAGACTAATGTTGTGCCTCAATACTCGTAAACCACTTCATTTTCTCTTCTCCTCTATGACCACTGAAGGATAACCTCTCACCACTCATTGATTTGTAGGGGTCAGGATGATGAGGAACAGGAAGCTTTCCTAGTGCTTGGAAACATTAGAGTGATTATGAACAGGAAAAGAAGCCAAACCTAATCCCTTCAGTTTTAAGGCAGGCTATGTTGATTGTTCCTAATAAGCTAGTTAGGGGTACAGATGGATACAGATGGTACAGATGGATTGTAGAATGATTCTCTTGTTTAGTAGTTTGGCTATAGTAGCTGTTGGTCAGTCCCATCTATTTCCCCTCTCTTTGATGAGAGGGTGTGGCTCCAGTAGCTGACATGATATTGGCTGAACATGGTCTGAAGAGTAGGGTGCTCGAAAGACAGAGCAAAGATAGGGGGTGAGAGAGCGGGAGAGACACGAGACAACAAACCAGGGAGACATTTTAGTGCTACGGTATATACCAATTAAGGTAGGATTTATTATTCATTTCCCACTAATGTTTTTGGCTAATATATTTAATTATTCTATTTAATTATTTTTGTACTTCCAAGTATGTAAGCATAAGTAAATTGTAAGAACTTCAGTGTCTGACATTTAAGTGGGCAGGTGGCCTAGATAAAAAAAGAAACACTGCTATCACATTTGCCATAACATTCAGAAGTGTGAAACTCACTGTGAAACTTTCTTTTGTTATTACACTTGTGTGAATTTGAAACCTGGTTGGATATCTAGATGGCCATGTAAAGTAGGTTACTATCTACGATCTATAAGTATGTACAGTTTAATTTCAGACAGTAATTAAATCCATTAGCTTTGAGGTCTAAAGGTTAAACTCTTATGTCCTATTTCCTTGTCCTTTATTTATTATCTTAAATGTCCTTCAATATAATCACCTTCACCTTGGTCTTTGTTGATCCATGCAACAATGGGGTATTTTAAAAGTATTTACATCCACATACACACACATTCCTGCACACACACATACACTAGTGTGAGGTAATGTATTGGTGGAGAGTGAGTATGCATGTATATCTCCTGTCCCTCAAAGGTCTTTACTCTCGCTTCTCAACCAACGAGCAAAGGGCAGAGGAGCCAGTTCCAGGAATTACTGCTGACTACTGCTGACTACCCCTTATCAGGGGTACACAGTCCACTGTCATACATATATACACACACACACACACACACACACACACACACAGACACATGTGAACACTCTGCCTTAGCACTGTTAAGACGGGGGGGAAAAAGGTGTGTAAAACACTGACTCGTTATCTTTACAGTAGCATCTTCCACATCTATTCTCTGTACCTTTCAGCAGCTGTCTGATTTACCGATAATGCTATTTTTAAACAGTTGTCTGTTTGTTGAAGACTGAAGTCTAGAGTTGACTATCACTGCTCTTTATACTGAGGGAGTCAAATGGCGAACCTGTCAATTCTGGTGTTCTCTGGCAAATGCCAATGGAGCTGCACAGTGCTGGGCTGTATGGCGCTGGGCTGTATGGTGCTGGGCTGTATGGTGCTAGGCTGTATGGTGCTAGGCTGTATGGTGCTGGGCTGTATGGTGTTGAGGCTGTGAGCACAAGTCCCACTAGAGGATGTCGGGCCCTCATGCCACCCTTATGGAGTCTGTTTCTGACAGTTTGGTCAGAAACATGCACACCAGTAGCCTGCTGGAGATCATTTTGTAGGCTTTGGCAGTGCTCCTTCTGTTCCTCCTCGCACAAAGGAGCAGATACCGATCCTGCTGCTGGGTTGTTGCCATTCTACGGGCTGGTCCAGCTCTCCTTGTGTAATGGCCTGTCTCCCGGTATCTCCTCTACGCTCTTGAGACTGTGCTGGGAGCATAGGTGAAAGTGGGCCGGAACGGTCCGGTGCTGCGTTCCGGCAAGACTTTCTGTGCCGGAACGCCGTTGGGGGAAGAGATGCAGCTGCCTGTCAATCAAAACCCGATTGCTGCAGAGTGCAGAAGCAATCACGATTCACGATCCATAATTTCCAACAAGGAAACACATGGTTGACGTTATGTTTCCTTGCGTCTATTTTAATACCTTTGAAAAGGACATGTTAACCCGCTTTACAGTAGACCCGACGCGACGTGGTTGGGTGGGCAGCACTGGGCACTGAGACAGTCCGACCGGGATTACAGTCGCGCCGTATGGAAGCATATAGTGGACTATATTCAAATGTTAATGCAATTTGAGATTGCATTTGCATGTTCCACTTTTGCATGCATTCTTTCAGACAATATTCAAATTCAAATGCAATTCTAATGATTTGCATTTTCATTTTCATGTACCTGATGTGCACATTCGCTGTCAATATTAAAATGATAATGCAAAGCCATTTGACATTTAATTTTCAAAGTCATGCGCTGCTTTGTAGCTGACAAAATTCAAAAGTTCATTCTAATGTGAAAATTACTATGCAATCCCAAAATAGCATATTCATTTGCCACTTTTGCCTGCATTATTTGAGTCAATATTCAAATTGTAATGCAATAATGTGATACGCAATTGCATTTATATGTTCTAGGAAACACATACGCTCTTTAGAATTGCATTTGAATTTGAATATTGTCTGAAAGAATGCATGCAAAAGTGGAACATGCAAATGCAATCTCAAATTGCATTAACATTTGAATTTAGTCCACTATATGCTTCCATAAGCAAGCCGTGTTGCCAGATTGGGCTACTTTTGGTCACACTGGACGGGTGGATTCGACAGCTTTTAGACTGGTTGGGCTGGAAATTGTCAATTCCATCTGGCAACCCTGGTAGCAAAATATGTGCATACGTATCTGGTAGCCTACTGGTACTTTCAAATCGCATTGTATTATTATTATTATTAATAATTACAATTTACAATACAAATACAACAATTGGGGGTCCCTCAAAGAAAATGTGGGCGCACTGCGCGCGCACAACATCAACCTCCAAGGCTTGATTCTGACCCAGGAAAAACCCTGGTATGTACTGTATAACATGATAGCCATCTATGAGCAATGCACTGTATATAAGATGATGACCAAGGGTCTTTCTGCTGCTGACCAAGGGGTTGAGTTCACTTGATGAGGCCCAATTTTGTTTTAGACTCTGTAGGCTACTGTATTTGTTTATTAAGACTTAAGATATATTATCTGAATTTCTCTTGTTTTATCAAATGTTACAATTATTTTCATTTCTTGTGCTGGTTTAAAATTGCAGGAAACTAGCACAAATAATTGTGTGGGAGAGAGGGGCCGCCGCTACCAAAACGTGCACAGTTTTGGGTCGCTCCACCACCAAAAACTCACTCCAAACTCTTGGTGAAACTTGGCAGCCCTAAAGTGTTTCTAATTTCGACACCAACACCACGATGTGTGTGTTCAGGGATGCATGAAGCTGGGGGCAGGAGGAGAACAATATGAAACGATGAAGGTTGGGGTAGTAGCCTACAGTTCCTGTAAGAAACTCAAACCACTTTGACCCCTGGCTGGGAGACACAGCAAACCAATGTATGGATGTGCCATCCTGGAGGAGCTGGACTACCTATGCTGCATGTACCACCTCATGCTACCAGTAGTGACAAGGGCACTAGCAAAATGCAAAACTAGATAAAAATCAGTCTGGAGGGATGAAACGAAAGAAATGGTCTGTGGCTACCACAAAACCATTGGGGTTGTCTTGCTGTTGCCTCTCCTGTCCACCTGTTGTTGCTTTCATTTGCACCAAAGCAGGTGAAATTGTTTAACATTCGTTTACACTTCCTAACTGGACAGATCGATATCCCAGAAGTTTTGCAGTGTATTCTGGGACCATATCAATGATAGGCTGATGAATTTATTATTGAGTAACTTTAAAGTAGGCCTACTGCAAAGGGAAATTGGCTGGCCCACCTCTTTGTTTACAATGCATAAAGAATGGTGTTGAGCCTTGTAAAAGTAACCAAGACAATTTTGCTAAGCAACTGCTCTTAAGCCCAATTTATACTTCTGCGTTAAATCGACGGCGTAGCCTATACGCCGTAGCTTGCGTAGGCCCGCAGCCTACAGCCCAATTTATACTTCTGCGTCGAATTTACGTGCGGCTACGCCGTAGCCTACGCAAGGGAACGGTGTACCCATAGCGGCATAATAGCGATTTCTACTCGTAGGCTACGCCGTCGATTTTACGCAGAAGTATACATTTATGAGTACACCGTTCCAACGGAGCGCCCTATGGAAGCGTCAGGCACAGCCTTCCTATAAGGAGCGCGATTCACATTTACGTGACATTTATGATAGACATATTTAATGTAAAGTTATCTATAAGAACTGTGATTGGTCCGCTTGGTAGCGTCACATTCCGACTCTCTCGTAAATGCGGAAGTCATGACAGAAATGTCATTTACTTTTTCTGTAATTACTTATTAATAAAGATTTGAAAAATGATGATAACCATCTTATTATCTTAGTTTACTGTCATTTCAATGCATTATAGACATTTTCTTTACAACAAGCATAACAAAAATAAGTTTTTTGATCGCTATTATGCCTCTGTGAGTACACCGACCAACGCGATGCGGACCGACCAACGCAGAACTATAAACTGGGAGAGCCCTTGGGTAGGCTACGGCATAGCCGCGCGTAAATTCGACGCAGGGTATAAAGTATAAATTGGGCTTAAACATGTACCTCACAGGTAAAATCATAGTTATCAATGTGTTACTCTCTCTCCATGTCTTCCAAGGGATGTGAATTGGGGAGACAAGTCTATATCAATGCTGTAGTCGAACCAGAAGCTCTCATTGCCGCTGTTTCTGCTGTTTTCCTAACACCAGGGGAGCCACCCCTCCTAAATTTCGTTGTTTGGTACCTGTACTGTAGCAATGACAAATAAAGTCCATTCCATTCCATTCCATTCCCTCTGACACAAAGCGGCAATCACTGTCACAGATCACCATAGTTTAGCTGACCAGGGACTAGCATCATAACTCTCTGGGTGTTGTTGCAGTTTTATAAACAAAAAAACATGCATGGTAGATCTAACATTACGGCCACTATTGCTTATTCATTCAAGAATGTTGTGTGGGAAAAGTTCAGGTGGCCAGGTACCCCTCTGGAGGTGTTTTTTAAGTGTCAACTATAGTATGGACACACTGCTGTGCAAATCTACCACACTACTGAAAGCAAAGTGCAGATAGCTGTCATCTCAAACCTGGTCATGTAAGGCTCACACTGTCTGAATCATTGTTGACACACTCAAGCGTCGAGCTGGGAGCTCATGGCCTGTGATGAACTGCGCATTTTCACCATCCTCTGCAGAGCTTTATGGTTGAGGGCGGTGAAGCTGCCATACCAGGTGGTAATGCAACCGGACAGGATACTCCTGGGGCCGTATTACAGAAACTTCCTAAACTGCATATCCTATCTTAACTGTTTGGTAACCATGGTAATTAGGATTAGGACCAAAAAGCCATTACAGATCACTGTTCCTAAATCAATGTTCCTATCCTAACTTTTCCTAAGGAAAAGTGTATTACACAAGCTTCCTAACTTCACAAAAAAAAAAAGTCACCTAACTTTAGGATAACCGTTAGGCTGTCCTAACTGTGAGACATCGCACCCAGGTGGTGGAGCGCTGCAGCACAGCGTTGCTATTGTTCAAGGAGTGAAAGCTTATCTTTCAAATCTTTCAAACCCATTTTCTAACTTGTGATGACGACTACAGTTTTTAATGTACACAGACATAATATGTATCAAAATGTTTAGGAAGTTTGAATAATAATAATAATGTCTTGAAGTTTATTGCCCGTCGTTGTTTCTGATCCATTGTAAGATAATTATAAGATAAGATATTATTGTTTACAATATAGGGACGTTACAATACGTTACAAAGTATAGGCTACCTTACAAAGGAGTTGCGCAAGATGGAAGTACCATTTGTTGCTAACAGACATAAACGTTGATAACCGACGTTGGATTTAATATTCAGGATGAGATAAGACAGGATTCCTAAAGTTAGTTAGGATTTGCTTCTGTAAGACCAAATTGAGATAAATCCTATCTTCTACTTTCCTATCTTAACTTTCCTATCTTAACTGAGCACATCCAGATGTTTGTAAGGATCTGGGGGGCCAGGCCAAGTTTCCTGAGCCTGAGGAAAAACAGGCGTTGATGTGCCATCCCGATCTCTGTATGGGTGTGGTGTGACCATGTTAACTTGAAGCTGCTGAGACTCTGTTGGGGCGGCATGCAAATTGAAGTGGGTCCAGTGTGGCAGTGTCAATTGATGACTGCATACAGTATTTGCAACACAGGACATCGAGAACTACAGCGCCTATACATAATTCTGTAGACTGTTTACCACTGAAACTTCTCTATTAGAGAAAGGTAATACCTATAAGTGTGACTGTGCTATCAAGGGAGACAACAGATACATCAGAATGTTTTGAAAGGTTTTAAGCAATGAGGCATAGGGCTGAGGTTTTTATGGTCTTCATATCGTGGCAATAGATCTACTAATCTTCCATACTGAAACTCCAAAGTTCGCAATAGAGGTCTGAGTGGGTCAACTGAACCCATGCCCATGCATTCTTTGGATGAGAAAGTGTGGCAGATGTCACATGTTTCATAAATATTGGATCCAATGGAGTTTTGGTATGCTGTGAAAGACAAAGGCTAGTGGGAGGTGTTTGACATTGGGAAGGAAGGCAATCATATTAATATTGTTACTCATAAGATTCCCTCCTTGTTTTACAAGCTTGGTTTATTGCAAAGGCCATAAAGTAGTCTCTCATAAAGTAGTACTGTAGGCACAGATTTTAAGCTATAAATGTTATTGTTACAATTATGTTGGCATTCCAAAGCATTTCTCACGCCACCGTCTTATTTCCTGCAAACAATAAAATCGTGACATTTATAATGGAACACATTCCAGTTTATCAACATTCTGTGTTGATGTGATGTCAAGACCTTTTTAATGTTAACAATTTAACAACTGTGATTTTAGTTTGGCTTGTTTTAGGTATTTTGGGTGTGGTTTGAGGTAATTATTAGGATCAGAGCCTTTCAGAATAGTAGATGATTAGTGGTCGGTGACAGGTGTGGGCTCCGATGGTCATGATCTTGGCTCATGGTCTCAGTTATGGCCATAGTCTTTGTAGGCTCTTATTTCATGTGGTCAAGATATACCCTGATAATCATTACTTTGACTAGAAAAGGTATATTCACTAAATAGGGATTAAACAACAAGAACATGTATTCAGACTGCTAGCTCTGAGAATAGGTCATAAGTAAATCTATGGTAAATGGACTGCACTTATATAGCACCTTTTTTGCTGCTCCAAAGCGCTTTACAACGGCCTCTCATTCACCCATTCACACACACATTCACACACCAATGGCGGCCAGCTTCCATGCAAGGCGCTGGCCAGGGGCCTCATTTATAAAGCGTGCGTACTAAGGTGCGTAAGCAACATTTCCCACAATTTTGGGATTTATAAAAACTGTGCGCACCTCTAGGCTACGCACACTGTGATGCATGCGTACGCATAGAAACTCGAGAAATGTCAACTGCGACTCCGCTGGCAGAAGGATGAAACAGGAGAAACGCTTTGAAATGGATACAATTTCCACCAACATGAATCGAAATATTACCTCACATATTATGTGAGTGCACACAAAGAATATACGTGCACACTGCACATATCTTATTCTCCATTGTCCTGTACCCATCACAATGTAGCCTACATAGTATATCTTTGTTCGTATATAGATATTCATGCAAATATATTAACTTCTTATATTCATTGCACATAGCGCGAGGCTGGACAAGTTGAGCACCGTTCCTGATTCACTGTTCTCGAGTGCTCAGTGGGTAACGTCCCAATAAGTCCAATGATCGCAATATCCATACATTGAAGAACATGAACAAGCCCACTGTAGACAATTGACTATCATCCCCAAGCACACTCCATCCCCATGTATACGGACTACGAACATTTTAAGCGCACAGACACTTTATTACTGAGCTATCTATTATTACTAATTGCACCACCAGTGTATCTTGTCTTACGTAATCTGTCATTATTAAACAATACTTGGATGTTATGACATGTATTATCATGAATAACAGTAGGACGAATCACGTTTAAACTGACTCCGTTGTTGAAGCAGTCTGGAACATAGATATTATATAGACGAGAGAAGAGAGTTTCGTCGTACGCAAAGCAAGAACATTTGGATTCTGATTTATAAAACGCGCACCGCACGCAAGTGGAATTTGCGGGCCACTCTTCCCGCACCTGCTTCCCTTTATCCCAATCAACCCTAAATGTTGCGCACGGGAACGAGCGTCTCGCCCCACCCGTTTTAACACCCATGCTTTTTTCATTATTGGTTAGTGAAATGCCCGACAGAAGGCGAAAAAAATGTCACCCACTCAATTTCTGCGCAGTAGTTCCGCTTAACGAACACATAACAATATGAAACTCTCGTATAATATCTATGTTCCAGACTGTATCGACAACGTGTTCACCGTATTATTAATGATAATACATTTCATAACATTCAAGTATTGTTTAATAATTACAGATTCAATTAAATATGATTCCCGATTAAACTGTACAACATCCCAGTGAGCAATTTTACGTTGATTAGACGTCTAAACAACGTCTAAATGGCCCGTAGACGTCTAGGCCAAATCGAGGCTAAATATAGGCCAAATTGGAAATTTAAAAAACGTCTATGTTTAGACGTTGAAATGCCGTTGAAACATAGACGTTGTTTCCCTTTCTATGTTTCAACAGCATTTCAACGTCTAAACATAGACGTTGTTTCAATTTCCAATTTAGCCTAAATTTAGCTTAATTATAACCTAGACATTGAAACACCGGTGTTTAAACGTCTAAGCTAAAACAAAGCCTAATGGAGGTGAAATTGAAACGACTGTTTCTATAGGCATTTCAACGGCAGACTATATATATCTGTTGAAATGCAGTTTAAACAGACGTTTCAATTTCCAATTTCACATCAATTTTGCTTTGTTATAGCCTAGACGTTTAAACACTTAGTATAAGTAGACAAATACAATTTTCATGAGTAATAAGTAAATTATGACAAGGAAATATGAATAGGAACATGTATTTATTTAGGGTTAGGGAATTTTGCAATAAACAGAAAGAGTTATTACAGTACACATGTTGTTACTAATCTGAATTATAACACCAATTTAAGACAGTACTCGAATAACAATCTCTGCAGCGTGAACTGCGCCAAACGAGCTTCATTGAAGAGCACGCAATAGCGGCGCCCATAGAAAGCACATGGCCAGACTAATTGCTAGTGCTAATATAGAGTGCAGAAAACGGCAGTATCCAAATCAACACAGCAAATACAACCTAAATACTGGGTGAAACATTGTACTTACAGTAGTTCAGTGACGCACATTGACACTGTAATGCTGCACAACGATGCTAACTGGTTGGAGTTGTAACACGAGAAACTTGATGGAAGCTTGCAACTTATTCTCTGATCTGAATCAATGCGGTCCAGAATGCACTGCGCACTTAAGGTGGCAGGTGATATTACGCACAGCTTAGCTCTTAAGGTGGAAATGATAACCAAATATAATAATCATGAATCATGGATATTTTCTACTTATCTTAAATGCATTAAAACCGTTATTAAATCCCTCTAAACTGTCAGAATACGTCCCAGACGAGTTGATACATCCAATTGTATCGAACCTTTCGAGTTTTGATACTTTTTTGCCAGCGCCAGCCCAGCACACATTTGTTTGCACCAGAGAGAAGTTTTGTGGGGTCAGTTGTCAAACGTGCGTGTGTGGATGTATCAACTCGTCTGGGACGTATTCTGACAGTTTAGAGGGGTTTAATAACGGTTTTAATGCAGATGAGTAGAAAATATGTTTAGACACAGACCGCATTTAGCTGGGTTAAAGGACAGCGATGTATAGACGCAATTTAAACCACCTCTTCTGCATGAATAACTATGCTAGACTACACGGAATCTCAGACTAAATGACGGTCTGGTACATATTTTGACAATCTACAGGCGTTTAGGGTATTCATTTAAACTCAACGTGCTGCTAGACTAAAACAGGTTTAGACACAGACCGCATTTATCTGGGTTAAAGGACAGCGACGTATAGACGCAATTTAAACCACCACTTCTGCTAGGATAACTATGCTAGACTATATGAATCTCATACTACATGACGTCTGGGACGTATTCTGACAGTTTAGAGGGGTTTAATAACGGTTTTCATGCATTTAAGATAAGTAGAAAATATAGCCGTAATATAGCTGGTTTATATGATGGCCAAGCGTAGACGCGAGGTTGAAAAGACGTCTATTGCTCAGAGGGATCTCCCTTTGTATTTATGTTAAATCATGTTTTTTCTTTTAGATTAGATTCAATCTTATTGTCATTGACAAGTACCAAGGTTGTCACAAGCCAATGCAGTTCGTCATCTAACCTGCATTGTAGAAAAGCCAAGCATGTTTCAAGTTTATTGTTACGTTACATTAAGAGTAAAATTCGACATTGCAGCACAAGACATAAGGCAATAGGCATAATAAAAGATAAAGGTGACTATATTACAGCTAAGACAGGATACACTAGTGATCATGCAACTAGTAATAATGGATAGTTCAGTAATAAAGTGTCTGTTGTGGTGGGTTGACATAATTCACCCCCGGAACTATGGGTTGGGAGTATTAGTTTCTGAGAAGTTCGTATGGCAGGGACTCAAGAGGGAGGTAAGGGGCTGGGTCGACACGTGCGTGGCCTGTCAACGCGCCAAAGTACACCGCCATACCAGAGCCCCTTTTGAGCCCTTCACTGTTCCTGAGAGGAGGTTCGACCACGTCAACGTCGACCTTGTGGGACCACTGCCCGCCTCTCACGGCTTCACCTACCTTTTCACCATGGTGGACAGGACGACCCACTGGCCCGAAGCCGTTCCCCTCTCCTCGACGGCGTCTTCCGACGTGGCCCGTGCGTTCATCGGCACGTGGGTCGCGCGCGCTTTGGGACCCCGTCTGACCTGTCCTCTGACCGTGGCTCGCAGTTTACCTCGGAACTGTGGAACGCTGTAGCTAGTGGTTTGGGGGTAAAGCTGCACCGCACTACCTCTGTGCGCTTTATTTTCGTATTTTCGTAGTCCGTATACATGGGGATGGGGTGTACTTGGGGATGATAGTCAATTGTCTACAGTGGGGCTGTTCATGTTCTTCAATGTAGGCCTATGGATATTGCAATCATTGGATTTATCGGGACGTTACCCACTGAGCACTCGGGAACAATGAATCGGGAACGGTGCTCAACTTGTCCAGCCTCGCTCTATACCTCGCGCCCTTATGAAGAGGTACATTAAGCCCAATTACTGTGAAGCCAATGCGGACGGTGGTCAACCTCACGCTACGTGCAATGAATATGAATACAAAAAGTAAATATACTTGCATGAATATCAATATGATTGATATGTACAGTAAAGATATATGTATATAGTGTGATGCGTACAGGACAAGGACGAATAAGATATGTGCAGTGTGCACGTATCCTTTGTGTGCACTCCTTCATAATACGTGAGAGGCAATATTTATTATGTCGGTGGAAATGGTATCCATTTCAAAGCGTTTCTCCTCTTTCATCCTTCTGCCAGCGGAGTCGCAGTTGCTCATTTCTCCAGTTTCTATGCGTACGCATGGGTCCCAGTGTGCTTAGAGGTGCGCACAGTTTCACGCCAAGTTCCTTTTTTATAAATCCCAAATTTGCGGGAAAATGTACATACGCATGTACGTACGCAAGTCACAGAATCAATCAATCAGATTCTAACCTCTCCATCATGGGCAAGACCAAAACGTTTTATAAGGACGTCAGGGACAAGATTGTAGACCTGGGCCCTATTCCACGAAACTCGATAAAGTTCTAAGCCTCGATAAAGTTCTAAGCCTCGAAAATGTTAGCTTGCGTTCGGTGCCATCAATGTGGCTCAAATAATTCGCTGCTTGGTTGAGCTCCTTCTGAGTCAGATATAATTAGCCTGCTCGCGACCAGGCTAAAACACAAGCTATAGTAAGACGCGCGTCAAAAAAGGCTCACAGGCGGAAACTAAACCCCGAACGACAGTTCCTCATGTGTCTTTTAGGAAATATTAGTTCCCACTTCACACGAGATAGATAGATTAGATAGTTTGACTGTGTGATAGATAGATAATTTGATATTTTGAAAGTGTGATCGATCGATAGATAACTTGATATTTTGAAAGTGTGATAGATAGATCGATAGATCAATAAAGAAAAGAGTGTAAAAAAAAAAAGTTATTCTGTCAACTTGCATTGCTGTCATCACAGCGGTCTGGCTGGCGTAGTGGTTAAGGCAGCCGACTGGAGTTCCAAAGGTTGCGTGTTCGAGACTTGACTAAGTCATTCTTTCTTTTTTTTTTCTTTTTTACATTTAACCGAAGATTTCATGCAAAGGCTTCAAACACCATTGTAATCGTGTCAGTTCTTGTAAATTAGCCTGCACCATCATTTTATAGCCTACATACTTTTTTAGATGAGATTTTAGATTAGATTCAGACAACGAAATGCAGTAAAAAGTGCGTCTGAAGAGGGATTTGAACCACTGATATAAAATGACGAATAAATCCTGTGGCAGCGGTCGATACCACTAGGCCATTGTGGCGATATGACGGTTTGTAGCCTGCTGCTGATATCACCACAGTAGTAATATTCATTTATTAAAATATGAACATATAACAATAACTGGGGCTAGTATGACCTACGCATTTAATCGGTCAGCAATTTCTTGCCAAACCATTTCCCTCGCCTTGTTAATTGCGGCAGTATTGCACTATTTTACATCTTATTTTTCCGTCTTCATAAAAATCAATAATTCGGAATGCTGCGCAAATGTAGTACCCCTGCAGAGTGGAGTATCTTCATTTCGACAGATCGACTCTTCAGGGCTTTTTATGTCTGCGTGCACGCGCCCATATCGAAGATTTGTAAGCCTGTCTTCTGTGAACACTGATGACACAAGGCTGATCCTCGTTCGAGGAATCACCTGAGGCTTGAATTCCAATCTCGAGTTGCCTGAGCACCGCATTTATTTATATCGCAGCTATACTGATCCACCTTTAGTGGAATGGCCCCCAGCACAAGGCTGGAATGGGCGACAAGACCATCAGCAAGCAGCTTGTTGAGAAGGAGACAACTGTTGTGCGATTATTTGTAAATGACAGAAAGACAAAATAACCATCAATCGCCCTCGGTCTGGGGCGACGATCATGAAATGCATCTGCGTTTCCTTGTCTTAGTACTTCTCAATGACAATAAGGTTGAATCTAATCTAATCTAAAAGAGAAATTATTTAGTATAATAACTACAAAGCGAGGTATCTGTTTTTGCAAAACAACCTCTCAAATGTTGTAGTTTAATCGGGAATCATATTTAATTGGATCTGTAATTATTATACATATTATACCAATACTTGGATGTTATGACATTATCATAAATAATAAGGTAAACAGTAGGACGAATCACGTTTAAACGGATTCCGTTGTCGATGCAGTCTGGAACATGTTATATATGGTCTGGCGAGAACGTTCGTTGCGCGGAAATTGACTGATTGGGTGAAAAGTATTTTTTGGGGCGTTCTGTCGGGCGTTTGACTGACCATATGCAACGTTTGCAGAAAAAGTGCTATACAAATACAAAGTTATTATTATTATTATTATAGGCAACTATGGGCGTCAAAAAGGGTGGGACAAGACGCTTGTTCACGTGTGCAACATTAGAGTTGATTGTGATTCATAAAGGGAAGCAGGCGTGGAACTTGCAAATTCCACTGGCGTGCGCACCGTTTTATAAATCCGAATGTTGGTGACGTAAATGTTCTTGCTTTGCAAAGGTGCGTAGGTACGCAAAGCTTTATAAATGAGGCCCCAGCTCACTGGGAGCAATTTTGGGGTTCAGTGTCTTGCCCAAGAACACTTCGACATGTGGCCAGCCGGGGCTCGAACCGCTGATCTGCCAACCTTGTGATCATTAGACGGTGACTCTACCTCCTGCGCCACAGCCGCCCCACTAATAATAAGTGGCAAAATTGGATTAGAGACACATCATTGCTAAATACTATTATAGTATTCTAAGATCCATTGTTTGGCCCCTCTTCTGCTTCCTTTAGTGTACAGTGCTGTATGGCAAAAGGGAAGATGGCATGCACATGTTGGATGTTGATAATGACAGGATCCAGTTGCCTTTTTTTTTTTTTTCAACCGTCTTCATAATTTTGCTGCTGAAATGTTGATCATTTTCCCTCTCTTTTGGATTTGGTTACAGAGACTCTCAGTTGCTGCATCTGATGATTCCCAAGATGTGTTGACCCTGGTGGGGGACCAGATAGTGGAACACACTCACCAACTTCCTGCCTCACAGTCTACACAAGTATCCACCACACCGCAAGGACCCATGGAGAGCATGCCCAGGAATTGGGTGATCCAGCCCTTGTCTCCAAAGCTGCAGCCCACAGACCTCCGCACAATGCTCAGCCCCACCACCAACGAGCCACTCGGCCTGGACCAGAGCTGGAGCTACAACAAGAGAGGCAACTCTGCCACATTCAGCTTTGACAGCATCTCTGTCACCCGCACCCAGTCCTCTGTTGTTGTGTCCTCCCAGCAGAAGGAGGCATCCTGTGATGTGGTGGTTCAGGCCAGGCAAGTGGCAGTTTCAGAGGAAGGAGGCAGCATCTGCGATGACTGGCAACCAGGCAGCCCCAGTAGTCCTAGCAGTCCCAGCAGCACAGGCTCCCACTGTGGATTTTACTCTTTCGTGGAAGACCCTGCCAGCCCAGAGGCAGGGCTGAATGAAGCCTGGATGGTCTCTGCGGAGAGGCAGGCCAATTTGGCCACTCTGAAAAAGGAGAGCAGCTTCAAACTGCAGACTTATTCCAGTGGGAGGAAGCCAGAGAGTCTGTTCCAGAACAATGGAGACTCCCGCTACCAGTTGAACACTGAAAATGGTGCCACAGTCGGAGCAGAGCAGGAGGAGAAGCAGCTTAGGCATGAGATCATCCACAGCCAAGCCCCAAAGAAAAATTCAACATTCAGGGAGCAGTGGAATACGCTGGAGAACCTGGATCTCAGCAATGCACCCAACAAATTACTGGAAGGGTTTAGCCTGTGCTATGGGCCCAACAGTGCCAAGCCTGAGCAAACACTATTAGCTGAACCGGGCACCATTGACAATGAGCAGATCAACTTCAACGCAGCACGGGAGCAGTTCCTGAAGATGGAACAGTTGAAGTTCAATGCCCTCCTGCATAGTCCCAGCTCTCCAAAACCACAGGGAAGACTATTGCATTCAGAAGACATGGAATTATCAAGGAGAGTTCTGAGAGATGACCACTCTATCGAACAGTTGAGTCAAAGTCCAACCCCAGTGAAACAGCAGGACGACAGGGATGCCTTCTCAAGCAAAAAGGTGACAGTGTACCGCACTGAGGAGAGAGTAACCAAGCGACAGAGCAGCCTCTTTGATGATCTTGACTCTGGATTGGGGGATTTGTCGGTGGATCCAAGTGGGGGCTACACACGTGATGGCAACACCACCAATGACAACCTTCAGCCAGACAGCAGGGGCAGCAGCCAATCAGCAACTGATTACACAGAGACACCAATCGAAAGAGAGATCCGTATCGCTCTGAATAGAGAACAGAGTCTACGGCGATCACGGGGTATCAAGCACACAGATATCGAGGAGATGGTGGAAATCAAGACCAAGCCTCTGCTCTCACACCCTACCCCACCCCTGACACCGATCAAGGCCAAGGAGAAAAACAGGGTGAGTTTCTTCATCCAGCGTGAGATCCAGAAGGAGAATAGGAGGGAAGAGGACCCGTTGCTCCAAGGGAAAGTCCTCTACAACAGGGGTATTTCTCAGGAACTAGAGGAGAGGAAGAGAATCTTTGAGCTGCCAGACAAATCTGGAGCTGAGGAGGAGGAGAAGAAGATGATAAAGAGGTCAGGGGTCGGGCTGAAGAGTAGCAGCTCAGACACAGAAGACTTTCTTTCACCCTGCTGCCCTCATCGGCACCCCACAGAGACAGAATTGTACCTCAGTCACATGAGTTCTACCCCGAGCAACACCACCGCTTGGAGCTCAGAGTTCCAAGACCTCACTAAAGTCCAGCCAAGTCGCTTCCCTGAGACACTTGAATTGAAAGGCAATGACATCTCTAAGACATTGACATCTCAAGTCACAGTGGTGGATGGAAGAAACGACCCAGCTCTAATGAGAAGCTCCACAGCCAAAGAAACCTCTTCATCATTATCTTCCTCATCTTCATCCTCTCCCTCTTCCCCTACACACAGTGATTCTGCAGCTCTGGGATCTCAGTTGGGTGGCAAGCCTATTCTGCCCTGGAGGATGCACCTGGATTCCAGTGGACTGCAACCTCCAAGACTGCACACAGATATCATTCAAAGGGAGATCGAGCAGGATCTAAAACGGGAGAAGGAGCACCGGGACCTGCGGGAATCCTGTGGCCTGTCAGCCTCTCTAGATGGAAACCTGGACAGCATAGAACGTGTTGACACGTCTCAACTGCAAAGCCCACAAAGTGTCATCGTGGAACAGGGGGAGTCAGTGTTTCCTGAGAGTCCTGCACTACCTGAAGAGCAGACCGGCAAGATGGCGGCCAATCAATTTTACTCCTCCATCACTCCAGTATCAAAGCTAGGTAGTAATACTTAGCAATAATATTCTCAATAATATTCTAATATCAAGCAACTTAGTGCATTTCATCCTGGATTCTATATAATATTATTATTGGGAATCCGAGATCAAATGCACTAAGTTGCTTGATGGTGATTAACGAAGTTAAGAAGAAGAATGATCATGGCCTGGGTTGGTCCAGTGGTCTAGCACTGTGGTCTACAGTGCACACATATGCCCATGTTGGCATGGGTTTGAATCCGGCCCATGCCCTCTCTCCCTTCTTCTCCTTACTTTCCTGTCTGTCTTCATTATATCTGAATAATAAAATGAAACATTTGTGGGACTGCCCCACTCAGAAAAAATTACTTAAAAGAAAAGAAGAATGATTAACGATACCTACTGTACATTGTTTACTTGATTTAAGTACACTTGGGGCTGGTTTCAAGACTTAAGCATAGTCCTGGACTACAGTAAATCACGCTTTCAATGTAAAATCTCCATTGAAGTTTTGTCTAGGATTAGGCTTTGTAAGCCTTTATGTAGCCTACTAAATTTACAATCATAAAAATGTTTCAGATAGGCTAATTAGCTTTGCTTCACTTTGTGGTATAGTTTCAGCAATGCAAAGGTGCATCTTTAAGTTGGTATTGCATAACAAAGGTGTTTGCTTCACATATGTACTGCTGGCTTTCTTAGACTTGAGGAAATGACTAACTTAATTTGTAACTGCACTTTGGTCGTGTATGGACCAAAGAACAAAATAATGTGTTACAAGCAATCATTGACAGAGAGGATATTATTTCACATGACTGTTTTGCTTGAAAATGGTGGTGTTTTCAAGGAGAGATACCTTGGGGTAAAATGTATGTACTGATATTTAATTATTAAGATCACGGTACTGTACTGCCATACCGTAAGTACTTGCTACCCTAAAGTACATTATAAAATATGCAAATACAGCCAATATGCATCACTAGGTTAAATTGCAAACTATAACTGTTGACTACAAACTGGAATGTTTAACTTAGTGGTGTCCACCCATAATTTCAGTCATGAGTGTTTTATAGCATAGGGTGGTTCCAAAATGAGTGTTTATTTCATAAATTACTGCATGTGAACACATTTCAAACCCCACTGTCATTAACAGCAACATAACAGTGTGTTGTATATATATATTTGTCAAACTAATTTATCTTTCTTTATCTTTTTCAGATAAAACGGTCAATATATCTTCCTTTTCCCCCTCATTTCGTCCCACTGCCCGACTTCCCTCCTTTTCCATTGTGACTGCTCAGCCATGGGGCTCCCCGTGGCCCACCTCCCCCGTAGTGAGCAGGGTTACCCCTCTTTTGCCTGCCAGCCTGTATGCAGAGATGGGTACCAACACCATGCAAAAGGGCCTGACCGAGACTCTGCTGGAGGACTTTGAAGAGAGGAGAGTCAAACTAAAGTTAGAGGAGAGTGCAGTAAGTTATAAAGATTAGTGTTAGACTTTATACACTTGGTTACACGCACATTAGTTTGAGACAAGACAATTGTAGCAGCCCAAAAGGCCTACACGACATGGTGCAAATGTAATTCACCAAAGTAGCTTACAGCTTGTGAGATCCCTAACATTTTTACATAATGGTGAGTACAGAATCTGACTTTTTTTCTATTTTTACTCTAGTACGCAGGAATTCAGCCTATTGATGATGTGAACAATGAGGTTAGTGATCCTCTCTCTGCTGAGTTGCTTTGACACTCAGTCATTTTATCATTGGGGAAAGCCTACTGTATTGCATGTCCAAATCTAATCTAATCGTGCTGGTATTTCTACTATCGCAGGTCTTGGAGGCCACTCGTGTTACCAGGCACAAAAACAAGCGTGCCCTGCAGTGGGAGGCTGGTATGTACACCAATGAGGATGGCCAGTGAGTCTGCTGTCTGTCCTGGCGCCAGTCAGCTTGTCTCGTGAGCACAGACACTCGGGGTTTCCAACTCTGGTCCTGGAGAGTGACTTGGTGTGAAGGCATTCGTAAAAGCCCAACACAAGTGAATTAATCTATTGTGGCCTTGACCGAAGACCCTGTCACGAATCATATGAAAATAATAATAATAATAAGAAATTATAATTGAGTGGACTGCAGAGAAGAAGAGACATGAGAGAACAGGTTTTAATTGAAATGTCACCCAAAATTAGCTGAGTGCTCTAAGCTGATGAGTTCTGTGCCTGCTTAGAATGCATTGCAATTTCTTTTGGTGGGGGGGGTGAAATATTATGTGAGAGCTATTTTTGTATTGTCATTTGTGCTTTGCAAAGCGGAAAACAAGAAACCATCAGATCATAATCAATCCAATGTGTATTTGGTAAAAGCAGTTTGAATTTCCAGTCCAATGATATGAGGAAGCATTTGCAGTTTTGTCTTAGAGATGTTGACTTGTCTGATAATCATTATAAAATATCAAATAAATAGCTAAAGCTGTGTATTGTGTTGAATCTATGTGTGTACAAGGATACAGTGTTTTTGTTCTATTGGACAAAAGGAGGTTTACAGTAGGACTCACGTGTGAGACATCAAGAGCTCCCCTACTGGAAACACCTCCATTATGCCCACCACTGATAATTGACTAGGCTTGGCCTCCAGAGAGGTGTCATCTCTGAGCACCTCTGTGATAAGGAGATGTACTGGAGATGGAGTGGAACTTCCCACCTTCTGAATGAATGAATGAATGAATGAATGAATGAATGAATGGTCTTTATTGTCATTGCTATAGTACAGGTACCAAACAACGAAATTTAGGAGGGGTGGCTCCCCTGGTGTTAGGAAAGGAAAAAAAAAGAAAAAAAACACGAAGGGAAGGAGCTGGTTTACATAGATAAAGGCTATGTACACTATCCACTATACTATACTGTACAGATAGACGACTAGGGTTGTCATATTGCACATAGTGTTATTGCACATTCATTTAAAGTGTCGCAGTTTGCAGGCTTGAAATGTACATATTTGTGCCTCAGCACTACACCTGATTTTTTCAGTCCAGCAGCTGCCATCAATCCGTCCAGACTGTCCAGGGCCCAGAACCTAGGTCTTTGCTGTGTTCAGGGCCTGGATGGCCCTGGGGTAGAAGCTGTTTTTCAGTCTGTTTGTCCTTGCGGCCATGGTCCTGTACCGCCTTTTTGAGGGCAGCCGGGTAAAGTGTTCGTACCCAGGGTGGGTTGAGTCTCTGGAGATCTTGGAGGCCTTCCTGAGACAGCGTGTGTTGTACAGCTCTTCCAGTGTAAGCCGCTGGACTAGTGGTGCTGAAAGAGAACACAATTAGTTATCACACCATATAACCATGGAAACAACAACCATGGAAACAATGCTATGGCCTCATATCTGGCATACGACGAGGCGGGTCACCAAACGCCCACATGTAGTCTTCCCTAGGGGGCTGAAATGTTTTAATAGGTGGCAGAACTCTTTCAGGAAGTACACATAGGGCCTACATCTTTCTCTGTCTAGAGAGCATTTTCATATTCCCTATGTCAAAATTATTGTGTACACATATGCTTTTATTTATATTTGTTCTTAATATAATGGATTAGAACAAGTTAACCAAAGTCACAGTGTGTATCATCCTAGCAGCATGCCAGTCATTTGACTGAACTATTACTCAAATATACATTTGATAAGCACCGTATTTTCCGGAGTATAAGTCGCATCAGTCAAAAAATGCGTCATGAAGAGGATAAAAACACATAAGTCGCACTGGACTATAAATCGCATTTATTTAGAAATGTATTTCACAAAATCCAAGAACAGACATTTAATCTGGAAAGGCAAGTTATTCAACTACACAATAGTACACAGAACAACAGGCTGAATAGGTGTCCGGTATGTTAACGTAACACATTAACAGTTATTCAGCTACACAATAGCATAAAGAACATACCTGGGAGGCTGAATAGGCTAAAATAACATAACAAGCCAGCGAGTCCAACAAGCAAGTTACCAGTAAGCAAGTTCACCAAGCTCCCGTTAATGTTTCAGTTAGATTTCTTCAGTGGTACAGGAGCAGCATGTAGTTGTCACAAGCCCAGAGCGGCCCAGAGTGCCCTCTCGTGTCTGTAGACGGTAATGTTTACTCCTTGGTTCAAGTCAGTCAGTATGAAATTCTATATATTTTGATATACAGTGCCTTGCAAAAGTATTCACCCCCCTTGGCTTTTTACCTATTTTATTACATTACAACCTGTAATTTAAAAACATTTTTAATCAGAATTTTATTTGATGAATCTGCACAAAATAGTGTTAGTTTTTAAATGAAATGAGAAATATATATATAAAAAAAGAATTTAAAAAAATTAAGAACTGAAAATTGGCATGTGCATATGTATTCACCCCCTTTGTTATGAAGCCCCTAAAAACTTCTGGTGCAACCAATTACCTTCAGAAGTCACATAATTAGTGAAATGAAGTCCACTTGTATGCAATCTAAGTGTCACATGATCTGTCAGTATATACACACACCTTTTCTGAAAGGCCCCAGAGGCTGCAACACCTAAGCAAGAGGCACCACCAACCAAACACTGCCATTAAGACAAAGGAACTCTCCAAACAAGTCCGAGACAAAGTTGTTGAGAAGTACAAGTCAGGGTTGGGTTATAAAAAAAATTCCAAATCTTTGATGATCCCCAGGGTACCATCAAATCCATCATAATCAAATGGAAAGAACATGGCACCACAACAAACCTGCCAAGAGAGGGCCGCCCACCAAAACTCACGGACCGGGCAAGGGGGGCATTAATCAGAGAGGCAGCACAGAGACCAAAGGTAACCCTGGAGGAGCTGCAGAGTTCCACAGCAGAGACTGGAGTATCTGTCCATAGGACCACAATAAGCCGTACACTCCATAGAGCTGGGCTTTATCGAAGAGTGGCCAGAAGAAAGCCATTACTTTCAGCTAAAAATAAGAAGGCACGTTTTGAGTTTGCAAAAAGGCATGTCGGAGACTCCCAAAATGTATGGAGGCAGGTGCTCTGGTCAGATGAGACTAAAATGTAACTTTTTGGCCATCAAGGAAAACGCTATGTCTGGCGCACACCCAACACATCCCATCACCCCAAGAACACCATCCCCACAGTGAAACATGGTGGTGGCAGCATCATGCTGTGGGGCTGTTTTTCAGCAACAGGGACTGGGAAACTGGTCCGAGTCGAGGGAAAGATGGATGGTGCTTAATACAGGGATATTCTTGAGCAAAACCTGTACCAGTCTGTAAGTGATTTGAGACTAGGATGGAGGTTCACCTTCCAGCAGGACAACGACCCCAAGCATACTGCTAAAGCATTTTTTTTTATAACCCAACCCTGACTTGTACTTCTCAACAACTTTGTCTCGGACTTGTTTGGAGAGTTCCTTGGTCTTCATGGCAGTGTTTGGTTGGTGGTGCCTCTTGCTTAGGTGTTGCAGCCTCTGGGGCCTTTAAAATAAAGAAGGTGACTGCGTATGGATCTTCCACACGCAACTGAGGTCCCTGACAGTGTAAAATTAATAAAGTGTAAAAATGGCCAATATGTGTTGTTTTTTCCTTATTACTGTGGGAGAGTGCAATCATCCAATCCACCAAGCAACTCAAAACGAGAGTGAATACCAACAGAAGAATATAGGGGATTTTGGCAAATATTTTTGGGCCGCTACCCACACGTTTAGCTGCGTTGCTCATTCCACGAATGCACGATCCTTCCAAGTTGTACCTTATTGTAAAGGTGACTAATCAGGCTTTCCAACAATATAAAATACAATAACAATTGGTATTATTAAAGGGGAGGAATAATCAACCAAAATAACGTTTCCAAACTTTTTTTGAGGGGTTTATATAGGTATAGGTATACAGTAGGTATATATACACATGGGTAGCCTGACAACAGTTTAAGTTGAGTTAAAGCAATCAGATCTAGTTATAAAAGTTTTACCCAGTCCTTTCTCAGTAATTCACTGTATAATAATAATTGTAAAAATCCTTTACCTTTCGTTGACATACCTACATAATCAAATAATAGCATTTGTTCTGTCCAGAGATCAGATCAGGAGTGTTTAGTCTCACTACAACACACTCTCCATTTTGAGCCCCGAGATGAAGCATGTTTTTAACATATAATTGGTTGTGTCGAGGAGATTGAGTTTAGCAGGAATTCAGCGCGCCTTGCCATAGACCTTGAAGGGGTAGGGTGTGTGTGTGGTTCCCACGATTCCCTCCAGACTCAGCTCCACCCCGCCCAGCGTGGAGAAACTGAACTTCTGGTACAGGCTGACGAAGAAGAGGAACAACTCCATCCTGGCCAGGCCTTCCCCAGACACACACACATACCTGGAGGAGACACACACGCACACACACACACACACACACACACACACACACACACACACACACACACACACACACACCTTTACCTGGCGTAGAGCCTGAGAGGGAATGCAGGTATGTCCCGACTTCTCACAATGCCCACAACTTAGCTGAGGGTCAGGTTTCAGGTCAAAGGCGTGATAGGGTTACCTGCAGAGAAGGGCAGGAACGCATCTCTCCTCACAAACTCGCCATCTGAATCCTTCCAAGGAAGTGCTGTGGGTTGAAGTCATCTGGGGTCTCCCACTTTGTCTTATCAAACAGCACAGAGGTCAGGACGGGCATCAGGGATGTTCCCTAAATACAACATAGAAAGAAAACAACTCACAGTCCAAATACTGGATACAGTACTGTCCAGTAGATCATCTCAGATAGACGTATAGAGTTATAACACTGGTGGGTTGATGACTGTGATCTTATGAGGAGTGCCCAGGTATTCAACTTGTGTGATTTGAGTGGGTGTAGATGTAATTTTGGTGGTTCACTGCCACCTGCTGTGCTGGAGTGTAGTGTCAAATCAGCTTCAGAGTCTCAGGTGAAGTAATTTATTGGCACCAGTAGATGGTGTCATGCACCAGAAAGCCATTTACAACCTATAGACAATCCTCCTGAAGAAGAGCATGTATTGATTGAATAGACCTATCGCTAAGCTATGCCCCAAAATAGAAATTGTCCAATCATATCACAGCAAAAATCACTACAGGCAGAAAACTCAGACAAACAACTCGCTAATATCTGATGGTGAAAAGCTTCTAGAAGATGTGATATGATTGGACAATTTTTATTTTAAGCTGTGGCTTAGAAAACGTGTACACTAGGGGCCGGTTTCACAGACAAGGCTTAAGCCTAGTCCTGGACTAAATCACACTTTCAATGTAAAATCTCCATTGAAGATGCTTTTTAGTCCAGGATTAGGCTTAAGCCTTGTCTATAACTAACTAATAAGTATCAGATGTTTTGGTAAACAGTTAAAATAACACAAATTCTGTCTGTGTCCAAATATATATGGACCTTACTGTATTTGGACACAGACAGATTTTTTCTTATTTTAGCTGTTTACCAAAACATCTTCAAGTTACAGTTATATAATGAATATGGGCTTAAAGTGCAGACTCCCAGCTTTAGGGTAAGGGTATTCACATCCAAATTGAAGGAAGAGTTTAGGAATTACAGATCTTTAATATGTAGCTCCCTCTTTTTCAAGGGACCAAAAGTAATTGTACAATTGACTCAAAAGCTGTTTCATGGGCCAGTGTGGGCTATTCCTTCATTATTTATTTATCAATTAAGCAGGTAAAAGGTCTGAGTTGATTCCAAGTGTGGCATTTGCATTTGGAAGCTGTTGCTGTATACGCACAACATGCAGTCAACGGAGCTCTCAATGCAAGTGAAACAGGCCATCCTTAGGCTGCAAAAAAAAGAATCCATCAGAGAGATAGCGGGAACATTAATGGTGGCCAAATTAACTGTTTGGTACATTCTGAGAAAAAAAGAACGCACTGGTGAGCTTGGCACCACAAAAAGGTCTGGACGTCCATGGAAGACAAGAGTGGTGGATGATCACAGGATCCTTTACATGGTAAAGAAAAACCCCTTCCCAAATCCAGCCAAGTGAAGAACAGTCTCCAGGAGGTAAGCATATCATAATCGTTGCAATTCCTAAACGTTTCATACAATATTTTTGTTCAACCTCTTGAATTAAAGCTGAAAGTCTGCACTTCAATTACATCTTGATTGTTTCATTTCAAATCCATTGTGGTGGTATACAGAGCCAAAATTATGGAAATTGTGTCACTGCCCAAATACTTCCGGACCTAACTGTATATATGGACCTAACTGTATATCGATTTTTTTTTTGAGAGAGAGAGAGAGGGGAATTCAAGCACTTTCAATGACCCATGTCTATTTTCAAAAACTTTTAAGACATTTTTATTTTTTCTCAAATTCACAAACTTTCAAGGGCCATTGGGAACCCTGGTAGTAATACAACGGTAATACCTGGCTGAGGTCTCACAGTAGTGATGGAGTCCAGGTAGGCCTTGACCTCTCTCTGTTTGAGTTGCAGGGCTAGCTCGAAGGCTGTCTTAGCAAGGACGTTCACCTGGTCCGGGTCCGCCCCCCGCTCGACCAGCTGCTGGGCTATGCCCACCTTCCCGCTCAGCGTGGCTAGCATCAGGGCGCCCCACCCCGTGGTCTTTTGGGAGAAGTTCACCTGCAGATAGTTCCTTGGTTAGATGACGTTGCTCACTTTTCATTGCCCTCGTCCTATGTGCTGCAGTCATAGATTCAGAACACATAGAACTTGTTCTATCCCTGTGGCTGAACCTACGCAACTATGCTGGGAGTCAGTGGCGTACACAGCACTCGAGATGAGGGCGGATGGCATCCCCCCTGAAATAAAAACTTTCAAAATCATCCCCCTTCTAAAACTGCCATCCCCCCCTTTCCATCCCATTTTTGTCATTTTAGGGTTAGGGTTAGGGCTATTTCAACATTGAGTTTTGTGCATATTGAGTAAAATACTGTGGGCCAAGGGGGGTCACTGACACTGAAGACACTGATGCTGTGGGGATGCTAAAATTGTCCCCATATGATCAAATCCACCATCCCCCCTGATTTTCTTTTACAACTTGAGTACTGGGCGTACACTACCTGCAGCGGTTATTGTTGTTGCCGTTGGCAACGCCCTCGGAAATGGCGAGGTGGTCGTAGTCGTCCACGAAGGTGGTGTCATGCCAAATCGTGTGCACTGCCAAATCTTACCGGGCCATCAACGGCCCATCAAAATCTAATCGTTCGAACGTTCGACGTGCGTTCCAGACTAATGGGCCAAAATCTGTCTGCCTGTGATGTCATTCTACTGCGCTGTGTTTACTACCGTAGAGTGTGTATCTTAAACTGCGAAGACAAATGTAATCTTCTTGCACTTGAATAGCATTAAGGTTGATGCAGGCTCACTAGTCAGCTATAGCTGATATAATATATAACATTTTATACACGTAATTCGCTCCGCTAACGTAGTACGGAGTTGGCTAGTTAAACCACATCTCAGTGATAAATATAATTCCATAACTGCATACAAGAGAGCGCGGAGAGCACCTCAGGTTGGGAGAGCCCTAAGACCCCGAATATCAAATAAAAGCAGAACGGAATAAACGTTATTAAATACAACGTTATAAATTCAGGTGTGCACAGCACACACACAAACATAGAGGAAATGGAACGCACGTCGAACGTTCGAACGATTAGATTTTGATGGGCCGTTGATGGCCCGGTAAGATTTGGCAGTGCACACGATTTGGCATGACACCACCAGTACTCAATTCACCACTCCGGCTCCGTTTTCACCCCTCCGGCTCCGTTTTGCGCGTTCACGTGTAGCCGTAGTGGCGTCCCAATTCATTACTCATTTAGGGTTAGTGTTGTGAAGGCCCACAGTTTAGAGCCAGTTTAGTTTCCCCAAACCAGCCCTATTTTGGCCCAGTTATTTCCTTTGTTATTTTCTATACTATTCATATACGTTTCGTGAAGTGTATGTATTGTTATTGTAATGTTTATGTATATGTTTGATGACGTGGTATATCCGGGGTGTGTCCGTGACCCGGATGCTAGGTTCGGTGGTATATATATAGGAACGGAAGTGCTCAGTGTGTCAGTGTGTGAAGAGAATCAGAACGAGAGAGAGTAACGAGAGAGAGAAGCAACGAAAAGTCAATCTAAGATGGCGGATTCAGTAACACGCACACCGTGCAGAAGCTGAAGACGCCAGGAAAGTGATTATTGAGTTTACCACTGTAGCCCAGTTTAGTTGTGTTCCCGTTAGACAGCCTTGCCAGCAGCCGGCTGTTAACGTTGGACCACGCGAGACGCCAAACTGGACAGAATCGTCGCCTCCACGAGCGGACTGCGACCGAACGCTGACTCCATCGGAGCTTCGACGTGGACCACCGGACCTGGGCCCTTCACCTCGTCGTGGACCACGAAGAAGGCCCTTTCCCTCCGCGTTGCTACGTCACCCCCCCCTTTTGTCTGCTACCTTCCGCGACGCACATGCCATCCAACCAGGCCTCAACGCGCACCACAGTCCGGGACTATAAGCCTGTTCAGGCCAGATACTATGAGTGAGTGATTGAGTGTGTGTGTGGCCGGCGGGGAGGGAGTGTATATATCTGGGGATGTATACATCAGTTATGTAAATAAATGTGTTTGTTCATATGTGATACCGTTACCGTGTGTTAGTTGTTTGTATGCTAATGCTAATTCCAAGGCTAATGCTAATGCTAATTCCAATGCTAATGCTAATGCTAATTCCCATGCTAATGCTAACGATAGTAACTGCTAGTCTATTTTATTACATTACATTACATTACATTTCTAACCTATTTTATTACATTACAACCTGTAATTTAAAAACATTTTTAATCAGAATTTTATTTGATGAATCTGCACAAAATAGTGTTAGTTTTTAAATGAAATGAGAAATATATATATAAAAAAAGAATTTAAAAAAATTAAGAACTGAAAATTGGCATGTGCATATGTATTCACCCCCTTTGTTATGAAGCCCCTAAAAACTTCTGGTGCAACCAATTACCTTCAGAAGTCACATAATTAGTGAAATGAAGTCCACTTGTATGCAATCTAAGTGTCACATGATCTGTCAGTATATACACACACCTTTTCTGAAAGGCCCCAGAGGCTGCAACACCTAAGCAAGAGGCACCACCAACCAAACACTGCCATTAAGACAAAGGAACTCTCCAAACAAGTCCGAGACAAAGTTGTTGAGAAGTACAAGTCAGGGTTGGGTTATAAAAAAAATTCCAAATCTTTGATGATCCCCAGGGTACCATCAAATCCATCATAATCAAATGGAAAGAACATGGCACCACAACAAACCTGCCAAGAGAGGGCCGCCCACCAAAACTCACGGACCGGGCAAGGGGGGCATTAATCAGAGAGGCAGCACAGAGACCAAAGGTAACCCTGGAGGAGCTGCAGAGTTCCACAGCAGAGACTGGAGTATCTGTCCATAGGACCACAATAAGCCGTACACTCCATAGAGCTGGGCTTTATCGAAGAGTGGCCAGAAGAAAGCCATTACTTTCAGCTAAAAATAAGAAGGCACGTTTTGAGTTTGCAAAAAGGCATGTCGGAGACTCCCAAAATGTATGGAGGCAGGTGCTCTGGTCAGATGAGACTAAAATGTAACTTTTTGGCCATCAAGGAAAACGCTATGTCTGGCGCACACCCAACACATCCCATCACCCCAAGAACACCATCCCCACAGTGAAACATGGTGGTGGCAGCATCATGCTGTGGGGCTGTTTTTCAGCAACAGGGACTGGGAAACTGGTCCGAGTCGAGGGAAAGATGGATGGTGCTTAATACAGGGATATTCTTGAGCAAAACCTGTACCAGTCTGTAAGTGATTTGAGACTAGGATGGAGGTTCACCTTCCAGCAGGACAACGACCCCAAGCATACTGCTAAAGCATTTTTTTTTATAACCCAACCCTGACTTGTACTTCTCAACAACTTTGTCTCGGACTTGTTTGGAGAGTTCCTTGGTCTTCATGGCAGTGTTTGGTTGGTGGTGCCTCTTGCTTAGGTGTTGCAGCCTCTGGGGCCTTTAAAATAAAGAAGGTGACTGCGTATGGATCTTCCACACGCAACTGAGGTCCCTGACAGTGTAAAATTAATAAAGTGTAAAAATGGCCAATATGTGTTGTTTTTTCCTTATTACTGTGGGAGAGTGCAATCATCCAATCCACCAAGCAACTCAAAACGAGAGTGAATACCAACAGAAGAATATAGGGGATTTTGGCAAATATTTTTGGGCCGCTACCCACACGTTTAGCTGCGTTGCTCATTCCACGAATGCACGATCCTTCCAAGTTGTACCTTATTGTAAAGGTGACTAATCAGGCTTTCCAACAATATAAAATACAATAACAATTGGTATTATTAAAGGGGAGGAATAATCAACCAAAATAACGTTTCCAAACTTTTTTTGAGGGGTTTATATAGGTATAGGTATACAGTAGGTATATATACACATGGGTAGCCTGACAACAGTTTAAGTTGAGTTAAAGCAATCAGATCTAGTTATAAAAGTTTTACCCAGTCCTTTCTCAGTAATTCACTGTATAATAATAATTGTAAAAATCCTTTACCTTTCGTTGACATACCTACATAATCAAATAATAGCATTTGTTCTGTCCAGAGATCAGATCAGGAGTGTTTAGTCTCACTACAACACACTCTCCATTTTGAGCCCCGAGATGAAGCATGTTTTTAACATATAATTGGTTGTGTCGAGGAGATTGAGTTTAGCAGGAATTCAGCGCGCCTTGCCATAGACCTTGAAGGGGTAGGGTGTGTGTGTGGTTCCCACGATTCCCTCCAGACTCAGCTCCACCCCGCCCAGCGTGGAGAAACTGAACTTCTGGTACAGGCTGACGAAGAAGAGGAACAACTCCATCCTGGCCAGGCCTTCCCCAGACACACACACATACCTGGAGGAGACACACACGCACACACACACACACACACACACACACACACACACACACACACACACACACACACACACACACACACCTTTACCTGGCGTAGAGCCTGAGAGGGAATGCAGGTATGTCCCGACTTCTCACAATGCCCACAACTTAGCTGAGGGTCAGGTTTCAGGTCAAAGGCGTGATAGGGTTACCTGCAGAGAAGGGCAGGAACGCATCTCTCCTCACAAACTCGCCATCTGAATCCTTCCAAGGAAGTGCTGTGGGTTGAAGTCATCTGGGGTCTCCCACTTTGTCTTATCAAACAGCACAGAGGTCAGGACGGGCATCAGGGATGTTCCCTAAATACAACATAGAAAGAAAACAACTCACAGTCCAAATACTGGATACAGTACTGTCCAGTAGATCATCTCAGATAGACGTATAGAGTTATAAACACTGGTGGGTTGATGACTGTGATCTTATGAGGAGTGCCCAGGTATTCAACTTGTGTGATTTGAGTGGGTGTAGATGTAATTTTGGTGGTTCACTGCCACCTGCTGTGCTGGAGTGTAGTGTCAAATCAGCTTCAGAGTCTCAGGTGAAGTAATTTATTGGCACCAGTAGATGGTGTCATGCACCAGAAAGCCATTTACAACCTATAGACAATCCTCCTGAAGAAGAGCATGTATTGATTGAATAGACCTATCGCTAAGCTATGCCCCAAAATAGAAATTGTCCAATCATATCACAGCAAAAATCACTACAGGCAGAAAACTCAGACAAACAACTCGCTAATATCTGATGGTGAAAAGCTTCTAGAAGATGTGATATGATTGGACAATTTTTATTTTAAGCTGTGGCTTAGAAAACGTGTACACTAGGGGCCGGTTTCACAGACAAGGCTTAAGCCTAGTCCTGGACTAAATCACACTTTCAATGTAAAATCTCCATTGAAGATGCTTTTTAGTCCAGGATTAGGCTTAAGCCTTGTCTATAACTAACTAATAAGTATCAGATGTTTTGGTAAACAGTTAAAATAACACAAATTCTGTCTGTGTCCAAATATATATGGACCTTACTGTATTTGGACACAGACAGATTTTTTCTTATTTTAGCTGTTTACCAAAACATCTTCAAGTTACAGTTATATAATGAATATGGGCTTAAAGTGCAGACTCCCAGCTTTAGGGTAAGGGTATTCACATCCAAATTGAAGGAAGAGTTTAGGAATTACAGATCTTTAATATGTAGCTCCTGTAGTGCCGGAGGAAAAAGGAAAGACGTAGGCAACGTAATGATAACGGTTTAATCAAAATAACAACTTGTACTCTCCGTACAGGACCAGGAAATCGATCACCAAAACTCTTGTGTCTAAACAGGAAGTTGCAACGTTAATAATCCTCCCCTCTGCCCCTAGTGCCAGAACTGGTTCCCTCCCACTACACAACCAACAGTAAGAGGAGAACATGAACCCATAATGTAGTCACTACACCAGCCCCCCCAGTGTTCACCTCAATATTGGAAATCCTCACGGCGAGGAGGGCGTATGGCCCGGCCCCTACGATCGTAGGTAAAGTCAGGAGGTGCGGGAGGAGGTGTGACATCGCCCATCACGTCCTCCTGCAGGGAAGGACGGGGGGCAGTGACGACCGGGGGCTCGCGAGCTGCGGGGGGTTGTCGGGGTCGGAGGGGGGAATGGCCAGGGCGCTGCAGGGGAGGTAGGACTGGAGGCCGGCCTCTGCGCGGTGGCAGGGCCAAGTCCAGGGGCAGTTCAAGGTCCAAGTGGGCCGGTTTGAGGCGATCAACGGACACACACTCAGGCCTACCCCCCATGTCAACCATGAAGTTCTTGGCTCCGGCCTCGATGACACGGAAAGGCCCGTCATAAGGAGGACGTAGTGGAGTCCTGTGGCCATCATGACGAATGAAAACGAACCTCGCTGAGTGCAGCTCCGGGGGCACCCTCGAAGTAGGGACACCATGCTGCGTAGTCGGGACCGGGACGAAGGTCCTGGCGCTGTCCAGCAGGGAGGCGCGCTGAGCGGCGGCGGACCAGGGCTCCGTTGACTTGGGAATGAAGTCACCGGGGACCCGCAGCGGCTGTCCAAACACCAGCTCAGCGGACGACGACTGGAGGTCCTCCTTAGGCGCTGTCCTGAGCCCCAGCATGACCCACGGCAGCTTGTCAAGCCAGTTGCTGTCCGTGAGGCTGGCTCGAAGGGCGGCCTTCATGGATCGATGGAAACGCTCACAGAGCCCGTTCGCCTGCGGGTGATAGGCGGTTGTGCGGTGGAGCTTGACCCCCAGATTCTCCGCCACCGCTGCCCACAGCTCTGAAGTAAACTGTGAGCCACGGTCAGAGGAGAGATCAGCAGGGGTGCCGTAGCGGGAGACCCACACCGCGATGAACGCCCGGGCCAGGTCGGGGGCTGTCGTTGAGGAGAGCGGAACTGCCTCCGGCCAGCGAGTCGTCCTGTCCACCATGGTAAAGAGATAGGTGTATCCGTGCGAGGGGGGCAGCGGCCCTACCAGGTCCACGTTTACATGATCGAACCTCCGCTCAGGCACAGAGAACTGCTCCAGGGGGGCCTTGACGTGTCGATGCACCTTGGCGCGCTGGCAGGCGATGCACGTGTCTACCCAGGCCCTCACATCCCTCTTGAGCCCATGCCAGACGAATTTCTCTGACACCAGCCGTGAGGACGGTTTCCTACCAGGGTGAGACAAGCCGTGTATCGCCTCGAAGGCGGGGCGCCTCCAGTTGGCGGGGACCACCGGTCGTGGCCGACCCATGGAGACGTCGCACAGGAGCGTGGCCCCTGCGTCACCGAAAACCACCTCTTCTAGGCGCAGTCCTGTGTCCGACAACTTGAGAGCCTGGACGGCGGGGTCGGCGGCCTGGTCTGCAGCCATGCGCGCGTAGTCCAAACCCAGTTGGACCGCACCAACCACCGCCCTGGAGAGACAATCCGCGACCTGGTTGGACTTCCCAGCAACGTGCTGGATGTCTGTGGTGAACTCGGATATGTAGGCGAGCTGGCGCTGTTGGCGGTCGGACCACGGCTCCGCCACCTTGGACATGGCGTGCGTGAGTGGCTTGTGGTCCACGTAGGCCGTAAACTCGCGGCCCTCCAGTAAAAAACGGAAGTGTCTGACAGCAAGCCACAGCCCGAGGAGCTCCCTGTCGAATGTGCTGTACCTTTGCTCTCTGGGAGACAGCTGGCGGCTGAAGAATGCAAGAGGCTGCCAGGCGTCCCCAACCCACTGTTCGTACACCGCTCCCACAGCAAAGTCAGAGGCGTCCGTGGTGAGAGCAGTGGGTGCCGAGGGCGAGGGGTGGGCCAACATGGCAGCGCGGGCCAGGGCCGCCTTGGTGTCCTGAAAGGCTTTGACACGCTCCGCCGTCCAGTCCACCGGCTGCTTCAGAGTCTTGCCCTTCTGGGCATCGTACAGAGGCCGCAGGATGTGAGCGATGTGGTGGAGGAAGCGATAGTAGAAGGTTACCATCCCGATGAACCCCTTGAGCTCGCTGATTGTGCTGGGGCGCGGGAAAGCAGCGACAGCTTCCACCTTCGAGGGGAGGGGGGTCACCCCCTCTGCGGAGACCCGGTGCCCGAGAAAGTCGATGGTGTTCCGTCCGAACTCACACTTCGCCGGATTGACAATCAGCCCATGTTGGCTGAGCCGTGTGAAAAGGGCCCGGAGGTGGGACAGGTGCTCCTCCTCCGTGGTGCTTGCGACGAGGATGTCATCCAAGTAGACGAAGAGGAATGGTAGGTCCCGGAGCACCGAGTGCATGAGGCGTTGGAAGGTCTGCGCCGCGTTCTTCAGGCCGAACGGCATCCGCAGAAACTCGAAGAGTCCAAATGGCGTGATTACGGCCGTCTTAGGGACGTCCTCGGGGTGCACCGGCACCTGATGGTACCCCCGTACCAGGTCCACTTTGGAGAAGAAGCGTTTGCCTGCCAGGTTCGCTGAAAAGTCCTGGACATGTGGGACCGGGTAGCGGTCAGGCTTGGACGCGTCGTTGAGGCGGCGGTAGTCCCCACATGGGCGCCACCCGCCGTCTGACTTAGGGACGATGTGCAGGGGAGACGCCCAGGGGCTGCTCGAGCGCCGAACGATGCCCACCTGCTCCATATGCGCAAACTCCGCCCTGGCGATGGCCAGCTTCTCCGGGTTGAGGCGCCTGGCCCTGGCGTGGAGGGGAGGCCCCTCGGTCTCGATGTGGTGCTCCACTCCGTGTTTCACCGTGGGCGCGGAGAAGGTGGGCTTGGTAAGGTCGGGGAATTCGGCGAGCAGCCGAAGGTACTGGTCACTTTCGGCGAGCGTATTGGACCACCCGCTGTAGACCGCCTCCCCCTGCGTACAGGCGAAGGAAGCGAAAGTCTGTGAGTTGACCAGGCGCCTGTTCCCCACGTCCACCAACAGGTTGTGGGCGCACAGAAAATCCGCACCAAGGAGGGGAAATGTGACAGCCGCTATGACAAAATCCCACGAAAAGCATTGCCCTCCGAAGCACACGTCCACCGCCCTAGTGCCATAAGAGCAGATAGGTGTGCCGTCCGCGCCTGCCAACTGCGGACCACGCTCCTCCTTCGCCACATCCGATCTCTCTGCCGGAATGATGCTCCACTGGGCACCTGTGTCACAAAGGAAACTGCGACCAGAGGCGGTGTCTTGTATGAAGAGCAGCCTGTTGGTGACGCCAGCGCTCAGGGCCACTACTGAGTGCCGGCCCCGCCGTTTCCCGTCGGTCCGAAGGTGCAGGGTGAGCGGCACCGTTTGGCCTTGGCGCCAAAAGTGGCGTGGTAGAAACAATGGCCCGCAGCGTTACCCTGCTGGCCAGAAGGTCTGGCGTCATCCTTCGCTCTCCTGCGACGGTCGGGTGGCGGGGCGGCCGCGGGAGCGAGCAGGTCGGGGGACCGTTGAGGCATGGCCAAGACGAACCGGTCCGCCTCCCTGGCCAGGGCGCGGGGCTCCATGATGGCGGTGTTGGCCAGCGCCATCCTAACTTGAGCTGGCAATGTGCGCATGAACAGCTCTGTGAAGAGGATCATGGGGTCTTCTGTACCGAGCAGGTTTAGCATCCTCTCCATGCGCGCAGAAGGCCTCTCGTCACCCAAGTCCGACATGGCAAATAGGCGACGCACCCTCTCCGCAGTGGACAGTTCAAATGTCTCTAGAAGCAGGGCCTTGAGGCGCTCATATTTGTTCGTCGTCGGGGGAGCAGACAAAAAACCTACCACTCGAGCTGCGGTGGAGCTGCCCAACATTGCCACAGCATGGTTGTACCGGTCGTCGTCGTCATCGATGTCACTTTTGTTAAAATGTGCCTCTACAATAGCAAACCATGCAGCAGGCGTTGAGTCCCAGAACTGTGGTAGCTTGAGAGTGGGAGTGTGCGCACCACGCGTTACCCTGACAGGGGATGGTGATGGCTGCCGCTGGTTTGAACGTCTTCCTCGCCCGGACATTTTGCAGGATTGTAATGTTCGCTCGCTGGTTTTTGTACACAATTACGTTAACAAAAATCCACGTCGGGGGTCACCAGTGTAGTGCCGGAGGAAAAAGGAAAGACGTAGGCAACGTAATGATAACGGTTTAATCAAAATAACAACTTGTACTCTCCGTACAGGACCAGGAAATCGATCACCAAAACTCTTGTGTCTAAACAGGAAGTTGCAACGTTAATAATCCTCCCCTCTGCCCCTAGTGCCAGAACTGGTTCCCTCCCACTACACAACCAACAGTAAGAGGAGAACATGAACCCATAATGTAGTCACTACACTCCCTCTTTTTCAAGGGACCAAAAGTAATTGTACAATTGACTCAAAAGCTGTTTCATGGGCCAGTGTGGGCTATTCCTTCATTATTTATTTATCAATTAAGCAGGTAAAAGGTCTGAGTTGATTCCAAGTGTGGCATTTGCATTTGGAAGCTGTTGCTGTATACGCACAACATGCAGTCAACGGAGCTCTCAATGCAAGTGAAACAGGCCATCCTTAGGCTGCAAAAAAAAGAATCCATCAGAGAGATAGCGGGAACATTAATGGTGGCCAAATTAACTGTTTGGTACATTCTGAGAAAAAAAGAACGCACTGGTGAGCTTGGCACCACAAAAAGGTCTGGACGTCCATGGAAGACAAGAGTGGTGGATGATCACAGGATCCTTTACATGGTAAAGAAAAACCCCTTCCCAAATCCAGCCAAGTGAAGAACAGTCTCCAGGAGGTAAGCATATCATAATCGTTGCAATTCCTAAACGTTTCATACAATATTTTTGTTCAACCTCTTGAATTAAAGCTGAAAGTCTGCACTTCAATTACATCTTGATTGTTTCATTTCAAATCCATTGTGGTGGTATACAGAGCCAAAATTATGGAAATTGTGTCACTGCCCAAATACTTCCGGACCTAACTGTATATATGGACCTAACTGTATATCGATTTTTTTTTTTGAGAGAGAGAGAGAGGGGAATTCAAGCACTTTCAATGACCCATGTCTATTTTCAAAAACTTTTAAGACATTTTTATTTTTTCTCAAATTCACAAACTTTCAAGGGCCATTGGGAACCCTGGTAGTAATACAACGGTAATACCTGGCTGAGGTCTCACAGTAGTGATGGAGTCCAGGTAGGCCTTGACCTCTCTCTGTTTGAGTTGCAGGGCTAGCTCGAAGGCTGTCTTAGCAAGGACGTTCACCTGGTCCGGGTCCGCCCCCCGCTCGACCAGCTGCTGGGCTATGCCCACCTTCCCGCTCAGCGTGGCTAGCATCAGGGCGCCCCACCCCGTGGTCTTTTGGGAGAAGTTCACCTGCAGATAGTTCCTTGGTTAGATGACGTTGCTCACTTTTCATTGCCCTCGTCCTATGTGCTGCAGTCATAGATTCAGAACACATAGAACTTGTTCTATCCCTGTGGCTGAACCTACGCAACTATGCTGGGAGTCAGTGGCGTACACAGCACTCGAGATGAGGGCGGATGGCATCCCCCCTGAAATAAAAACTTTCAAAATCATCCCCCTTCTAAAACTGCCATCCCCCCCTTTCCATCCCATTTTTGTCATTTTAGGGTTAGGGTTAGGGCTATTTCAACATTGAGTTTTGTGCATATTGAGTAAAATACTGTGGGCCAAGGGGGGTCACTGACACTGAAGACACTGATGCTGTGGGGATGCTAAAATTGTCCCCATATGATCAAATCCACCATCCCCCCTGATTTTCTTTTACAACTTGAGTACTGGGCGTACACTACCTGCAGCGGTTATTGTTGTTGCCGTTGGCAACGCCCTCGGAAATGGCGAGGTGGTCGTAGTCGTCCACGAAGGTGGTGTCATGCCAAATCGTGTGCACTGCCAAATCTTACCGGGCCATCAACGGCCCATCAAAATCTAATCGTTCGAACGTTCGACGTGCGTTCCAGACTAATGGGCCAAAATCTGTCTGCCTGTGATGTCATTCTACTGCGCTGTGTTTACTACCGTAGAGTGTGTATCTTAAACTGCGAAGACAAATGTAATCTTCTTGCACTTGAATAGCATTAAGGTTGATGCAGGCTCACTAGTCAGCTATAGCTGATATAATATATAACATTTTATACACGTAATTCGCTCCGCTAACGTAGTACGGAGTTGGCTAGTTAAACCACATCTCAGTGATAAATATAATTCCATAACTGCATACAAGAGAGCGCGGAGAGCACCTCAGGTTGGGAGAGCCCTAAGACCCCGAATATCAAATAAAAGCAGAACGGAATAAACGTTATTAAATACAACGTTATAAATTCAGGTGTGCACAGCACACACACAAACATAGAGGAAATGGAACGCACGTCGAACGTTCGAACGATTAGATTTTGATGGGCCGTTGATGGCCCGGTAAGATTTGGCAGTGCACACGATTTGGCATGACACCACCAGTACTCAATTCACCACTCCGGCTCCGTTTTCACCCCTCCGGCTCCGTTTTGCGCGTTCACGTGTAGCCGTAGTGGCGTCCCAATTCATTACTCATTTAGGGTTAGTGTTGTGAAGGCCCACAGTTTAGAGCCAGTTTAGTTTCCCCAAACCAGCCCTATTTTGGCCCAGTTATTTCCTTTGTTATTTTCTATACTATTCATATACGTTTCGTGAAGTGTATGTATTGTTATTGTAATGTTTATGTATATGTTTGATGACGTGGTATATCCGGGGTGTGTCCGTGACCCGGATGCTAGGTTCGGTGGTATATATATAGGAACGGAAGTGCTCAGTGTGTCAGTGTGTGAAGAGAATCAGAACGAGAGAGAGTAACGAGAGAGAGAAGCAACGAAAAGTCAATCTAAGATGGCGGATTCAGTAACACGCACACCGTGCAGAAGCTGAAGACGCCAGGAAAGTGATTATTGAGTTTACCACTGTAGCCCAGTTTAGTTGTGTTCCCGTTAGACAGCCTTGCCAGCAGCCGGCTGTTAACGTTGGACCACGCGAGACGCCAAACTGGACAGAATCGTCGCCTCCACGAGCGGACTGCGACCGAACGCTGACTCCATCGGAGCTTCGACGTGGACCACCGGACCTGGGCCCTTCACCTCGTCGTGGACCACGAAGAAGGCCCTTTCCCTCCGCGTTGCTACGTCACCCCCCCCTTTTGTCTGCTACCTTCCGCGACGCACATGCCATCCAACCAGGCCTCAACGCGCACCACAGTCCGGGACTATAAGCCTGTTCAGGCCAGATACTATGAGTGAGTGATTGAGTGTGTGTGTGGCCGGCGGGGAGGGAGTGTATATATCTGGGGATGTATACATCAGTTATGTAAATAAATGTGTTTGTTCATATGTGATACCGTTACCGTGTGTTAGTTGTTTGTATGCTAATGCTAATTCCAAGGCTAATGCTAATGCTAATTCCAATGCTAATGCTAATGCTAATTCCCATGCTAATGCTAACGATAGTAACTGCTAGTCTAACGGTTTGCTGGCGCCCCCTGCCTGTATCCTCCTACACTGCCTATTTAGCTTAGAGTTAGTTAGATAACCAGCCCCTTCCTAAATTCTACAGTCCTTTTAGCTACTCCCTGGTTACAATTGGTCCTTCGAGCCGGATAGGTAGTGTAGTGATAGCATGGCTGAGCGCAGCCAACCAGACCAGACAGTTACCCCCCCTTCTCCGCCCCCGGAGCCCGAGCCACGACCACAGAGAGTCCCGCGGTTGCCTCCGAGGTTACAGGAGTATGAGCTTGAGCTCGAAAGCTCACTGAGTGGTAGCGAGGAGCGCACTCCACGGGATACAGTGGTCGGAGAGGCAGAGGTGTCCGCCGGCGCGCGGGTGGCTAGCCCTGAGACAGCCCTCAAAGAGCACCAGCCTGAGGATGAGATGGCAGAACAGCAGGGTTTTGCCGTGGAAACGGAAGAGCAGGAAGGAGAGGCCCGGTCCGACAGCGCCTGCGGGCGGAAGAGGGAGGGCCTCAGCCTTAACGATCTGCCTCCCAGTACGGCGCGCTCGAGACCTAGCTCCTGCCGCTCAGTGGCTTCCTCCCGGTCCAGGGTTTCCGTGGGCAGTTCTGCCTCTGGGGCGGATAGCCTGCACTCCAGAGGGAGTAGTGCCGCGCTGTCCGAATGTATGCGCCAACAGGCCGAGGTGGCGTTAGAGCGAGAACGCCTCCAGTTCGAGCGTGACCGAGAGAGGGAACGCATCCAGTTCGAGCGCGAGCGCCTCCAGATGGAGGGGGCGGAACGCGCGGCGGAGAGACAGCGCCAGGAGGCGCTAGAACGTGAACGCTTCCAGATGGAGCGCGACCGCCTCCAGATGGAGAGAGAGCGACTGCACGCGGAGAAGATGGAGGAAGTGATGCAGACCATGCGCGACGTGTGCATCAGCAGAGTTCCGTCGGCCCGTAGCTCCAGAGCATCATCCGCACGGCCCTCTCGAGTGCCATCTCCTGAACCCCCCGCCGATGGCTCCATGACCCCCGCCATGACTGTCCAACTACAGGCCCAGCTGACCACCTGGAAGGAAGAGGACCAGGGACCCGACCGCTACGCGGCCCAGAGGGAGCCAGCGTCGCTGCCCGGGAGGGGAGCCATCCCCCAAGAGCGTAGCACACCCCTAGGTCCTCCAGTGCACCAAAATGCATGCAGGCCGGACACCCAGACCGTCACTCCAGCCCCGATCATCCACTACAGGATGTTTTCCCAGGTGGAGGGACCCAAGTTCCCCTTCTTCAAGGACGAGGACAGGAGCCAGTATGTGGAGCTACGCATCTGCCTAGACACGCTCTTGGACGACTCCTGCTCAGAGTCCTACAAATATGCGATTCTCCTTCAGCATGTGAGGAACCCCAGAGCCCACAACATGGTTCTGGCCCATGCCTCCGCACCGACACCTTACACCCGAGCGCTCGCCGACTTGGATGCCCGCTACGGTCGTCCCTGGAACCACGCCCTTGCTGAACTGCAAGCCCTCGAACAGCAGGCCCCCATCAAGGATGACCGGGCGCTGGATGACTTCGCGCTCCGCGTGCACACCTTGGTTGGAATGCTGAAGACGCAGGGCCCAGCTGGCGCCAGCGAGATCAACAGCACCTCCAACGTAGAGCGGCTGCTCCGCAAGATCCCACGCTTCCGGCAGGAGAGGTTCCGGCGACAGCAGCGCGTTCGTAACCCCGGGAAGTTGGGTCTGAGCATGGCTGCCTTCGCGGAGTTCCTACTGGAGGAAGTGCATGACACCAACGTAGACGCCATGGGTTACGCTGAGCCGAAGAAGGAGAGGGAGAAGGGAGACCGCTGGGACGGGCCGAGCTCGAACAGAGGACGCCCAGTAGGAGTGCTGCACACGGAGGAGGAGCCTCGGAGAGAGAGGAAAGCCCGACCTGAGGGAAAGGATTCCTCTCAACCCCCTCAAAAGGGACGGAGAGGTCCACCGCCATGTCCGTACTGCACCAGCGAGCACTGGTTCAATGAGTGCAGTGACTTCAACAACCTGAGTACCGAGGCCAAGCAGAGGTGGCTCGAGGAGAACAAGAGGTGCTGGAACTGTGGGCGCGACCATCTGGCTAAGAACTGCACCTTGAGGAGAAAGTGCAACCGCTGTGAGGAGGTCCACCTCAACATCCTACACGAGGTCTCCCTCGCCAGGTCCACGGAGGGCACCAGAAGCCCTAGGTCCGGTAGCGCACCGGAAGAGGCAACACCTGTCTACTACCTAGACCCAGCCCGGAGCAGCGGCTCCAAGGTCCTACTGAAGGTGGTGAAGGTCCGACTTCACCACAACAACGCTGTGTACGACACGTACGCCGTTCTAGACGACGGGTCGGAACGGACCATCCTTCTCCAGGGGGCAGTGCGCCAGTTGGGGCTCCAAGGGACTGCGGAGAAGCTGACTCTGCGCACGATACGTCGCGACCTTAAAGAGGTCACCGGGGCGAGAATCAACTTCTCTATCTCCCCGGCGGGGCGGCCGTCGGACAGATATCGGCTTCGGAATGTCTTCACCGCAGACCAGCTAGCGCTCTCCCGCTACGACTACCCCCTGGAGAGATTACGCGCAAGATATTCCCACCTACGGCGAGTAGACCTACATCCGATAGAAGGAGCGGAGCCAACCCTTCTCATCGGCTCGGACAACGCTGAACTGATCGTGTCGCTCCGTCCTCCGCTGAGAGGACCACGAGGCTGCCCGATGGCTGTTAAGACTGCGCTTGGGTGGGCCCTCCAAGGCGCTACCGAGGGGAGAGATAGAGACGGGAGAGCTACGTCATCCCTCCATGTCCGAACCGAAGAAGCAAACCAACCAACCGGACCGCCTGGAGTGGAATCTATTGCTGCCAGTGCACCTGGAACAGTTAGTACCACAAATGGTTCACCACAGGATGACCAACCAAAGAAGAAGCCTCTGTGGACAGAGCATAAGTCTCTGGATGGGAAGACCTACTTCTACAACACAGAGACTAAACAGTCCTCATGGGAGAAACCAGACGACCTGAAATCTCCTGCTGAGCAAATGTTGTCTAAGTGCCCGTGGAAGGAGTACAAGTCTGACACGGGAAAGCCTTACTACTACAACTCCCAGACTAAGGAGTCCCGGTGGACCAAGCCCAAAGAGCTGGAAGATCTTGAAGCGATGATCAAAGCGGAGGAGAATGGGACGGTAGAAGCTGCAGCTCCTGGCACCGCCCCCGTCCCCACTCTTCAGGTTGATCCTGCTGCTACCATGGCGACCATGATGGACATGGAGGCCATGGCGGCAACAGCTGTTGCCGAGGAACACCTGCAGGTGGCCATGCACCCTCACGTGGCCGAGGTCAGCATTGACGCACCCGTCAACTCCGTCGAGTACACGTCAGCCATGGAAGTCTCAGCCAGTATTGTAGACGCCTCCAAGGAGGAAAGGCCGGAGTTGGCGAAGAAAACGTACAAGTGGAACCCAAAAGAGGAGGTCAAGCAGGCCTTCAAAGAGCTTCTGAAGGAGAAGGGTGTTTCATCCAACGCGTCATGGGAGCAAACCATGAGAATGATCATCAACGACCCACGCTACAGCGCCCTGCCCAAGCTGAGTGAGAAGAAGCAAGCGTTTAAGGCCTACAAGGCTAAGAAGGAGAAGGAACAAGCCAAGCAGCTCAGGAAGAGGAACTGGGAGGCGCTGAAGAGCATTCTGGACAACATGGCCAACGTCACCTACCGCACCACCTGGTCCGAGGCCCAGCAGTACCTGCTGGACAACCCCACCTTCGCTGAGTACGAGGAGCTGCAGAACATGGACAAGGAAGACGCTCTGATCTGCTTCGAGGAGCACATCCGCGCCCTGGAGAAGGAGGAGAAGCAGAAGACTCTGCTGAGGGAGAGAGACAACTTGTCCGAAGGTGCCGTGGTACTGGTGATCGACCAGTCCCTTCCACGCGCCGCCTGGCAGACAGGCAGAGTGACCAAGGTCCTGCCGGGTCCGGATGGAAGGGTGCGGACGGCCATCGTGGACGTTGGTGGTCGCACTTACACCCGACCTGTGGCACGCCTGATTGAGCTCCCTCAAATTACCAAGGACACTATCACCTCCTACCTCACGCTGCTAGAGCAGCCTAGCCAGTGTGCCTTCCTTAGTTAACTGAAACCGAGGGTTTCATGGGGCGGCTGTTGTGAAGGCCCACAGTTTAGAGCCAGTTTAGTTTCCCCAAACCAGCCCTATTTTGGCCCAGTTATTTCCTTTGTTATTTTCTATACTATTCATATACGTTTCGTGAAGTGTATGTATTGTTATTGTAATGTTTATGTATATGTTTGATGACGTTGTATATCCGGGGTGTGTCCGTGACCCGGATGCTAGGTTCGGTGGTATATATATAGGAACGGAAGTGCTCAGTGTGTCAGTGTGTGAAGAGAATCAGAACGAGAGAGAGTAACGAGAGAGAGAAGCAACGAAAAGTCAATCTAAGATGGCGGATTCAGTAACACGCACACCGTGCAGAAGCTGAAGACGCCAGGAAAGTGATTATTGAGTTTACCACTGTAGCCCAGTTTAGTTGTGTTCCCGTTAGACAGCCTTGCCAGCAGCCGGCTGTTAACGTTGGACCACGCGAGACGCCAAACTGGACAGAATCGTCGCCTCCACGAGCGGACTGCGACCGAACGCTGACTCCATCGGAGCTTCTACGTGGACCACCGGACCTGGGCCCTTCACCTCGTCGTGGACCACGAAGAAGGCCCTTTCCCTCCGCGTTGCTACGTCACCCCCCCCTTTTGTCTGCTACCTTCCGCGACGCACATGCCATCCAACCAGGCCTCAACGCGCACCACAGTCCGGGACTATAAGCCTGTTCAGGCCAGATACTATGAGTGAGTGATTGAGTGTGTGTGTGGCCGGCGGGGAGGGAGTGTATATATCTGGGGATGTATACATCAGTTATGTAAATAAATGTGTTTGTTCATATGTGATACCGTTACCGTGTGTTAGTTGTTTGTATGCTAATGCTAATTCCAAGGCTAATGCTAATGCTAATTCCAATGCTAATGCTAATGCTAATTCCCATGCTAATGCTAACGATAGTAACTGCTAGTCTAACGGTTTGCTGGCGCCCCCTGCCTGTATCCTCCTACACTGCCTATTTAGCTTAGAGTTAGTTAGATAACCAGCCCCTTCCTAAATTCTACAGTCCTTTTAGCTACTCCCTGGTTACAGTTAGGGATAGGGTTAGGGTTTTCCATGGCTCCGTTTGGAGCGAGCCTGAAATGTCATTTACTTTTTCTGGAATTATTTGTAATGAAAGACTTGAAAAATTATGATAACCATCGTATTATCTTAGTTTAATGTCATTTAAATGCATTATAGACCTTTTCTTTACAACAAGCATAACAAAAAAAGATTGCTATTATGCCGATATTGTGCCTATGCAAGGAGCGCCCCATGGAAGCGTCAAGCACAGCCTTCCCATAGGAGCGCGATTCACATCGAGATGTACATTCCTGTTTAGAAATAAAAGATTACCTGTGGCGTTTGACAGCGGATGATGATAGACATATTTAATGTGAAGTTATCTATCTAACGTTAGGCTGATGTGTGCATGATAGACCTATTTCCATGTTTTATTTACAGCTATGGCACGTATTAAACCAAAACAACCCGCAATCCTATCCGAGCTGTTGTTATTATGTAATATTGTTGATGGGTTATATAATTTAATGTTATTTCAATGCATTATAGACCCTTTCTTTATAACAAGCATAACAAAAGAAATCGCTTTTATGTCGAGGTGCTGTGCCTATGCTTAACATAGAAAGTTCCACAGTCCAGCGCGCTCGGGACAGCGGGCAGGACACCGGAGCCAGCAGGACACCGGAGCAGGGGCGTGTCCAGGGGGGGGCCAGGGGTGGCTCGTGCCACCCCTGAAATCTGATTGGCCACCCTAGGTGCCACCCTGATTGATTGGCTATCTGCCTAGTCACTCAGAGCAGAGGCCACTTCGCACCACGAGACGAACTTTTCGAACAGAACACATTTTTGATCAGCGGTGAGGTGTGCTGGTCTTGGCGCTCCTGAAGAAATGTGAGTACCATTAATAACGTTAGACTTTTGCATAGCTACATATAGGCTACGGTGTTGTGCTAGTGGTTAAAACGTTTTAGCTGTAACATTATATTTTGTAGTAGGCTACTCTGGTCTCTCATCATCCGATCTCAGCTTGCTAGCAAACCTGTCGTCGAAATGCTAGCTAATGCTAACGTTAGGCTATAGGCTAGGTAACGTCAGCTATATACATTTGAATGCTTGAGTATGTTTTGTTTGTGTATTGTGCAAGTTATAAAGTGACATGTGTTATGTGATGGTTAATGTTACAGTATGAAAAGAAATCAGAGCATTCAGGGTTTCTTCCAAAGAAAAAACCCCAAAAGGACAGAGCCGCAGGACAGAGCAGCCAGAGCTAATGTTAGTCAGTCAGAGGATGAGAGCCAGCTGGAGGATGTAGACCCAGTTAGCCCACAGCAAGAGCCTCCAGCTTCTGCTGTACACATGGGTATGTATGTAACATTCTGATAGCTCCAGATGTATTTTTAGTAAGCACTTATTTGATAACCGTGATAATGTAACATTGTGATTAATTGCTATACATTTAAACTAAAGCCGAATCTTGTCGATTAAGCCTGTATGGGTATTCATATTGTATTCATTTGAGTTTGGTAGCTAACATCGGCCTACTTACAAAAAAGGCTGATTTTGTCATTATGATGACCATTTCTGTGATTTTGTAGAGTCAAACAAGGATACTGATGATGAAGGCTGCACATCAGCTTCACCTGCACATCAGGGTATGTTGTACAGTATACAATACATACAATATAAGCCATCTACTTCTCTGCTTTCAGGTTGTTATGAATACAACTATTACTACTATTACTATTACTACTACTATTAAATTGATACAACTATTACAATTCCTGCATTGCTTTAGGTGTGTCTAGTCAGCCACTCTCAGTCTCAGACTATGATACTGACAACGAGGACCAGCCATCAGTACCTGCAGGCCCTGCATTTTCCTGTGGGGACAGTGATGTGGCAGGCCTTGCTGCCCCATGTGGACCTCCTGGTAAGCCTTAATATGTAATTGTTCATATTAAATATACTGTAGCCCGCTTAATATATTGTACTACTTCAATTCTTTAATCTATGTATTAATGCACCAATGAGTACTTCTGTCTCAGAGACTTGAAGGCAGGATCTGATTCTCAGGCTTTTGTCACAGATATTTCACAGTCAAGAGCAGAAGGTCCCACTCAACCTCGGCTAAAGATTTTTCCCAAGACTGTCCAAGGTGAGAAGAGGAGGTCGTTCAATCCGCCGTGGTATCAGCTGCATTCATGGCTTGAATACTCACCAAGCCGAGATTCAGCCTACTGTTATCCTTGCAGACACTTTTCCCTGCCTAGTGCACCACAGTCTGTTTTCACGTCAGAATCAGGTTTTTCTAATTGGAAGAAAGCAATGTTCAAAGATGGTGGCTTCAAGCAGCATGAGAAATCTGAGTGTCACTAATGCCATGTTTGCTTTGAATGAGTACAAGAGGGCAGCACTTACAGATGCTTCCATAGTAGACCTGATTAACAAAGAATACAGAAAAAAAGTGCAAGAGAATCGCAGCTACATAAAAACAGTTGCAGATGTATTGCGTTTGACTGCAACTCAGAATATAGCCCAAAGAGGTCACAGTGACTCTGAAGAGCACAAAGGGAATTTCTTAGAAATTCTTGAAATGATTGCTAAACACAATCCTTTGGTAGCCAACAAAATGAAGGCACAAGGTAATGCAAAATACACCAGCAATACCATCCAGAATGAAATTCTGCAGTGCCTAGCTGGTATGGTGCGTGATTCTATTGTGGCAGAAGTGAAGAAGAGTGAGTTCTTTTCTGTGATTGCTGATGAAACCAAAGATCTGCAAAAGAAGGAGCAGCTCTCATTGGTTGTTCGATATTATTACAACGGGGCTGTCCATGAAAGTTTTCTGGATTTCAAACATGCCCAACATCTAGATGCTAAGGGGCTTAGTGACAAGATCATCCAGTCTTTAGAAAACTATGGCCTCGACTACAAGTCTAATCTGGTTGGGCAAGGCTATGATGGGGCCTCAGTGATGAGTGGCAAACACTCGGGTGTGGCAGCCAGAATTAAGGCAGAGGCCAAGCATGCGTTTTATGTACACTGTAATGCGCACTGTCTGAACCTGGTCTTAGTTGACACTGTAAAGTCAGTCCCAGAGGCTGATTGCTTCTTCTCGCGTCTTGAGAAGATCTATGTGTACATGTCTGGATCTTATGTGCACCAGAAATGGCTTGGTGTTCAAAAGGAGATGTATGGTGGCCAGGCCAGGGAGTTGGTAAAACTAAGTGACACAAGATGGGCATGTAGAGCATTGGCTTGCAGGAACTTGATGGATAGGTTACCAGCTGTGTTGCGAGTTCTTCAAGATATATGCACAGAAAATCATAATAAATGAAATGAAAAAATACATGTATATGTTAGGTGATATTCCAATTTTCTGTTTTTTTTTCTTTGCAGTTTTTGTCCAGAAATAGAATCAACATGTTTTTGAATGTTTACAATACCAGTACACTGTTATGTACTGGTATTGTTATCCAGTACACTTCAGTAGATGTGGCTTTGAATTTCTCGTAATCTGATTTCATTATTTGCCAAAACCAAGTTTACAATGGCAGCTTCCTGTACCCCGGTGAATATTTTGGCATTTTTTCCCCCACAGTAGAGTAAATTGTACAGGAAACTTGAAACTTTACAGTTAAGAGAAGCAATTAGAAAAAATTGTAAGAAAAAGAAAGGAGAGGCAGCTAGTTTTTTATGTTAATGTAACATATGTTTAAGAATTATTGTTTTTCCTTGTACCTGTACAGTGTACAGTGTTTTTGTTTTGTTTTGTGTTACAATTGGAGTGCCTGCATGTTATAGTGTACAAAATGTGCTGGTTTGTTTAAAGAATAAAAAACATCTGAGTTTAATATTACATTTGTATGGAGCCACTCTGTTGTGTTGTGATTGGTAGCACTGGGACTTTTAAACAGGGATTGTTATTTTAGGGTGTGTTCTCACTAGAACATTTGCTTCACTTGGAATCAGAGTTTAGGATGAAATTCGCTTTGCTCTGCGTTGTTTGGAGCTGTGAGAACGCACATTCGAAGTCACTCCCGGAGCAAACAACCAACACATGCTCCGGCGCTTGAAAAGGGTGGTTTCACTCCGGTTAGAAACGACGCATCGAGGCTGTCCATAGGAAAACAACAGTGCATGCGTGTCTATCTGGATAAGAGCGGGACGAACGGGCAGTTTTCTATTTTCCTGACCAATCAACTACCACATCTGTTGCTTCAATTGCCTATGTTACTTTGTTTACATAAAGGGCTGTGAGAACGCAAATCAGAAATAATTTATGCAACAATGTTGCAAACTTATCCGCTTGCTCTGGGTCATGATTCAGATTTTCATGTAAGAACATGACCTTAGTAGCCCAATTAAAGTATACAATGGGGAGTGGAGACAGAAATGGTAATAAAAAGCACAAAATGGTGTGTACAAATTCACCAGAATGCAGGGAATTAAGTGTTAAATTCTCAAAATTGTGCCACCCATGCATAACAAGGTGCCCCACCTGGGCCACCCCAGTGAAAAAGGTCTGGACACGCCACTGCACCGGAGCACTCATATCTGCGCGTTTGTCACAGCGTGTTCCGCTGCCCCGACATCAGTCCCATGGAATTGTCAAGCACAGCCTTCCCCATAGAAATACATCTGTGCGCGATATACATTTCAGAGATGTACAATCATGTTTATTTAGAAATAAATTATTACCTGTGGTGTTTGACAGCATGATAGGCGCGAATTTCCCCCCTTGGTGGTATATGACGCTATAGTTGTTATTATACCAAAACAACCGGCAATCTAATCCGAGCAGTTGTTATTATGTAGCCTAATATTATCGATGGATGTGCCATTTCTGATGGAGGGCAGTGAGCGGGAGACTCATCAAGGACATGTAGTTAACTAATGCAGTGGACAGCGGCTGTTTCTCCAGCGTTCCTGTCACATCGGATTTCGTAACGTCATAAAAATAAATCTGTAACTCATGTATTTTTCCATGTTTCCCTTTGATGGCATATGACGCCGTAAATGTAACTAAAGTTCAGCCGCGAAGTTGTTGCACTGTTGTCCTATATCAGTGCAGACCGGCAGCATAGGAGCACAGGTTTCATACAGGTTAGAGCTTATTCTGTCATGGTCTGATAATGAAGCATTGTTCCTTTTTATTTTATGACTTGTTTGATCGATTGATAGTGTAACGATCCTATATGAGGCCCCGTTAACAGCTCCTCCAAGGGAGTTAACTCTCTTGGTCTAATGGTTAGCGCGGCCGTCGGTTATGTGGGAGGTCGGGGTTCGACTCCCGCATGGGGCGAGTTACACTAGAAGATTCCCGTTCGCTACACTGGTGTCAGAAGTGGGATGGAAGGAAGGCCATCGGAGAGGCGTGTCCACGTGAGGGACTTGACATAGTGAAGCGTGAGGGCACGCTCTCCCGAACGGTGAGGATAGTGTAACGATCCTGTATGGTGCCCGTTAACAGCTCCACCAAGGGAGTTAACTCTCTTGGTCTAATGGTTAGCGCGGCCGTCGGTTATGTGGGAGGTCGGGGTTCGACTCCCGCATGGGGCGAGTTACACTAGAAGATTCCCGTTCGCTACAATAGCGTTCAAGTTCATTCAAGTTCTGAATGAATCGCGAGCGTCAATGCTTTTCACGTGTAATGTCACTTGGACATAGAATAATAAGACACTTGAGTCTGGGTTCAACAAAGGTATAACCAGTATACTTCGGTTCTCTCTACACCTGTCAGTCACCTTCTGGTATATCACAAACTCTCTCTAAGGCGCATGCGCTGTCCTGACTATGAATTAACCCATTCATTACACTACGGATGACGTATTAGTCGTGAAGGGTTGTCCCATTTCCCCCGGGGAACCACTACGGCTTGTGGCTCCAAAACGAGTGACTCCAAAACGAGCCGAAGTGGTAGAAAAGAGAATCGGGATTGGGCCTATCACTGTAGAACTGGCATCCTTCCACTCAATATCCAATGCTATCGCAGGAGAGTGAGACTACATCAACGTCCTAGGCCATGTCATGTATCCAAAAGTCTCTGTCATGTCAAATCATGTCTGGCAATGATTCATCACATGAAATGGAAAACTAGATGACTAATGTTTAGAGCCAGTTATAAGAAAAAGGCTGAACGTTTGTTCATTCACTGTCTGCATTTCCGTTTTTACAAATTTGTTTTACAGTGGCTGCAACCTACAGCATAAAACAGTAATAAACTAAGAGTGTATAGTTTTGTTAATTTTCTGTGCCACCCTGTGTGTGCCCTCCTGTGCCCAGGTGTGGCCTGCAGGCAGGTTACATGGAGCTGGTGAACATGGACCCCATCTGTCATACTGTCTGCAGAAACACTGCTGTGTACTGATATCAGCACTCTTGTCACAGGACAGATCGCTCTGGAACTCATGGTCACCCCCCCAGGCCTGGAGACTCCTCCCACGGCAAATACACACAGGTGATAAGCTTAGACATTACTGCAGGGCCCTATTCCACAAAGCTCGATAAAGTTCTAAGCCTCGATAAAGTTCTAAGCCTCGAAAATGTTAGCTTGCGTTCGGTGCCATCAATGTGGCTCAAATAATTCGCTGCTTGGTTGAGCTCCTTCTGAGTCAGATATAATTAGCCTGGTCCCGACCAGGCTAAAACACAGGCTATAGTCATCCGTGCGTCAAAAAAGGCTCACAGGCGGAAACTAAACCCTGAACGAAAGTTCCTCATGTGTCTTTTAGGAAATATTAGTTCCCACTTCACACGAGATAGATAGATTAGATAGTTTGATTAGATAGTTTGACTGTGTGATAGATAGATAATTTGATATTTTGAAAGTGTGATCGATCGATAGATAGTTTGATTGTGTGATAGATAACTTGATATTTTGAAAGTGTAGATAGATCAATAAAGAAAAGAGTGTAAAAAAAAAAAGAAGTAATTGTCTCAACTTGCATTGCCATCATCACAGCGGTCTGGCTGGCGTAGTGGTTAAGGCTGCGGACTCGAGTTCCAAAGGTTGCGAGTTCGAGACTTGACTAAGTCATTCATTTTTTTTTTTTTTTACATTTAACCGAAGATTTCATGCAAAGGTTTCAAACACCATTGTAATCGTGTCAGTTCTTGTAAATTAGCCTGCACCATAATTTTATAGCCTACAATACTTTTTTAGATGAGATTTTAGATTAGATTCAGACAACGAAATGCAGTAAAAAGTGCCTCTGAAGAGGGATTCGAACCACTGATATAAAATGACGAATAAATCCTATGGCAGCAGTCAATACCACTAGGCCATTGTGGCGATATGACGGTTTGTAGCCTGCTGCGGATATCACCACAGTAGTAATATTCATTTATTAAAATATGAACATATAACAATAACTGGGGCTAGTATGACCTACGCATTTAATCGGTCAGCAATTTCTTGCAAAAACCATTTCCCTCGCCTTGTTAATTGCGGCAGTATTGCACTATTTTACATCTTATTTTTCCGTCTTCATAAAAATCAATAATTCGGAATGCTGCGCAAATGTAGTACCCCTGCAGAGTGGAGTATCTTAATTTCGACAGATCGACACTTCAGGGCTTTTTATGTCTGCGTGCACGCGCCCATATCGAAGATTTGTAAGCCTGTCTTCTGTGAACACTGATGACACAAGGCTGATCCTCGTTCGAGGAATCACCTGTGGCTTGAATACCAATCTCGAGTTCCCTGAGCGCCGCATTTATTTATAGCGCCGCTATATTAAGCCACCTTTAGTGGAATATGGCCCAGGTTGAATGAATAGTCAACAGCTGCTTTATATCAAGTTCCAAAATTCTCATCTCTGATGCTGTTATATTCATAACCCTGTCAGGCTCTTCACAATATATGATCATTATTATCTTTATCGTTGTAATAATAATAATAATAATAATAATGATAGTAAGTATAATAATTATTGTTATTGTTATTATTATTATTATTATTGTTATTATTATGATTGTTGTTGTTATTATTGTTGTTGTTGTTGTTGGGTTATCATCATATTCCTTTTTCACTATTATTGTATCACCTTATACCACCTGTAGAAACCACACTGCTTTGACAGACAGTATTAGACCATTGCACTAAAGCCCAGGGGCTCTCCCAATTTATAGGCTGTGTTCGGAATAGCATACTAGCATACTACTCATACTAGATATGACGTAGATTTGAGTATGCGAGAGCGTTCACACTGTACAGTATGCGATATTTGAGTATGCAAAAATGTTATATATACTATATTTTTAAGTATGATACGACTGGACACTTCTGGGGTACTGATTCCCCAAAATGCATTGCGCGTCCAGGGTTGCCAGATGGAGCGGGTTACCGCCGAATGGGCTACTGGATTTAGAGGTTATAGAAAGTTTAGGCTGTAAATTGTCAATTCCATCTGGCAACCCTGTGCGCTTTCAGCCTCGTCAAACTGCGTCATACAAACTTGTCATACAGCTGTTGAAATCAGATTTCCAGGGCGAATTTACGAACGCAGCCGTATGTAGCTAGCAAACAGAAGACAGAAAAAAACGTCAGATCAGATATATAAATGGGTTATTTTGATAAACTGGACACATTTTGGGAATATAATGTGGTTACTTTCTCGCCTGAAAACATATTAAAACTTCATAAAATGACATGTACACACATGTAAAGTCAAAATTATAGCTTCTAGCCAATGGAGGTTTAAAATAGAGGAATTTGAATTCCCCGCTCCTGCCGGTGCGAAATGCATTCTGGGAGGCAGTATGCATGCAGTGTAAACGGTCGGCTGGTTTTGGCATACTTAATATGAATTTAGTAGGCAGTATGCAGTATATACTGATTGAGTATGCTAGTATGCAGTATGCTAGTATACCATTTCGAACACAGCCATAGTTCTGCGTTGGTCGGTCTGTGTCGCGTTGGTCGGTGTACTCGTAGCGGCATAATAGCGATTTTTTTTTTATGCTTGTTGTAAAGAAAATGTCTATTCTTCGACGTATGGGTAGTTGTTTTCCTCTCCACTCCACCAGGCTCGGGGCCGAGGGGCTACCCTTTTACCACCCCGAGACCTGGTTGAGGGGCTCACCCGGGCTATATTTCTGGACACCCCTCCAGAAGCCACGTCATCGTCTCGTCATCTAATACCGACAGACCATGCATCCCGTTGGGTGGGTGGTACACCGGGCAATCCAGGATAACATGGTCTGCGGTTTGGTCCTCTGCGCCACACTCGCACAACGCATTTGGGGCCAAGCCCCATCTGTGCATTGATGAGCGGAAACGCCCGACGCCGGTCCGGAGACGATTGAGCCTCACCCAGGATAGCCTTGGCAAGTCCATCCCGAGGGGCTCAGGGCCGGCGACTGGGATGTGGTCGCGGAGTTTGGAGGTGTTTGCCTCCCACTCCGCGCGCCACATATAATCCGCCCATCCTAACCCTAACCCTCACTGATGTTAAGATCTCTGCATTGCTGCCTGAGATCCTGCGCGGCAGGCACAAATGGGTGTCTCGACTTGAGACGCCGGGACGGCTCTGCTGTTATAGTGAGCCTATCATGGAGCAGATGGTTATTAAGCTCCACGGCCCGGCAGGCGAGACGTGCTGTGGCTCCCGTGCGGCGGAGGCCTGCGGGCTGGATGCCTGCTAGGATGGGAAAGTTGTCCACGGGGGTAGGACGCAGGCATCCTGTCACAAACCGCAAGGCTTCGTTTATAGGCGAGTCGATGAGGCGGGTGTGGGCACTGCGACACCATACTGGGGCGCAGTATTCACTAGTTGAATAAACGAGGGCTAAGGCTGCCGTGCGCAAGGTCCTTGCACCGGCGCCCCAGCCCGAGCCAACCAGTTGCTTCATCAACGCCACACAGGCTGTTAACTTCTTGCGCGGTGACTCGAGGTGCCGGCGAAACGTGAGCGTCCTGCCCAATGTCACGCCGAGATAGATTGGCTCAGCGGAACATGGCAGGGGAGTTCCATCTAGGTGTACTCTAAGCTCACGTTTAGCCTCCCTGTTGTTAAGGTGGAAGGCAGCCGACACCGTCTTTGCCTCGCTAAGCTTCAATCTCCATTTCCGGAAGTATGCCACTAGTGTCTGCATGTCCTGGCTCAGAATCCCCTCCACAGACTGCCAATTTCCAGCAGAGTACACCACTGCGAGGTCGTCTGCGTAGGCGTACTTCCGCGAGAGTGTGTTGGGCAGGTCATAGGTGTATATATTATAGAGGAGGGGGGCCAGGACCGATCCCTGAGGGACGCCGTTCTTAAGGCGTCGAAGCCTGCTTAGCTGTCCGCAACCGGTGGTGAGGGTGAAGCTGCGGTTATGGATGAGCTCCATGATCATTCTGACCATGTGCCTGTCCGGCAGCAGGCGGAGCAGCTTGCAGATGAGGCCGCGATGCCATACGGTATCGTAGGCAGCCGTCAGGTCTATAAAGACGGCCCCGGCCTTCTTTTTTGCCGAAAAGCAATCCTCGATGTCTTGAGTCTTAAGGGTGACTTGATCTACAGTCGACCTCCCGCGTCGGAACCCGGCCTGCTCACGTGGGAGCAGTGGGTCGACAATTGGTTCGATGCGGGCGTAGATGAGACGCTCGAGGATCTTGAAGGGGATGCATATCAGAGAGATGGGACGGTAACTCTTAGGGTAACGCTTATTCGGTTTAGGGATCGCAACAACTAGGGCTCTTCGCCAGATTTTGGGGATCTTGAGTTGGTGCAAACAGGAAGTGAGGAACGCTCTCAGCCAGGACTTCAAGGCGGGTGCGGCATGGAGAATAAGCTCCGGGCAGATGGAATCAGGCCCCGGAGCTTTCCCTGGCTTTAGATGCTGGAGGGCAGCAGCGAACTCCTCCGGGGTGAATTCACCGGAGTTGAAGTCACTGCTAGGTGTTGGGGCCCTCCAGAGGTCTGACACTTCTTTTGCCACAAGTCGAGACGACTCACAGTCTTTGCCCTTGTATGACCCAGTTTTCACAAATTGTGATGCGATTTTATTTGCAGAGATGGGGCAGTGACGGGGGGAGTGTCTGGACCTACCAGTGAGATTGTTCTGGTGTTCGGCAGCAGCCGGGGGAGAGGTCTGCTGACCTCGAACCCAGAATACTGCAGCTGAACACCGAAGGACTAACCCCCAGTAAGATCGACGTCATCGAACACCTGGCCAATACCACCAAGGCCCTCGTCATTCTCCTCCAGGAGACCCACTGCATATCAGCAGACAAGCTAGTTCTACCAAACTTTGAGCTAGCTGGGTCTACCCTGAGCAGGAAGCATGGACTCGCTACGTTTTTCCACCAAAGGTTGAGCTGGACTCTCGCTGACCAATCCCCGGCTGACTCGGAGATTGAGTGGCTGTGCGTGGACTTGCCGGTCTAAAAATCGTCAACGTCTACAAACCTCCACCCTCGCGAATCACACCAGTGTGTCTACCAGTGTTCCCCCACCCCTGTATCTATGCTGGTGACTTCAATTGCCAGCATGAAGACTGGGGCTACCGTACCACCTCACCCGACGGAGAGAACCTGGCTGTCTGGGCAGCTAATAACAGCCTGGCCCTGTTGTACGACCCCAAGGGCGCAGCCAGCTTCCGCTCCGGTCGTTGGAACACTGGGACGAACCCTGACCTGGCATTCGCGAGGTCTAGCGCTGACAACCGTCTCCCTGATAGACGTGTGCTAGGAAAGTTCCCGAGGTCTCAACATCGACCCTCACTGATAACAACGGCCAAACTCGTGAACCTTGTTCCGAGTGAGCCAGTGAAACGGTGGAACTTCCGAAAGGCCGACTCGAAACGCTTCCGCCTCCTTACCAACAAATCCACAAGGCACCTCCCATCGCCTAACTCTAACAACGTGGATGAGGCGTACCGGGACTTCTGCGGCATGTTGGTGAAAGCGGCAAAAAAAATCATCCCACGCGGACGTCGTATTAGCTACAAACCGTGTTGGGATGAGGAGTGTGAGAAGCTCCACTGTGCCTTCCTCCAGGCCCCTGCAGGAGCTGAGTCGGACAGGCTCGCAACAGCCTTGCTGTCAAGACTCAGCCGTAAAAGACAGGAGCGCTGGGAGGAGGCCATTGACTCCATCGACTTCTCGCACTCCAGCCGTAAGGCATGGAGTATCATGAACAAAATGTCTATAATGCATTGAAATGACATTAAACTAAGATAATAAGATGGTTATCATCATTTTTCAAATCTTTATTAATAATTAATTACAGAAAAAGTAAATGACATTTCTGCCATGGCTTCCGCATTTACGAGAGAGTCGGAATGTGACGCTACCAAGCGGACCAATCACAGTTCTTATAGATAACTTTACATTAAATATGTCTATCATCATCAGCTGTTAAACGCCACAGGTAACACCAAGTGTCATTGCTTATATTTCCCTATCACTCCTTACTTTCTTTATTTTTCTTTCTTTCTTTCTCCCCCTTCCCTCTCTCTCTCCTACTACTTCTCCCTCTCTGTGTACTGTAGATGCTAGGAGTGGCAGCAGATATGTGTGTGTGTGTGTGTGTGTGTGTGTGTGTGTGTGTGTGTGTGTGTGTGTGTGCGGGAGCAGGTTGTGAACATGGGCAAAAAGAGGGCAACTACCATCTCAGGTAAGAGACTTCTGTGCCTTTGCTGTAAAGCTGTGTGTGTGTGTGCGTGCGTGCGTGTGTGTGTGTGCCTGATATCGTTGTTGTGGGTCAAAGCCAAAGAGAGGTGATCATAGGCTGCTTGTTCGACGAAGCCTTTTCGACAAATTGTTAAAATACCAGCCACATGTCAGACTAGTGGTCTTGGCTTCTCATGTCAGTTGGTGGTACTGATATTTGGCGGCACTGATATTTGGCGGCCTTGCTTTGCAGCCTGCAAATTGCCAAAAAAGAGCCAAACAGCTTGCAATATACTGCTCTATGTCAGCTGTTATGGGAAGCTTAGCTTTGTGGCAAAAACATTGCCACTTATCTTCATGACATCGGTATGACTGTTTTTTAGTTTGAGTTCTTTGATATAATGTTTTACTGTGAACACAAATAAAGAATTCAAAGCGTGTATTTGTGATAGTTTTAGTAACTGTACAGCATGTCCTTTGTACCTCTCAGACTGTGTGTCCTGACCCCCTCTGACGTGCTGGAGGAGGTCCTGGCATGCCTCGGCTCTTTCCACCTGCGCTTCTTGGACAAACTCTCCCATCATGCCCAGGGACGTCTCAAGGACAGTGACCTGGACTGACTTTCCATACAATACATACTGTACAGTACATACATGCTGTAGCCTAATGCAAATCTCCCAGGGAAAGAGACGGCAGCCATGTAAATGATATTTTTGGCCAGTCGAAAAACAAGAATACATTAGGTTCCAAAAATATTTTGTGACGTTTTTGTGTGACTTATTGATGAAGAATTAATGGTATCAATTGAGTAATAATAAGTAAGTCAGTAAGTGAGTCAGTGACACAGTACTAAAGGTAATACATTAATGTACAATCAGATAAACCAGTTTGAAAGTAAATCCATGCACAGACATTCTGTTTTCCAAGGTTATGTAAGCTTGATATTGAAACAGATGGGGGGGTAGGTGTGGATTCCCAGGTTAAGGATGGTGTGTGTGTATTTTCTGAGTCATGGGGAAGGGGGAAAGAACATAGAGGTGTGTCACAAGCTCAGAACTGGGGTATAAAAGCCCAGTCCCACTCTCTGGCCCCACTCTTGAGGGAAGATGATGAAACCGGCCCTTGTCCTGCTACTGGCAGCCTACGGTGAGTACCTACTGCCTTCCATTCTGTTGGTTCCATATGGCATGAGAATGACAGCCTCATTACACTTAGAAGAGGTATCCTGTCAGAATTTCAAATGATGGCTCATAAAATGAACCATCTTAGTTCAAACCTTCTGGTATGTAATACGACCATGTGAAGTAGTCTGACCATGTACGGACGGGTCATCCCATTGTCCCATGGTCACTACTGTAGTATGGCCATGAGTATGGTTTAACTCAACTAAAAGTTACTGGTGTGGGTAATTCTCTGTTCTCTCTGTGGCCCAGCCTATGGGTGTGGCATGCCCACCCACCAACCAGTGACCAGCCGCGTGGTGAACGGAGAGGATGCCCGCCCCTACAGCTGGCCCTGGCAGGTGAGCCCTCCATATGCTGATCACATGTCATTTTCCCTGAGGGATCAGGGCTACTTACACACACACACACACACACACACACACACACACACACACACACACATGTAGATGCACATGACATGGCTAAAATATCTAAAATGACCATTTGTTTTCTAAGATGGTATGCCCCTGTTCCTGTCAATATTACTGTGTATCCCAGCACCCTTTTATTGACAGATTATCCTCTTCTTGTAAACTACATTTTACAAAGGGTAAGTGAATATAATTGCGAGAACATTATATTTGATCTGTGTTTATGTGTTCTCAGATCTCTCTGCAGTATAAAAGTGGCTCTAACTACTATCATACCTGTGGTGGTACTCTGATTGCCCCTAACTGGGTCATGACTGCTGGCCACTGCATCTCGTGAGTAAACGTTCATCCTCTCTCTAGCACTGTGACCATGTAGTCTGACTGTGATCTTTGAGAGATTGACTGTATGTGTGACAGGTCCCGTACCTACCGCGTGGTGCTGGGGGAGTATGACCTCACCCAGCAAGAGAGCTATGAGCAGATCAAACAGGTGGAGAGGATCGTGGTGCATCCCGGCTGGAATGACAACTGTGTGTCTTGCGGGTGAGGATGAAACAGACACACACCCACACGTGTGCGCGTGTGCATACACATGCGTGCACGCACACACACACACACACACACACAAACACACACATTTGTTTTCATGTGGATGATTTGTATGTTTTTCATGCTCAGAGATGACATTGCCCTGATCAAGCTGGCTTCCAGTGCCGTCCTGAATGCCGAGGTCCAGCCCTCCTGTCTGCCTAAGAGTGGAGAGATTGTTGCCCACAATGAGCCCTGCTACATCACCGGCTGGGGAAGACTCTACAGTAAGGCTGTGCCATCCTAATCTATTAGCCATGTTTATAACATTGCTGTGACATGTGACATAACCATGACATTACCGTACGATGACTGTGTTGTGACCTTGTGTTCTCTCCTATAGCCGGTGGTCCCATTGCCTCCAAGCTTCAGCAGGCCTCGATGCCCGCTTTGAGCCACAGCGCCTGCAGCCAGAGTGACTGGTGGGGAAGCACGGTCAAGCCTGACATGATTTGCGCTGGTGGAGATATCCGCGCTGGCTGCAATGTGAGTGTCACCGCTGGCAGTACCACCCTACCTGCAGTACTCGTCATAACCACAGTACCACCCTACCTACAGTACTCGTCATAACCACAGTAGCACAGTGCATTCTACCACAAAATGAATCTTACTATTGCCACAACAACTACTTTCTATTTCCTCCCACCATGTGCCCTCAACCCCTCTCACTCTGTGTCTGTATTGTTCCACTCTCTTTCTCCCCACTCTCCCTCTCTCTACAGGGGGACTCTGGTGGTCCTCTGAACTGTAAGGGGGTAGATGGTAAGTGGTACGTCCAAGGGGTGACCAGCTTCGTCTCGTCCCGTGGCTGTAACACCATCAAGAAGCCCACTGTCTTCACTCGCACCTCCTCCTTCACCGAGTGGCTCACTGACGTGAGTCTCTCACCTTTCATCCTCCAGACACATCATCTCTCTTCTGTAGTGGCTATAGTCTTAAACTACTGTAGATTACAATCTCTGACCCTGTGGCCTTTACAGGAATCTATATGTGTGCAGTACTCAAATGCATGTCTGTATTTTGGCATTGATAGTATTCTTTTGAGGATTTGCCACTTGGTATACGGTGTGGTTGAAGGTCTGTTGGTTGAAGTAGATCATTATTGTTTTCAAAACTGTCGTCTCAAAATCTCCCATTTCTTCCTCCCTTTCCTTTAGACTATGATGCGCTATTGAAGAACTGGAAAAGAGTTTGCTGAATATCAAAAGAACATGTTCAATAAATTCACCTGATGAATGTCATTTGTCGAAATGTAATTCTATCCCTCAACCAACTTTGTATGCTCAGATAATCTCTTGCCAATACACTTTTGAAATGAGTCAATCTTATAGCAGAATAACCTTGTACCCAGGTTATGTTTTCAGCACATATCCACCTGTACAAACAGTGTTTTCATTCTGGTATAGGCAGAAGTCTGGTATAGGCAGAAGTCTAGTGGTATTTGATTTAGTGCCAGTGCACTCCTACTAGAAGAACATGCCCCCAACACCATGTGAAATCGGTGGCATTGTTTCAGCTAAACAACATATGACTGACAATTCATAATCATTTAGGTATCATTCACTTTGAGAGAACAGAGTCAGTGTCACCTGCAAGATTCGCAACAATCAGGTGTTACAATTGTTTCAACATGCCTCATTAAGCAAGCATTTACTGTAGGCCCTGTGGCACACATGCAATTAACGTTGGGATCAAAGGATCGTTCACTATTTATTATTTCCTATGATCATGGATGTGAAAGTGATCATGAGGTCATCTTTAGACGGTTTGTGTAGTTGACTATAAAGCATCCTGTTCCTTCTCTGCACTTGTCGTTTATAACCACTAGGAGACAATGTTGGCATTACAGTTATCTATGCTGAACGTGGATGGTGCTGGTGCCTTAACTTGCTTGTTAGCCAGACAAATATTATAGGAGGGAAGATGAGGCCTGGGGGATATTCCACCAACGTCGCTAAAGTAAAATCCAGGCTTATTTATTTATTTATACATTTTTATTTATATATAAGTCTTGCGAGACTTAAAAAAAAATAAGAAAAAAATAAGACTGGATTTCCCTTTAGCGACGTTGATGGAATACCCCCCTGCTGAGTCAAGACAGTCATATATCTATGTACAGTTTGTGTTTCGCTTATCAACTCAAGCTCATTCCATCACACGTACACATACACATACACACGTGCACACACACACACACACACACACACACACACACACACACACATACATACACACAAATTAAGCTTTGTTTCCATCTGAAGGCTACCATTTGTCTGTTGTTTTGCCTAGTGAGTGAAAGAAAAAGTGGGCTTCGGCTCACAGGCCATTGGTTCTCTACTCATTACTGAGGATACATTAAGTTGGCTGTACATAACTGGATAGCTGCTGCTGCTGCACATGGCTGAACATTACCCTGGTCCTGGCTGGGTAAACCATCGGCCATCCTTCATTTCTCCATTTCCCGCTCTCCCTCTTCACGGTGAGTGGAGCTCAATTTCACCCAGGCTATGTAATTATTCCTCCCTGATAGCTGCTGGGAGTGAAGGAGAAGGAGAAGGAGAAGGAGAAGGAGAAGGGCCCATTCCTCAAAAGCACGCTACACCCCACCCCCACCCCATGCACACTGGGGGAAGACAGTGGGAGACAGCAGCATATTTCCTAAGCTTCCCAGAAATGTGGTATCAGCACATTCACATGAAGAAGTATGGGAGACAGATCACATACACACTGTGCAGTCACATCACACACACACAGTACATGCAAGAGAACCACACAAATACATGAATAATGGAGGCACAAGATCACTTGAAGAGATGTAAGAGCATTTGCACACAGACACTATATCTTTAGCTATAAACTCATCCCAAGTTCTCCTTACCTGGCAAAACAATGGATAGGAGATCTTTTGACAAAAGAGTGACTGGTGTTTCACTGAAAATGTATCCCAAAAATCGGAGAAACGATTACAGCCCATAAACCACTTGGTACATACGTCTATTACATTTGCCATTAATCACTTTTATTGTATTGATAACATTGATTGCTGATAACATTTCCCATAGTTTGAATGTATCTGTGTTTGTGTGTGTGTTTATGTGTGTGTGTGTGTGTGTGTGTGTGTGTGTGTGTGTGTGTGTGTGTGTGTGTGTGTATGTGTGTGTGTGTGTGTGTGTGTGTGTGTGTGTGTGTGTGACTGACTGTCTACTGACTGAGCGTGCTTATTTGCTTTATACAATATTTTGATAAGAAAATAAGCATTGCTTGTAAATGGTTTGAAATCATGATTGTTTGTGTGTATGTTGTGTTAAGAAGCCATCTCAATGATGGAGATGTCACTTTTCATTTGGCACTACCTGTTTCTCTGGCTTCTCAAACGTGGTTAGAGTCAACCTAATCTAATCACATCCTCAGATTCTCTCCCTCTGTGACCGCATGTCTGCTGAAATAAAGAGCTCCATGATTACTGTGCCAGTCACCACGGTTACGGCAGCACTGATGCGCTGTATACAGGCCATAGATAGGATGTAGGCAAATGTAACTATAAAGAAAAGCATGAGAATATCAGTGTCTGAGGGTGAAACAACAGTAGTCAAACTGTCCAGGAGAATATAAACGAGGAATAAAAAGACAAAGCCTGACTCTAGTCACTGGCAAATAGATCTCTCTCTCTCTCTCTCTCTCTCTCTCTCTCTCTCTCTCTCTCTCTCTCTCTCTCTCTCTCTCTCTCTCTCTCTCTCTCTCTCTCTCTCTCTCTCATTCTTTCCATCCTTTCCTTCCTAGAGCAGACGTCTGCAGCAGTGTGTGAGAGGGTGATATATGCAGCGTTTGGCAGGTTATAAAGCTGTAGGGTTTCAGGTCAGGCTTTCTCCTCCATTGATGAGCTACTGTATCAGGGGTACACGCACGCAGACAGAGGAAGGTGGACAGGCAGACAGGCAGAGGCAGGAGGGGAGAGACAGGGAGAACTTGTTCAACATGCTGTTCTTATCGATGCTATTTTTCAGGTTTTCTGCTCGAAATCACATGCCCACAGTGAATATAGAATATCTCCACAACCACAAGGGCCTTCTAACACCAGCTAACACCTGTGGGGTGACTGTAGAGGTGTCAGAATCAAAATATATGTTACTGTGTCAAAGTAAATAGAGCTAGAACATTGAGAAAAACTCTCTCCGCCTAAAAAAACAACAGCTTTTAGAGTGAATATCAGCTTGGGCCATGAAAGGAGCGTCCACGTCGCGGCCCTGGGAGTATTGACGAGATCAACAAGATCAACAAGATCGACTAGATCGACTAGATACTGCTAATCCTATCACCACTACAAGCAAAAGTTACAAGCTACAAAACAGCCCCAAGCTACACTACAAGCTACGCTGAAAGTTGCAAGCAAGCCACAAAGCTACAGAACACCAAGAGAAAACATCATGCCTGGAGATAGACACAAAGGCCGATGTCGTAAACGAGGGACCTCCTCAAGACCGGCATTGACAATTATATCTGTGAACATTGAAGGGTTCTCCTCTGCAAAACAAACCATCTTAGCCGATTTATGCAGCAAACAACACTGTGACGTTCTCTGCTTGCAAGAGACGCACAGAGGGAGTGAACACAGCCGCCCCACCATACCAGGAATAGTCCTGACCATTGAGCGACCTCACCGGCAGTACAGCAGTGCTATATTTGTAAAAACAGGCTCAACTATAGAAGATACAGACATGTCAGATGACCATGATATCGAAGTCCTATCTGTTGAACTAAGCAGTGTTGTAGTAACATCTGTCTATAAACCACCACCTGTAGACTTTATATTTCCCCAGCCAATCCCCAAAGTACACAGCAAACCACAGATCATTATTGGTGACTTCAACAGCCACAGTACCCAGTGGGGCTACCCTGAAATGAACAAGGATGGAGAAGCAGTAGAGGACTGGATGGATACTAACCAACTAAGTCTTATCCATGACCCCAAGCTACCACACTCGTTTTTCAGTGCTCGCTGGAAACGTGGCTACAACCCAGATCTCACCATGGTCACAAGTAACATCGCTGGACTGTGTAAAAAGACTGTGCTGGACCCTATTCCATCAAGCCAACAGCGTCCCATTGGGATCCTAATCAATGCGGCTGTAGTCCCAACCATCGTGCCCTTTAAAAGGCGCTTCAACTGCAAGAAAGCAGACTGGAAAGGTTTCACCAACGAGCTGGAAGAGAAGATCAAAAATATAATACCAGTTAGCAAGAAATACGACCAATTTGCTAACCTGGTGCTGAAAACTGCTCGGAAACATATCCCACGAGGCTGTAGAGTTGAATATATACCTGGACTTTCAAAGGACTGTGCAGGACTCTATGACAACT
>NC_137677.1:16734890-16739890 GCF_963989245.1 Nansenia antarctica | reverse complement strand
AATAAAGTTTTAAAATGTGAAAATATAGTACATAAATATAATTTAAAAATGAATATATTCTATAATATCATTAAAAATAAATGTCCATTTTGATGGGGGAATTTTATGTGCATTTATAATTCATCAATCACTGTATTTTTGTAGTTTTTTTCTTCTTTCTTTTGCGATACATATAAACTATAGCAGTTTGTTTGACTGTTCCTTTATTAGACAGTACTGCAAAAAATTATGCTGAGATTATTCAGCTGGCTATGTTGAAAATGTATTTCTGAATATAATGGAACATATTCAATCATGGAACAAATGTAGTACTAGAAGTATCGTACTAGAAATATTCATGTAAAGATACATTTTCTTTGTCAAAATCAGACTGTTTTTTTTGCATCAAATCAAATACTAAATTACTAAGCATGATTTAAGATACTGCTTAACGGCTGTTCCAATGTTATCCTCGCTGGTCAGCTCAATAGAACTGGAGCTCAATGTTTATATTAGGTTGTGTCAATATTTTCAGTGAGAGCAATGACAGGTGTGTGGTTTGTGTGAGAGAGAGTCTTCTTAATTGTTGGAGTGCTGTGCACACAGCAGATATTTGCACAGTGAGCTGGGCAGCTCGGTGAATGAACAGGGCAGTACACACACACACACGCACACACTTGAATATCCCCATACATTCATGCATACACAAACAGTACACATACACAAAAACCCACGTAAAAGACCCAAATCTATGACCACACCTAAGTGTAACCCTAACCCTAATCCTTGTCAAATAAAAGACAACAATACCCATGAGCATATGCACCACTGTCAAGCCACTCGGCATGTTTTAACCTCCTCTCCCCTGTGGTTCTCTCCATTCCTCTATCTTCTTCATTTAATATGTCCCATGCTCCATCTATTTTTGTATTAGGGTTAGGGTTAGGGTTATTTACTCTTTACTTACTTTCTCATTCTTTTCATCCATACTGTAAAATGTGTCCACATGTCTATTTCTCTTCCTCGACTCTTTCAGTCCTATTCCCAACTCTTCATGCATCCAAACCCAATCACAAAGCTACATGACAATGATTATTTCTAATCAGGCGTCCATCCTCCCAGCCCAACCTCACACAGCACATTAACTCTGGAGAAAAGCGAGGGATGATTGGGCAGAGGGACTGTGTGGATGATAAAGGGAGGGAAGGAGGCAGATATTCCCATCAGCCTCTATCAACCGCTTCCCCCTTCTCTCTCTGTCTGTGTCTAGGGCAGTTTACAAACACATCCAGGCTTTATGAAGGGCACCCATTGAGGCTTTATGAATGGCAGCCATTGACAGCAGGACGTGTACACAGTAATTGTTTATTTTCATGCAACGTTTGACTCCTCTTAGCTGTGCCATGAGCACTGGACCCTGAGACAGGGAGGAACACGATGGGGTGGGATGGGGGGGAGAGGTAGTTAGGGAAGAAATAAAGAGGATGGCAGGTTTCATGATCAAGAGAGAGATAGGAATAGATGGAGATGAAGGGAGACGGATGGAGAGAGAGAGAGAGTGAGAAAGAGAGAGAGAGAGAAAGAAAAAAAAAAAAGAGAGAGAGAGAGATAGATAGGGAAGGTAAAGGATGATCAGATAGAGTGAGTGGGAGAGGGCTCTCTGTGTCTGAATTATAACAGTAATTATGGCTGGCTCTTGCCAGACCCATTCTGAATGAGTTGCAGTATAACGTACAAGTGAGTGAAGGAGGGACGAGAGAAAGAATGAGAGGGGAGAGTGAGAGAGAAGGAGGAGGGGGGGTTGAAGTATAGATCAAATACTGTACTACTCCAGACATTCTCTCTCTGCCATGCTCTGGCGTCTCTTATTACTGAGGTTTTCATGGATCCATCCGTCATGAGGTTTAAGAGCTGCTGTCATCATGGCCTGGTCTCAGATCAGCTCTGATACAAGAAGCTGATCTCAGGGCAGGGCAGGGCTGTCAACATGGCCTGGTCTCAGATCAGCTCTGATATGAGGGGCTCTAACCCTAACCCTAACCCTTTCACTGTGTGGCCTGCTGTAAGTATGACATGACCACGACATAACCAAAGCCAACCAACCAAAGACGTTTATGAAGACCAGATTTTTTTATTTTATTTAACCTTTATTTAACCAGGCAAACATGTAAGAACAAATTATTATTTACAAATGCAGCCTGACCAAAAAGCAATGGCTCTTTGGGGGGGGCGGGGGGTAGAAATAAAATAAAAAGCTAGAAATAAAACAAGGTTAAAAATGTACAACAATAAAACAATAAAACACTGGCAAATACAGATGCATTAAAAATACTAACAGTCAGAGAGAGAGGAGAGAGACGGAGGAGGTAGGGGTGAGGAAGAGCGGAGGTGAGGGATAGCGGGGGTAGTGGAGCAGGGGTACTTAAAATGAGGCAGTGATGGGTTATGGGATGGGTGAGAGACGGTGATCAGCAGGTGCATTGATCGACTATGGTTCGATGCAGGATTTGTTTGAAAGCAGTGAGTGAGGTGAGGGCGGTGAGTTTGAGGGTGTTCTGTAAGGTGTTCCAGTCGTGTGCTGCAGCGAACCGGAAAGCGCTACGACCGACAACGGTACGGGCTTTGGGGATGGTGAGTCGGACAAGATCACTGGATCTTAGAACGATGACGGGCGGTGAGAGAGGTGCAGAAGGGATGAGAGGTAGAAAGGTGTTTTGCAAAGTATGGTTCTGTAGAAAAGATGAAGCCAGTGACAGAGCCGTCTGCTGTGAAGAGATGTCCAGTCTACAAAGGTGTACAGATCACAGTGGTGAGTTGTGAAAGGCGCACCAGTGGCAAAACGAATGGCGGAGTGATGGAGTGTGTCGAGTCTCCTGAGGGCAGACTGAGATGCCATCCTATAGATGGTATCGCTATAGTCGAATATGGGCAGGATGGTCATCTTGACAAGGGTATGTTTGGCTGCACGGGTGAAGGAGGCCTTGTTCCGGTATAAAAAGCTTATATTAGGCGAGCTTTGACTTTTGTCTGCAGGTGCTTTATGTGGGTGGTGAAGGAAAGGGATGAGTCCAGCCAAAGGCCAAGGTATTTGTAACAAGAGACAAACTCCAGCTCGGAACCGTCAACACAGAAGATCTTAGGGGGGCTGCTGACACGAGGTCTCCGGTCGAAAAGAATGCACTTTTTTTTTTTGCTAAGCTCAACAACCCAACCCCATATTATATAACACCAACCCCATATTATATAACACCAAAATGTAAAAGATCCCCCCTGAGGCCCACAGAATGGTCAAACACCTGAGGCCCTGCACAGAACGGTCAAACACCTGAGGCCCTGCACAGAACGGTCAAACACCTGAGGCCCTGCACAGAACGGTCAAACACAGTGGTGAGTGGTGACGAGGGTGAAAGGCTTCCCACAGAGTCTCCATATGTGCCATGTCTGGGCTGGCAGGGCTGAACGCACAGGCCCCATGGTCTGACCAACGAGAGCACAGGCCCCGTGATCTGACCAACGAGAGCACAGGCCCCATGGTCTGACCAACGAGAGCACAGGCCCCGTAGTCTGACCAACGAGAGCACAGGCCCCATGGTCTGACCAACGAGAGCACAGGCCCCGTGGTCTGACCAATGAGAGCGCGCCACAGTGTACAACTGTGGAGAGAGTGGTCTGGGAGAAGTGCATTCCCCCCCGCCCCCGACAGCGCAACACACATACACACCACCAACTGCACCACCACCACCACCCCTCTCATCACCTTCACACAGAACCCTAATCGCCATGGCAACCTCAACCAGGTCTCCACGTCCACTTCTCACCTACCTCGTCTGAGCTAAGGAGAACAGAATGTTCCAGAATCACACACACACACACACACACACACACACACACACACACACACACACACACACCCATATCCAACAATAACATTGGCATCTCTGGGTTCGACTAGCTTGTCATGCTCCTTTATACCAACCATGTTTCCTAGAAGTGGTACAATGTTGTTCTGTAACCTTACCAGGCCTAAAGTGTCACCTCAATATAGTTGTTGACGGTGGTAATTACTGAGAAGCAACACGGAGACGACAACCAGACAACAGCGAGCTAACGACCTTTAAGCCAGCTCTTAATAGGCATGTATGAATTAATTATCATTCACCAGAGCGCCTGCTCACAACAATAATACAATAACCCTGTAAAGGAGGTGGTTTTAAAAGGGCAGGCTTAACAATTCCTATAACTCTAACCCAATTAACCGTCATTCCTCTCTGATGCGCATGTAGGAGGAAGTGAATTGAGATATTTAACAATAAAATATGAATGTCAGCAATCTCCTTATTTCTCATTGGTGGTCCTGTTGATGGCAAAAAGGAGCTTTCCCTGGGTTTATAAGATCATTCGGACATTGGAAAGGATGACATACACTAGGCAATGAGAAACGTAACCATTCAGATTTGTTTAAAAGGCCAATGCTAACTTCAGCTAATTGTAGCCACTGCTAACAAAAAAGATGATATGGAAATACTGACCATGTTTTGAATTTGTGGCCAAATCACCACAGATGATTGTATGTGTGTGTGTGTGTGTGTGTGTGTGTGTGTGTGTGTGTGTGTGTGTGTGTGTGTGTGCGTGTGTGTGTGTGTACATGTGTGTGATTTTAGAACATTCTGTTTTTCTTCGATCAGACGAGGTAGGTGAGAAGTGGACGACGTGGAGACCTGGTTGAGGTTGCCATGGTGATTAGGGACATTGCATGGTGTATGTATGTGCAGTTTGTATATGTTTTGTGTGCACTCCTTCATATATAATACCAGTGTGCGTGGAGGAGTGCACATTTTCACTCCAAATAGTTTTTTTTATAAATCCCAAAATATTGGTCAAAGTTGCGTACGCATGCTTTTTTGCGTATGCAAGCTTTATACATGAGGCCCCATGTCTGGCCCATATATTAATGGCCATTTCTGTCACTGAGCCACAAGACTAGATCTGACCCACAATTGTCTGCTGACTGTGTACTTCTC
>NC_137677.1:16699890-16729890 GCF_963989245.1 Nansenia antarctica | reverse complement strand
GGGGCATTATCCATAAGTGGAAGCAACATCACTCCACCATCAACCGGCCAAGCACAGGAGCTCCTCACAATATTTCTGATCAGGGAGTCAGAAGGATACTTAGAAGAGTAGCCAAAGAGCCATCGAACACTAGGAAAGAGCTCCAGAAAGACTTGGAGGCAGCAGGTACAACTGTGACAGAAAGGACAGTAGGCAATGCACTCCACCACCATGGCCTCTGTGCACGCTCAGCCCGCAAGACTCCACTACTGAAAAAAAGATATGTTGAAGCTCTTTTAAGGTTTGCCAAACAACATTTGGACAAGCCAGTGAATTACTGGGAGCATGGACACTTTTTGACTATCACACAACACACCATATAGAAGGAGGAGGAGAAATGGCACTGCACATCACCCGAATAACACTATACCAACAGTGAAGTTTGGAGGTGTAAGTATCATGGTGTGGGGCTGTTTCTCCTCTCGTGGTACTGGCAGACTTCATATCATTGAAGGAACAATGAATGGAGCCATGTACAGAGAGATTCTTGAGATGAACCTGCTGCCATCCACCAGGATGCTGAGGATGAGACGTGGTTGGACCTTCCAGCAGGACAACGATCCAAAGCATAAAGTAAGAAGGAAACTCGCAATTGATTTCAGAGAAAGAAAATCAACTTGTTGGAATGGCCCAGTCAATCACCTGTCTTAAACCCAATTGAACATTTGTGGAGGCATCTGAATATCCAGATTTACAAGAGCCCCCCCCCCCCCCCGCAATCTTCAAGATTTAAAGACAATCTGTGTAGAGGAATGGGCCAGAATCACACCTGAATACTGCGAGCGATTAGTTACTTCATACAGAAAGCGCCTTGAAGCTGTAATTACAAACAAAGGCTTCTCCACTAAGTATTGAATTAATTTCAGTTAGTGTGTTCAATACTTTTTTCCTGTTTCATTCCACTTTACTACACATAACTTTATTTACATATGGACTTAAATGTTTCGATTTTTTGTCTGGATTGTTTGAGTTAACACCAAAGTCTGGTGCAAATTTCACTTGAATAGGCTAATTGGAAATACATTTACTGGACAAAATGTTGATGTGTTCAATACTTATTTTCCCCTCTGTATGCTAGGACCAGTCAGACCAATGCTAGAAATAGAAAGATTTACTTTTCTTTTCTTTCTTTTTTTATATACAGTTGAGAAACTGTACAGGAGGTACGTGGGGATGAAGAGGTCTTTAAGACAGTCAAGATGACAGTGTCTTTAAAAAAAAAAAAAAAAAGAGTAACTCATTCATTAATTGTGAATGGGCAACAACATACAATGAACAGAATGATGATTACAGACAACCTGTATCATTCAGAGAGAAGACTGAATCTACAGCATTACAATATTGTGATTTCAACCTCTATTCTATTTTGTCTAAAACAAAGATTCAATTAAACTGAGTCATCCCATTATCAAGGACATAATGATAAGTGCATGTTACCTATCCCATTTCCTATTCTCTTCCGTCTCCCACAAATGATATCCTCTGTTTCATAAGATTCACACAAATGAATAATAATCATGGGTTACAATTCATTACAAACTCACTGTACCTTCAACAAACCTAATAGTGTTTCACAATCTTTACAAAGGATCCTCTAGAGATGTTTTGTACCAGTACTACAAACAAAGATCATAATGATGACACGGTACAGTAACAGGGAAGTATCAGGGACTTCATTCCTGGTTTTAATATGGTCCATAAATTCAAAATCATTTTTGTGGATGATAAGTCCTCTGTATGCCCTTTCCACCGACCCTGAAGGAAACTTACAATGAAAACCTTTCCAGAGCCTGAAGTAGGAGACGGGGTCAACCTGAGTTGATATCCATACATTATGAATGTCAGGGTGTTCACATGCATCACCTGACATTACTAACTGTTGAATACCCAATAGTCCAGTGACCAGGGTGTTGGTTGTCACAGACTCTGTGATAACTGTTATGTTTAAATTTAAAACCTCCAGTCCGGATCAGTTTGTGTTTTCTGGTCCTCATGTCAACCAGTGTTTCTGTTTCCACCAGTGTTTCTGTTTCCACCAGTGTTTCTGTTTCCACCAGTGTTTCTGTGTACACTGGTGTTCTGTTCCACAGATACACTGGTGGACCAGTGTATCTGTTTCCATGTTTGATGCAGTTCAAACCAACGTCACACCGGTGTCCCCATGTTCATGAATTTTTCTTTTGGCGAGCAGAAGGTTTGACGCCTCTTCAAATTGCTCTGTCTTGTTGGCATTTTCCAAATAAACATGACTCTGTGTCTCATTGAATTAGTTAACTCTGCCCCACCTTTTACATGTTTAATCTCACTGATAGTGTGATCCATAACAATCATGGTAACGAGGCAGGCCTAACGAAGTTACAGTACAGATGAGGATGACTGAATGAGCTGTAGGCTGGAAATAGAACTGATGCATTCCATACAGTCCATTACCCCAATGAAATTATAGCAAAGACAAAGTCAATACAGTACAGTACGGACACTCTGCTACAGACTTAGCCTTACCTTGACCCAAGAGAAAGAGACAGCATGTAGACTTACAGAGAATGAACTGTAATGAAGCAGTCCCAGATCCCCTGTTCTAATATTGTGGGAGGAGGTGGGGGGCAGTATTCATTCGTTTGTATTGTTGCCTCCGTACATGTGAGTGCAACATAGTCTCTGTCAACATAATTTCTGTAGACCAATATTCTGTATGAACATATTATCTGTCTAGCAAGATATGTTACTGAGAGTTACGTGAATTACAACTTACGTGGCGGTTAGGTGTTAGGTGAAGAATTGGAAATTTAAAAACGGAAGGATAGAGGACGGGTTAAGAATGAGACATACCAAAAAAAGTACATCTTCAGACAGTGATATGATGAATCAAACTAGTGGTCACACCAATTAAAACATGTTTAAATCTGTTTAATAGATTACATAACATAACACTGCCTCTCCCCGCCCGCTGCTGAATCCCTCATCCACGCCTTCATCTCCTCCCGCCTTGACTACTGCAACTCCCTACTCACCGGCATCACCTCCCGCTCCCTCCATAGACTCCAGATGGTCCAAAACTCTGCTGCATGCCTCCTCTCAAACACCCGCTCCCGTGACCACATCACTCCTGTCCTCCACTCTCTCCACTGGCTCCCCATCAAAGAACGGATCCAATTCAAAGTCCTCATCCTCACATACAAAGCCCTCCATAGCCTGGCCCCCCCTTACCTGACTGACCTCCTTCTCCCCCACCGCCCTACCCGTACCCTCCGATCCTCATCCATTGTTCCCCTCACTGTCCCACCCTCAAAACTCAAAGGCTTCGGTCACCGTGCCTTTTCACCAGCTGCACCCCGCCTCTGGAACTCTCTCCCTCAACCACTCAGAGACTCACCCTCACTCCTCACTTTTAAATCCCACCTCAAAACCTACCTGTTCTCCCATGCCTCCAGCCTCCCCTACCCCTAGCCATCTCCCCCTTCCCGGCCACCCCCGCCCCCCCCCCTGGACACGCATACAACCTCCCCTACCCCTACCCATCTCCCCTAACCCTGCCACCCCCCTGATATGCATACAGCCTCCCCTACCCCTAACCACCTCCCCTGTCCCTACCACCCCCCCCCCCCTCCCCGTTCGCTGACTCTGTGTTCCATGTTACTTGTTGTTTTTGTGTTTTCCGTATCTCCTATATTGTCAGCGTCTTTGAGCCTCGGAAAAGCGCTATATACATTTAATGAATTATTATTATTATTATTATTATTATAACATTACGTTATATCTTTCTCCAAAATATAGTTCATGGTTAATAATGATTTATAATGCTCTGCTCATCCCTGTATGACAGACAATCAATCATATCGGATCCTATATTCCATTAAGAATACCTATTTTACCATGCCCTTGAGTTAAGAAAAATTGGAGTTTAAGCTCAAGCAATATCTGAAGCTGATGACTCACTCTACGTGTCGTTAACAATGCTTGCTAACATTAGACTATAGACATTAGACTAACATTAGACTACAGATTAACTGAGAGAACCTGGTCACAATTATGTTGTGCTGTATTAACATAACATTCATCTAGTGTGCAACATCACACTAATGCACATAGGTAGAATGAGAATAGAATATCAACATATTAACCAATGTAACTGTTTCAAAGCAACGTATGACTGTAAGCTTAACCATACGTTTAACATGTGGCAAGGACAACACGGGACAGTAACTCAAAGGACATCTTGCTGTTCTTGTTAAATCAAGGCTGGCACTTTGAGTGGTTAAGGTAAGTATAAGTTGTTAGGGGAAGGCAAACATTAGCATAAGCAACAGAAATAAGCAATAATTAGCACCCCAAAAAAGGTTCATTCGACAGGAGAGATGGGTTGAACAGACCATTAATTCATAGGCAGGCCAAGGGCAAGGTAGCTTACTGGCAGTATTTTCCAACAGTCTCCATAGCAACCATGGCAGCTCCTTCTCCCCAATCCCCCCCCGCACGCATCGTCTTGCGCAGCCCCTTGCCCAAGCCCCCCCCCCCCCCCCCCCCCCCCCCCCCACACACACACACACACACACACACACACACACACATACACATATACACACACACACACACACACACACACGCACACACACACACACACACACACATATATACAGTGTATACACACACACACACACACATACAGGGCACTAGAAGGCTTACTTGAATGACAATATGCATCCTGTTCAACTTGTGTCTCACTGGTGTGTCTCATTTATATGTATAATGCAGCACTGGGTTTCATGAGGTGTATTCATTACCCCCATTACATAAGGGAGCTACACACAGCCCTCACCCATCATTACTATAATTGGTTAAAACACTGTTAGCTGTGTCTCCACACCTGCTGTAAATTTAGCAATGACAGTGGTCTGGGCTGGAAGAACGGAAAACAAAAACAATGATATATAGTAATATTCATATAAATAATAAAGCATGTTCTTCCCCTGTCTTATTAATTGTCTGTATTAATACACACACAGAGACACAGAGACACACAGATACACAGACACACAGACACGCAGACACAGACACACACAATCTCCTCCTACTTGTAGGGCCTCTCATTGTAGGGTTCATTGTGAAAGGGAGCTCTAGAGGCCTCTCCCCTCCTCCGCCCAGGGTTGATGTGAAAGGGAGCTCTTAGAGGCCTCACCCCTCCTCTCCCCTCCTCCGCCCAGGGTTGATGTTATGTAGCGCTCTAAGAGGAGGAAAGGATAATGAGATCACAGCATGAATGTTTCATAGCCAGGATGAAAGCGTAACAGACAGAGCTCAAATCTACATTTCAAATAAATTACAACCCACGTGATTCCCAGAGAATCTTTGCCTCTGAATATTAACTCATCCTTAGGTGGTCTTCTACCATAAAGAAGACTATAACCACTACCAACGCTAGAACCAATGAGGATTGCATGCCATGGAGAAACAAACGGTATTGAAACAACAGCTTTGGTGGTTTTGATATAAAAAAAAATTTTTATTAGTAAGCGAATCAAAATAACATTATAAGTTTAATAAGTATTATAATAAACAGATGTGTTACAATAGACATACATTCACTGAACACTTGTACATATTTTCATTCATTCAGGTGGTGTAATGGTGTGGGGAATGTTTTGTTGGCGCGATTTGGGTCCGTTAATACCAATCAATCATCGCTTGAATGCCACAGCCTTTGAGTATTTGAGTATTGTTGCTGACCATGTGCATCCCTTCATGGCCAAAAGGTATCATCCTCTAATGGCTACTTCCAGCATGATAATGCCCCCTATCACAAAGCAAAAGTTGTCTCAAATTGGCTTCATGAACATGACAAAGAGATCAGTGTTCTTCAGTGGCCTTCCCAGTCACCGGATCTGAATCCAGTAGAACACCTTTGGCATGTGGTAGAACCTTTGGGATGTGGTAGAACCTTTGGGATGTGATAGAACCTTTGGGATGTGATAGAACCTTTGGGATGTGATAGAACCTTTGGGATGTGATAGAACCTTTGGGATGTGGTAGAACCTTTGGGATGTGGTAGAACCTTTGGGATGTGGTAGAACCTTTGGGATGTGATAGAACCTTTGGGATGTGGTAGAACCTTTGGGATGTGATAGAACCTTTGGGATGTGATAGAACCTTTGGGATGTGGTAGAACCGGAGATTCACAGCTTGAAAGGGCACCTGAACAATCTGCAGGGGCCTCATTTATTTAAAAAAAAGTACTTGAACGTCATCTTTGACTTTCACGTAAGCACATTTTTCTAAACGGACGTAAGCATTATTTATAAAACGGGCTGCGATGGTTTAAAATTGCGTATGTGCTTCCTTCTATAAATACCAACGCAGGTAAAATGAACGCAGGTGAATGAGGTTTGTATTAACGCCCTGTGATAGCGACTCAATTATAGCGGCTGAATTAAGACAAGTGCTATAATATAGGGTAGTCTGGAAGCGGGAGAGGGCAGAGAAGGGTGGCTTCTCGGTAAATTGCATTTGTAACGTTTGATCATGACAACTAACCAGGCAAATGCTTATACTCAGTAGGCTACTCAAGTTGTAAAAGAAAATCAGGGGAGGGGGTGGATTTTATCATATGAGGACAATTTTAGCATCCCCTCAGCGTCAGTGACTTCAGTGTCAGTAACTTGTTAAACATGTCATTGCATGTGTGCGTGCCCCCTCGCACCTTGAAATAGCAGTAATACCACTTTCATTGATAAAATGACATAACGTATGGAAAGAGGGGATGGCCGTTTTAGAAGGGGGACAATTTTGACTGTTTTTATTTCAGGGGGGATCAGGCACGCGGGAAGGTATTTTGACTGGGGGTGCTGAGGTGCTGTCTATATACGCTACAGGGAAAAAAATTGCCAGGGAAAACATTATAACGATTTCTCTCCCTCCCTCCCTCCCTCCCTCTCGCTGATTGCTCGTTCGCTCACACGCACACAGTGGCATAACGACGGGCCCCAACGCACGGGCAATAATAGTTAAGCACGCACGCACCCACACACTACAACGACGTAACGTTAAATATTTTACCAACAATGTGTTGGAATTTACAGTAATTTCCACTCAGCTCACAGTGTCCCACAATGTCCACAAACATGATGTTGACCATTATTACAGACAGCATTCCATGTCGATTGTTATTGCCTCTTGGAAGCCCTTCGCTGCCGAAGAATCGGATGGATCTGAATATCAGTTCTAATACGTTTCTGGCCGTCTGTTGCTCTTTCTCAACAACGTCCGACAGTAGAGCATTAATGGGAGTGTTGTTAAGCGAAGCAAGCAACTGCATCAGCATCTTCTTCCAACTCCACTTCAATTGTTCTGGCTGATTTAGCATTTTTGCTAAAGAACTCAGAGATTCCCTAGCAAGATATGACCATGTGATCACTAACATTAAAACTAACAAACACATTTTTACATTTATTACAAAAAACACATTTATTTTTATTCCCAAAAGCAACAATAGTTATTATATTGTTTTAACTTATTGTTTGAATAATATTTTTATTTTTTAAATTCAGGCAGGAGGAGCTCCTTCTGCCTGCCGCTAGGGGGTGCTGCAGCACCCTCAGCACCCCCCTTCCCGCGTCCCTGGGGGGGATGCCATCTCCCCTCATCCCCCCTCAACTCGAGTGCTGCTTATAGGCTACTGTAATAATATAATGGTCTTATTCTTATCAGGTGACATTGAAAACATGGCTGCGAACTCCCTTTGCGAACTCCCAGACACCGGAGAAACTCCAGTATAATTTAGCGCATGGCCGGGCAAGGTCCGTTGTGGAACGCACTAGACATGTTGAAGGGGAGATAGACAGCTCCGGAGAGATATAAATAAAGACTGAAATACAATCATAAACATCAGTTCCTTTTAAATCTTGAATAAACTCATTTTCTCGGCTGATAACAACATCGTTAATTTTATTACGAGCCACTTGCATGAATTACAGTATAGGCAGTATGCATTTCAGCATGCAGATGGCTTGATCACGATATTCTTGTCTTGATATAAGAATACTCACAGGAGGCAAAGGATATACCTGACAACCAATTGTTCTGTTTTTTTTCTTCCGGTTTACTGATAATAACGATGTGTACAACAATACCACGAGGCTAGCTCCAACACCACGGGATAATATCCACTACTACAATATAGAACAAGATGCAAGACATTAGTATGCCAAACAGGTACTGAGCACACACCGGATAGGGAAATGTATACATTAACAATTGCATACATAAACATGAGATGGACACACCCCATAATAGTACACCCACAACAATATACTCCAAAACAGCAGGAAGAGAAAGGAAACCTCGACACACCACTTCCAAGTTTTGTGGATATTGAAACTCAATGCTAACATGGGATCTGCACATGTGTATCTTATTATCTCTCACTAATATATGATATTTTCTCACAGATCTGCACACTTCATGGTGAAGTGAGCAGATCTCAAGTCAGGATTTGGCCGTCACAGAAGCAAGTAATTGCTTTTTGGAAGGATTCAGTCAATCAGGATTTTTTCCCCTCCATAACAAATCTTTTTCCAGGCTCCCTCCTCCCCTCCTCCCCTCTTCCTCCCATCTCCATTCCAGCTCTGCTAACTGCACGCCAAGGCTCAGCCCTGGGTCTATTTTAACTTGTATTTACTGGTATGCTTGATGGACTGGAATAATCCGTGAAACGTTTTATTTATTAGTTTATTTCTGTTTGTCAATTTCTTGGGGGTTTATAGTATATCCAAATTGGATGTTCCTCTGCATATATCCTGATTGATTGGCAGTCAGACCATTTCACATAACCACCTATTTCACATTCACAGACCATTTCACGTAACCGTTTCACTATTCTGCTTTTGCATCCTGTAGCTGAAAGTAGGGTGTTACTGTATAGTATGTTCACATCAGCATGGGGGCCTATTGAAGTAGATAACTGAGATAGTGGGCCTACAGTATCACTCTGCTTCTGTCCCACTAAAGAGCTCTGTCTCACACTGTCCCACTAAAGAGCTCTGTCTCACAGAGAAAACAGCTGACTCAAAAGACTAGCGCTGGTGAACCCAGACAAGCACCCGTTGTTGTGACACTTTGAGAAATGTTTTGATTGTGTTCAAGTCCTCGTTGTTGACCTTGCCGTCGTGCCGATTCACGATCAGCAGTAATGGAAATGCTGAAAGTATTATTACTTTCATCTATTCATCTGAATTAGTTCCATCAGTTCAATGTTTAGATTGAAATTGTTTAACACTGTACATTCTCCTTCTCTGACTCTCTCTGTTACTGTTGATCACCTCTCTCTCCCTTTCTCTCTCTATACTCTCTCTGTTCACCAGTGATGTTATTGTTCAGTGTTCAATTGAAATGCCATGTAATGACTGTGTGCTTGAGTGAATGTTGATTCTGGGGGCAGTTAAAGGGCTGTGTGCTGGGGAAACCCCTTCTTGCTGTGTTAACCTGGTCACTGCTCTCCACTCTGGCAGTCAAGGCCTCCCAGAGTTTTAGCCTGTCACAACACATCTCAGTGCTCACCATGATGCTGTTCTGTTTGACTTGGCATCTCTGCACTTCTGCCTCCCAGCCAGGGCTTTTTAACAGACATAATTACTCTGGAAGAAATTGAGGGATAAAAGAGGTACACATCAAAACAAATCCAAAATGGGGTAAATAATTGTGCAAACAATGAACGTGTGCAAATCTGTTGATTTGGTGGTGATTAGTGGAAGAAGAGCATGTTTGAGGGTGAAACAAAGGGCAAGCATATTACCAGACACTGTTGATATAACACTGAGAAGGACAAAACATTGCCTAAGCCCAATGGTTTGAACAAGTTCATATCTGATGTCAAGGTGCAGGGTACAGGATCAGTACTATTTATTTATTATGTATTAGGTTCTATATTAGTGTCAATATTAAAGGCCCTTCATCCCAAGTGTCTTCGTCGCAGGTACACGGTAGGGTGGGAGTCATACACACAAACAACCAAACACACACACACACACGCACACACACACACACACTTCTCTGTTCTCTCTCTCTCTCTCTCTGCCTGTCAGTTTCTCTCCATATTACTTTATTGATCGTCTAATAGTGAGCATGATAAATCACCCATTTGGTTGTGTTATTTATCCAGTGTCTTATCCCCTCGTCATCATAATCATCATCATCCTCTGCTAATGTGTAACAGTCCTGTCAGTCTGCTCTCACTCACAGGACATCCCTGACACTGTGTGGGCTTATCACCATGCATTTGTGAATGTCCAAAAAGGGTAATTCCTTGAAAACTTCCTGTCAGACTCTCATGTCAAAGCCTTCTGAAGAGCAATGAGAGAGGACAGGGCAGAAAAGGAGTGAGGGAGAAAGTGGATGAACAGATGAGGAGATGGAAGATGACGGGATGGGGAGAGGAAGTGTGTGTGTGTGTGTTGTGTGTGTGTGTGTGTGTGTGTGTGTGTGTGTGTGTGTGTGTGTGTGTGTGTGTGTGTGTGTGTGCATGTCTCCAACAAGTCCATGTTGCATGGCAGCTGAGTCTCCATGGTGATGGTTGACAGAGGCTGAGGCAGTGCAGTGTCTAAGGACTCATGTGGAGATCTCCATTGAGTTGGAGGATAGAAGAGCATGAGAGAGTGATTCACTATAGCGAACAAAACAAGAAGCATAGAGAGAGGCAAGGAAAAGGGAGACATTTTTTTTTGATAGATAGCGACACAAATAGCTAAAAAAAAGAAAGAAAGAAACTAAGAAATAGACAAAGAAAGAAAGAACACTGATCTTCATCCTCACTCATATTATTGAAAGGGAAGCATGTACATTTTAAACTCACCTCAACTAACTCTAACCCTAAACCTAAACTCACACAATGGCTTTGTCTGAATACTCATACTGCATCCTGTCTACTTAAATGATATACTGTATACAAACCATACTGTGTACTGCTTAGTGGGTCTTATGTAGTATGCACTATGCTGACAACTAATCCTTGTAAAGTAAACTTCCCTCAAGAACTCAAGAATATAAGTTCCAAACGTTGTTTTGAATAACAGATGCCCGTTTTAGCCCACAGATTGCTCATTTTAGTCTTTGAAGTAAGTGTTTGATAATGCACACATGCATTATGGTTTGTGTAAATGAAGAGCGATGTTTTCAAATATGCTATCCATTTGCCAATCTACTGTAATAGAATCCTCTCTGGCACTCTACAACTTCAAACAATTAATGCCATTTCATATTGTATGAGATGGACCTGAACAAAAAAATCCCTTTTGCCATGGAAACCATCCAGTCGCCAGGAAACAAGAAATAATCAGGACATAGGAGTGACAAAGAAAAGAGGGACAGCAAAGGAAGAGAGAGAGAATGAGAGAATTGACCCACTCCCAGAATGCCTGGCTGGTCTTTGTGTGTGTGTGTGTGTGTGTGTGTGTGTGTGTGTGTGTGTGTGTGTGTGTGTGTGTGTGTGTGTGTGTGTGTGTGTGTGTGTGTGTGTGTGTGTGTGTATGTGAGTGGGTGTGTATGTGTGTGTGTGTGTGTGTGTGTGTGTGTGTGTGTGTGTCTGTCTGTCTGTCTCGCTCTCTCTCTCTCTCTTGGTGTGAAACGGACATGTTGTAATCTTCCTCTTCAGTGTTATGAATCATCTGCTATCTGCATCTCTCTCTCTCTCCATCTCTCTAACTCTCACTTTTCCATGACCTTGCTCTCAGGTAGAACTCTGCTGCCATGGTGATTTCAATTGCTGTTATTGCCATGGCATGAGGACTTGGTGGTAGAGAGAAAAATGGTTTATATTTACATTCCACAACATTCACCGTGGCCATCTCTTCCAGCATGTATCATCCTGACAGCACCCACCCTCCCTCCCTATTCCCTACGCTATTTGTAACAACTCAGAAAAGCATGGGGGCTGTTGTGAATATTAGCACAGAGTGAATGGTGGCCAGAAAGAAAGAGAGGGACACTGGGCCGTGCTGATGCTGTATTTAAGGTGTGTTGAAGTCCTCTGTGAGAGAACTGTACAGGATCCAAGCTCATACTGTGTCTATCTATCTCTAAATCTCTCTGTACTGCGTGTGTTATGGTGATAGGGTTCAGCAGCCAAGTGTCAGTCTGTATGTTGATTTAGCAGTGTACCCTGTGTTCATTTACTGTGATAGGACTGCACTTCCCAAGCCATGAGTGTTAATCACACATGATGACTGTTACTCGCTGGCTTCCCTCCCTCAGTGTACTGTATCTATAATCTCTCAGCAAGCAGATATACTGCATAAGCTCAATATATGTGAACTGATGCATTTTATTTATTTATTTTATTTGGAAAGGGACAATGCATATTAATTAAAATTACAAATGTAAATACGCCAGATTTAGCCAGAAGGCTAATTTTCATCCATAGTCCATCGCCAGTTATAAAAAGGCTTCCTAAAAAGACAAAATAACATCACACAGTAAAAGCGTACATAGCAAAGGTAATACTGTACATGAAATAATAAGTCATCAAATACAAGACAGGTCATTAAAAGATAAACGGATAAGCCCATACAATAACAACACAATACAAGCAAGCAGTAGCGACAACACAGTAACACACAGAAACACAGTACAGACATATAGACAACACAGTAACACACAGAAACACAGTACAGACATATAGACAACACAGTAACACACAGAAACACAGTACAGACATATAGCGTTCAGCATAGACAACAACGGACAAGCTGACATGACACAGATACATAGAACATGTAACATTTCAGTGCTGACAGGTTTGTGTATTAATCATCCATTGTTTTAACTGATGGCTGAGCAACCTGTAGGTGTTCAGTTCTTTGAGGTGGGTTGGAATTAAGTTACACTCCCGTGACCCTGTGACTGACCAGGCAGGCACACTGCACTTTTCCTCATTGGGATAACGCAGTCTTCTCCAGTGACCCCCCTCGTGATGCGAGATGTGCCCGCTCGCTGGCCAACGAACGCTTGCTGGCCAACAAAGTGGAGGTGGAGCCAAGTCCTGAGTGACTTTATAAACAAGGCATATATTTGCATACCTTATTAAGTTGTTCCAGCTCAGGGTATTATATTTTTCTAAAAATTAACAGTGGTGAAAGTGCCTTGGTTTCTTATCTAATACTTGAAGAGTTTGTCTATATAATAACTCTATATAATAACTCGGTTTATATGTTGTGCACTTGGCCTGTGACCAACTTGTTAGACAGTAAGAAATGTGTAAGAATCATTGAATGTACATACATCTTAGCTGCCTCTTATATGCATGCCTTATACTTCAGATGCATGCCTCATATTCATGCATCCAAGTGCTACAGCATACTTTATTAAATCAAAAGTACAGAACAGTACAGACCTACATTTTATATAGGCTATTGATGTGTTTCTGAGTAACAGACTGATTTGATACTGTAATATGCTCCAAACAGGGGTATGTTTATTTTGCATACCGATGTACTTATATTGTGTGCTAATATTGCCTAGCGGAATAGATGCTGGACGCTATGATTGACTTAGTAGTGAATGTGCGATGAGGATGGTTGTTCTCTTTCCTTCTCTCTGCCAGCTCTACCCCTATTCAAAAGTGCTTCCTGACCTCTACCCAAATTCCCACCCCTACATCCCCAATTACCTCAGCTCCCCTCTGCATCCCTCGCATTCACTAAGGCCAGTTGCTATGGTTACCCCACACCGTGGATTATAATTTCCCTTACCGTTTTTCAAAAGAGGATCAATTAGTGATGATGTCACTGCATGGGTGGAAGTGTCTATTGAACACCACACTCAGGAGGGCCAGGGTCGGTGGTGGCAGTCATACACACATAACCTGATCAGGAGGGCCGGGGTCGCTGGTGGCAGTCATACACACATAACCTGATCAGGAGGGCCGGGGTCGCTGGTGGCAGTCATACACACAGAACCTGGCCTAGGTCAGGAGGGCCAGGGTCGGTGGTGGCAGGCATACACACATAACCTGGCAACCTAGGGAATGGAATAAGGCATACGATTCCACCCAGTCACTATGACCCCTCCAGAGCAGAGGAGCTGGCTTCAGCACAATCTCTCCCTCTCAGAGTTGAATATTAAGGCAAGCTGCTGGAGGTGCCTGACTCATTGCTATCTACCATACTGTGTGGGAGGGCTGGATACAGAGGGAGAGATAAGGAAAGTGGGAGAGGGAGATGAAGAGAGAGAGAGAGAGAATCTGAATCTGAATCAGATGAAGGCTCTTCGTGCATCTGTGTGCAAAGGTGTGTTATATCATATAGAGTGGGGAATGCACCCGATTAGCTACACCCCATTGTTTTCATCTTGAATGCAGAAACGAGTGTGTGGCAATGGCAGAAGGATGGCACAGAATCTTCAACATCGCCTTAGGTTTTCATATGAGCACTGACGTGTCAATGTGTTATGAGAAAAAAAAGAAACGTTCAGGTCCTTCTTTATGTTACTGAAGCTGGAACTCTCCTCATCTACTGTGCCACCTCTCATATCTCTTATCTCCCGTCTGTTCTCTGTCTTCCCCCAGGCATCCGTATAGATCTGGTGTGTGGACTTCTGGATTTGCTTTTTTGTTTCCCTGCAGAGAAACAGAGTGTTCATGTCAGTCAAAGAGAGCATATTTTTAGACACACTTTTCTAAAGGCCTACTCCCCCGTATGTGCGTCATCACAATTGACACTTAACCGATTATCCGTGTAAAGGCCATGGAGTTTCTGATTTCTGAAATGGGTTCCAAATATTGGAAATGGAATTCTCAAGTGAGTGTGTGGAGTGAAGCAATCTTCAATACACCTAGAAATGAATTGTGCCAAATAGATTGTTTTGTGGTTTTGATCTAGGCCTGTATCGGAAAGATTTTGACCGAGATAAATAAACGACCTGATTTAGTGGGATTGGAGATTCATTGGAGTGTATTGGGCATGCCTACAGTATAATTCTGTAGCGAACGGGACTGAGTAACTCACCCCATGCGGGTCTTGAACCCCCATCTCCCGCATACCAACTGCTAACAGGCCACATACAGGTTCGTTACCCTATCCCCACCGTTCGGGAGAGCGTGCCCTCACGCGTCACTATACCAAGTCCCTCACGTGGACACGGCTCTCCGATGGCCTTATCCCATCCCACTTCTGACACCAATGTAGTGAACGGGACTGGGCCCCATGCAGGTCTCAAACCAACCGGCCGCGCTAACCACAACCCCAAGAGAGTTATCTCTAACGAGCTAACGGGCCTCATACTGGTTCATTATAATTCATAAAGCAAATCAATGCAGCACTGGGGGGCTAATGTCAGAAAAATAACACATGTGTGAACTTAGGCATTGAAAGCAGCCTAATAAAATGACTTTGTTGCTGTCCAAGGTGCTGATTCTTATTGTTGATGTTTTCCACAGTCCAAGTGAAGGATGCTGCCATTTCTTCCCTCAAGTACTGTAGGGCTGGGGGTTGGTTTTAGATTCAGTCAGTGAATATTGCCAAGGATCTAGAATGAAAGCATTTGAAAAGTATGTTGGTGTGTGTGTGTGTGTGTGTGTGTGTGTGTGTGTGTGTGTGTGTGTGTGTGTGTGTGTGTGTGTGTGCGTGCGTGCGTGCGTGCGTGCGTGCGTGTGTGAGAGAGAGAGAGAGAGAGAGAGAGAGAGAGAGAGAGAGAGAGAGAGAGAGAGAGAGAGAGAGAGAGAGAGAGAGAGAGAGAGAGAGAGAGAGAGAGTCAGATAGTTGAAATGCGCAGCGCATACTCCACTAGCAAAGCGACGTGACAACTCGCTAAATTAACTGCAGGGCAGCGGAAAGGCATGAAACATCAACAATGATCATTCGTTAGAACTGAGAATCGTTATCACGAGTCAAAACCTGCGTCAAGACGCTTTAATTTACATTCCCTTGAAATATCAAACTTTGTACATATTTCTCTAAATGTGCAGTGGCTCGTGAACGTTGTCGAGTGTAGATTACTAGTAGCTGAACTTTCCGTCTGCGGCCCTAGGGAGTTTAACCCTAACCCTAGGGAGTTTCTTTGCGAGGTGCGGTTGATTCTCCCCTCAAGCGGAGCGGACTGACAGCCAAGGCACCAGCTCTGAGGACCTGCTGGGAGATGTCAAGTACTGCCGCTGTTTCCTGAGATCACCGCTGTGATGGTAAGATTTAGGATAAATTAATAACAGTTCAATAAGACACAAACAATGCAATGTAATCTATATGTATGCACTCAACGTCGAGCGAGACGATTTTAGTGTTATTCTGCAGCCATTGTATCATGATACATTTCCATCGTAGCCGATGCATGCTTTGAACGGGTAGTGTTGTGCTGAAATGAGCCCTCTGCGGCTATAACCACATTTCAACATATCATTTTGGTGAGATAGATGTCTGATATAATGTAAAACGCTGCCTGTATTGATTTCTATGCCTGTACTCTATCCCTTGTGAACACGAGCGAGGACTATCTGCACCGTTGTGTATTAGTATGAGTAGGTCCATCCCTCCGGAGGGACCCGGGATCTTGCGGTATGTGTTGACGGAGTGTCCAGCTTGGGGGTACTTTACGCTGAAAGCCAACACTGCATGTTGACAATAAGGCACATCGTGGACATCTTACCCGCAATAATCTATATTATGTTGTGTACCCTAGCCTGCGGATAACACTTATGGTGTGATCACAAACGCGCGTAAATGGCAATTATTTTTATCCATCAAATGAATTGGACTCTCAGGACTACAGGACGCAGTTCTCTATTTACAGGCTATTGTAGGCTATGGATTGTCTGAACTTGAAGGTTTTATTGCATTCACTTTAATTGAATTAATTTAGCGTACTTATGATGCTATAGAGGTTTATGAAATTACATTTTGCATTGGTGATTTCAAGACCGCCACATAGTGCACTAAAATAAGCATTCTCTATCAGTTGTCAAGGGCAGTGTTTCTACTCTCATCAGAATAAGAGCCGTTTAATGCGTGACATTGATATTAATTATACAGTACATGCCTACTGAGGCGGTTACCACTCTCAAACGTTATACCCGACTCTCTCTCTCTCTCTCTCTCTCTCTCTCTCTCTCTCTCTCTCTCTCTCTCTCTCTCTCTCTCTCTCTCTCTCTCTCTCTCTCTCTCTCTCTCTCTCTCTCTCTCTCTCTCTCTATATATATATATATATATATATACATGTATTTATTTATTTTTTGTACTTTTACATTAATATTAATATTGTTTATGCTCCATTCTGCCTTTATTTGTCTGCAGAATAAGAGTTTTACCAAAATGGCCACAGTGGACAAATTGCACCATTGATTATAATGACAATTCCTATTGGATTGTTATTATGCTAATATTACACATAACTCTACCTAGAACAAGTATTAGACCTATATTTATATATATTGTCCTTAAATACATATTTTGAGAACACATCCCGTTGTTTATATTGGCCACAATTTATACAAAAAAAAAAAAAACGTGTTTTACTAGATGTACTGTGTAGGGTTGAATGCCTATAGATCCACTTCAATTCCAAGTCTGGAGGTAATAGCTGTGTGTGATTTTGCAATCTGTCATTCTGTCAATTAATCTGAAATCACTGCTTTCTCTTCTATCCTCCCTGCAGAGGGACTGGGAGCCTTTAGAAAAGGTTATGGCAGAATGAGAAGAGCCGCATACTGTGGCTCTTATTCTACTGCTCCTGTGAGAGTCTGTTCTCTGTAGACGTGACGGCTTTAGAAAGGCTGTGTGCCATCAAATAGAATCATCTTACTGTAATGATGTTCCAACTACTAGCCAATTTGCACAACAAAGTATGCAGAGAAAACAGAAATTACATCAACACCCAGTGACAAGTGTGTGTGTGTGTGTGTGTGTGTGTGTGTGTGTGTGTGTGTGTGTGTGTGTGTGTGTGTGTCTTTTGGTGTGTTGCTCTCTGATCTGCTCCTTGATTGTGGTTGATGACTGAAACTGCCTGATGATTTGGAAATAATATTTTGGTGACACAAATTGTGTTCACATGTGTTTAAATCTGTGTTAGTGAGCACTTCTCCTTTGCCAAGATAATCCATCCATCTGATAGGTGTGGCATATCCAGATGCTGATTAGACAGCATGATTATTGCACAGATATGACTTAGGCTGGTCACAATAAAAGGCCACTCTAAAATGTGCAGTTTTATCACACAATGCCACAGATGTCGCACGTTTTGAGGGAGTGTGCAATTGAAAGGAATGTCCACCAGAGCTGTTGCCCGTGAATTGAATGTTCATTTCTCTACCATAAGCGGTCTCCAAAGTCGTTTCAGAGAATTGGAAGACTGTGCAGACTATGTACTGTAATTGTTGACTCATTTATAGGGAGGAGTGAATAAGGAAACCTTTGGCCTGGCTACAGCCATTGGCCTGGCTAAACACTTAACAGGTACATAGACAGGGAATGGGGAAGAGCACAGACCTGTGTTACAGGCATTCATCTGACGTAGTTAAACTGGATCACATTTTATTGAAAGATGCTCTCCATCAAGGTTGTGAACAATTAAGCTAACAGCCTGGGAGGGGATGTTTCAGTTTTGGGATTTATTTTTATTTTTATGCAAACAATAATCTATATACTGTACATGGGGCCATCAGTGTACATAGCACATACAGTATGTACATTCTGAATTGAATTTCCAGCTGTTACGCTTTGAGAACATTTGATTTTCCCTTGGATACAGCCAAAATAACTACAGCACAAGCACACAGTGATGCGCAGTCTTCATTTTCATGGAAACCATATCATTGTGGCATTTTGGCCACAAGATCAGAGCAGTGAAAGTGGAGCAGAGGAGGCTTGCTCTCTATGAGTTATTTCTTCTCGTGTTAAGATCTAAATGGGTCATTCATCATAGTCTTTACAATGGGAAGCTGATATTTACACACAACGACCACTAGTTGGCCATCTTGTAAATTAGCCTGCCTCCTACACAGAAAAACTGCAAAATAGCTTTATACTAGCTTATCCTGATGTGATTTTGAAAATGTAAGGATACTGGGTGGTTTCATGAAGTCATGAAAGGAGGGTCCTGAAATTTGATCGAATGAAAAGATATTAAAACATTTTTACTCACAGGTTGAAATGACCCCACCCATGGCTGTTCTAGTGTTAACAGTGTTATGGTGGCTGGCCAATGCAGCCCAAAGTAGGAGACTGGCAACAGGACCAGTTACAGCACAGCAACATTATACCAAACACAAACACCAACAGAGGATCTTTCTGCTACAGTATTGTGTCAATTGAGGCAGTCCTCAATTGAAGTTATGCTATAAGTTATGCTATAAGCACAATGCAATGAGGTGTTAATTTACCCATTCTGCTACACCCCCCCCCCCACACACACACTCCCACTCAGTTGTTCACACACTACTCCCTGGACACTGATACTGTTGATCGTGTTACTCTACAGTACAACTCACAGAACCCTGGATCATTACTATATGGAGGCTTCCATACTGTAGATCAAGAGCAGGATTGCACTAGTCAGTGTTTGCTCTGGACAGTGTCTGCATAGTTCATAGATGTACAGTGTGAAGAGCACTGCCCATGTATAATGTAAAGAGCATTTACAGCCATGAGATCATGCTGTCTCTGAAGTGAGCTTTAAACCCAAGTCTTAGATTGCCAGAGGGACTGTAGAATAGTTATACGTTCGACTTAAATCCTACAGAACAAAGGACGATTCAGAGGCTCCCTACTTGCTAGTCACGCCAAATGTAATGAACACAAAGGAGTTATAGATGGATTACTCTTTTAAGAGTTGTGGCCACCAACGAGAACACCTCACTACACTCTTAATGTCATATTAGTCTGGAATCAAATATACAAATAACCAGTTAATAAGAGATATCTACTCAAATAACCAGTTATTAAGAGATCTCTACTCAGATGCAATGTCGAGAGTAAGGCTGTGTTCGAAATGGCAAACTAGCATACTACTCATACTAGACGTAGATTTGAGTATGCAAGAGTGTTCACACTGTACAGTATGCGAGATTTGAGTATGCATGTATTTGAGTATGTATACTAGATTTTGGCAAATTTGTAAATGAGTATGCCATGACTGGACACTACTGGGGTACTAAATCCCCAAAATGCATAGCGTGTCTCTTCAGTCTCATCAGACTGCGTCATACAAACTTGTCATACAGCTGTTGTTTACATCGTCCGATAGCCTGGGGACCGAAAGCTCGCAATAAACATCGTTTTTTGCACAGATTTGAGTGTGCAGATGCTGCTTTTTTGCACTCTATTTGATACTCTTCAGCTGCAGCACCCCAGCTAAGTCTAATCACGGATGAGTGGTGGTATTTTCACTATACTGGGAATTAACATGGTGAAATGCATTCTTAGACAAGGCTACATCGTCATGATTACAAATATGCCACTTGAAATGCATGAAATCCAAGTTTATTTGTGTCTTACACACATGTTCGCCTAGTATTTGACTGCTGGTATCCCAATCACGAATGATCCCAGTATTGTAGCTTCAGACGGACAAGTTGGTTGTAGTGCTTGCCCACGATATGCTATTGCTCATATATATTTATTTTAATCATGTTATTTTACCAACTGTTAAGACAACAATATAGTAAGCTAGTTACTTGAGCTAGCTAAAGATATTGGCCCCCCAAATCATTTTACAACTTGTAGTTGTAATTATGTTGTAATTATGTTACAATGTTTCTGTCGAACTCAGTAAGTAAGCAACGTATGTAAGCAACGCAGTGTGCGTTCGTAAATTCGCTCTGAGAGCGCCGGAGCGCACACTGGGTTCAACGTCATAAAGAAACCAGGTAATTTGATTGGACAAGAGGCATTCCATGAGTGCTGATCAGACTTCCAGGGCGAATTTACGAACGCAGCCGTAATGTAGCTAGGAACAGAAGACGAAAAGAAAACGTCAGATCAGATATATAAACAGGTTATTTTGATAAACTGGACACATTTTGGGAATATATGTGGTTACATTCTCGCCTGAAAACATATTAACACTTCATAAAATGACATGTTAACACTTGTAAAGCCAAAATTACACCTTTTAGCCAATGGAGGTTTAAAATGGAGGTTCCCCCGCTCCCGGCGAAATGCATTCTGGGAGGCAGTATGTATACTGTGTAAACGGTCGGCTGGTTTTCGCATACTTATTATGAATTTAGTAGGCAGTATGCAGTATATACTCATTGAGTATGCTAGTATGCAGTATGCTAGTATACCATTCCGAACACAGCCTAGTCTCCTAATTATGAGAACATTCTAATTGCCGAAATCACAATGCCTCACACGCCAAAACAGACATCATAACCATATTTGTGCGTCGAACATTGAGTCGTCCAAACACAAACTAATTGATCATAAAGCTATATCTAACAAAATCATTCAAAGCTACGTGCTAGCAGATTATCCTTGCATACGGATTTACAGTAACTGTTGCATTCTTGGACAAATGAGAAGCGTGATCACCAATTGAGAAAATGTATTTAAATAAGAGAAATATAAGCTATTCAGCTTAGTTCAAGTCATGCAATCAAAAGTGTGAACATAACATGTAAAACATTCCGGTGTAGCCGAAGGTTCTAGGAATGTAATCGAACCCGAAAGGGTTGCTCCTTTTCTTGTGATATACTGTACCTACTCGACCGTAGATAAGTGCTTCAGTACTACCTCCCTTTACCTCCCTTTACCTGCACACCCCCCCCCCCCCCCCCCCCCTCTTACACACTACATTGGTCAATGAGCCTTAGCTTAGCGAGTTGAAGGTACAGTGCCTTCCTTGCAGTGGCTGCACTTTGCATCTGCATGGCTTGTACAGCATGCTGAACTTACTTGCTGAGGGAGGAGGTGAACATCTGGTTGGGGAACAACAGTGTTACCTGTGCTTTTCATAGACAGTCAGCATCTTCTACTGCAGGGCTGTCAAACTTACGGCCCGCGGGCCAGAGATGCGATAGAGATAGAATAGAATCTACTGTATAAAACTTTTTACACAGGGTGTCCATGTCACCACACTATACATGCAGTCCCCCTGATGACTTATGGGGAAGAAAAGAGACATAATGGGAGCAAGAAACCAGGCCAGCTTTGATTCAAATGAAGACCCTTTGTCTGATTCAGATTCTCTCTCTCTCTCTCTCTCTCTCTCTCTCTCTCTCTCTCTCTCTCTCTCTCTCTCTCTCTCTCTCTCTCTCTCTCTCTCTCTCTCTCTCTCTCTCTTCCATTAATAATGAAGACTGAGTTATGTCTCTGTATGTTAATTCCTCAATCTAAATATAGAGCTAGAGACTTAGTGACTTACCCAAAGATTCTCTGTGCATTATCCACCCAAGTGCTGGAGTAACACAAACAAACATTATTGTTGAAGAACTAAAAACATTTTAATTAAATAATAATTAAAACGACAATTTACACAATATAATAAACTAAAACACATACTTTCCTCATATGACAGGTTCTTTAACAAGGTATTTAATTCATAGATTCTAATTTGATAATCATCAGCATAAAGATAATTAGTAATTAACAATTGTTCAAGGACATACACATAATTATTAAGGTAAATAGTAAACTGCAGTGGACCTTGCGGAACACCTTTATTTTCACCACTTAACATTGAGAAAACTAGAAATTATTCAGTACGAGTCCTATCCTAAAGTAATTTTGATACCAATTACAGGCCGACTGATCCAAACCAATGGCAGATAATCTCTGTAGTAAGAGAGCATGACCATAGTATCAAAAGTCTTAAGCCCCTTTTCACACATAGTTCACACGAGCCAAATGCCGGTAGATTCCTGTGTTGCTCCCTTTCACACATGTCGACAATTCCCTGGTTGCGCGATCTACTTCAATCAACTAATCATTGTATTCAATACATGCATTCAACTGGATGCAGAACTGGAGCAGGACGGGCGCGTGGGACTGCCATGTACCATATATCTGCCATATCATACTTCCGTTTAATATTGAAAAATATGATGATAAATACCCTGCGCTGCAGGCTCTCTGACTGCGCAATACAGCTGAGAGGACTGCACTGCGTCGATATCACAAAATGTACATTTGATAATTAAAAGTAAGCTAGCTAAGTATGTAATCTAGCTAACTATGATTGGAAACAAAGTACTATCCAGTTAGAATTATAGAAGATCTAGTTGTGTTTTCTTGCTGGTCTCGCTGCCTGGGTTTGAACAGACTAGGGGATTAACTACAAGTCTCCATACGCTACATTAGAACTTTGCATCCTTTGAAAATGGTGGGATGTAAGGATCTTGTAACTTTGCAAACAATAGCAGCATTGAAATACTTTATTTTATGTTCAACTGGAAAAGGTAGTGAGCGCAGATCTTCGTGTTTTGACTTTGCTGGGAGTTCGTTAAAAATGCCTTTCCACCAATGAACCGTGGAGCCGGTGAGACTGCCATATATCATACCTCCACCATGATACCTCCACCAGTTGTGGAATTATATTTAGCAGTAGCGATATTCAGAGTCTGGGGCAGTTCTTATGAGCTCTGCCCTGTTGGTTGCGCGACCCAGGACAGCTGTGAAAGGAGACAGACCAGGCAATGTTCAGGCTTCCGTTCAGACATACAGCGACCCGATACATTTTATGGAATTACACATGGTCTCGACCAGGGTAATTGCCTGGGCGGATTTCCCTGGTCAGTCACGTTCAGACATACGCCGACCCTGGAAATTGCATGAAATCTACTGGGAAGGCTTGTATGTGTGAAAGGGGCTTTAGAGAGGTTTATATAAAGGGCTGCTGTTTCTTATCCAGAGAAATCACAATGTCATTTATAACTAGGGAAGCAGCAGAGATGGTGTTATGTCCAGACCTAAAACCTAATTGATGGACGTATAAAAAGCAATTGATTGATAAAAAAGAACCACATTTGAAATTTGATCAGGGACTTCATTATGTTTGCTAAGCAAGAAAGCCTAGAGATACGTTGTAATTATTCAAGACGCTGGAATCACCGCCCTTATGAAGAGGGACTACATTGGCTGCCTTCCACACTTTGGGAATAGTACCAGAGAGAATTGTCATGTTAGAAATATAAGCCAGAGGTTCAGCTATCAAACCACAGAGACCTGCATGAGATATGGATCAAGCCTGTCAACCCCTGTAGACTTTTTAACATCCATTTTACACAAAACAACCCAAACTGCCGTGGTAGAAACAGATGAAGAATTTAGGGGCATAGTTGGGCAACTATCAGGCTACCAGTCTGAACAGAACACCTAGCCAGGTTATCTGTCTGATCAGGAATATTTAATACTATAATGGCCATAGGTGGGGTCATTTGACCAAGTGAGTAAGCTTGCAATCGCTAACATTCAGGACCCTCCTTTCATGACTTTTCCTAGATATGTGCGTTCTACCACCCAGCATCACATCAGGGTAAGCTAGTATAAAGCTATTTTGCAGTTTTTCTGTGTAGGAGGCGGGCTAATTTACAAGACGCGCCAACTACAAGAAGTGGTCTTTGTGTGTAAATAGCAGCTTCCCATTGTAAAGACTATGGTCATTTGATCCCTAAGGCGTCGCTAAGAGTAGGTGAAATAGTCACGGCTGTCCTAGTGTTAAATCATTGTTTCTTTCATATAGGTAGGTAGCCTGCAGAGAAAAACTTTTGGTTAATAGTGTCACTTATTCTTTTTTTCATCTGTAATGATGTTAAAATTGGATAAAACTTTTTCAATGTCAATGTCCTGGTCAAAGTCAAAGGATGAGTTTGCTGAGGAAGCTCCCATGTGCACTTCCTCGCTTGCTATTTGCACTAAAACACTCAGTAGCTGAATAGGACCGGTATTAAAATTACATTGTGATTAAGATAAGTAGGTGAGAAAAGCAGTAGAAGGATGATACAAATAAACTTTGTCTGAAAACAAACAAATTGAACGAGAAGCAGAAGCAGTAACCAATCTGGATGTGACGTGAAGTTAAAATAAATAAATAAATAAAGCACAGTAATATATGACAGTAACCACTCGTAACTCACATTACAGTGCAGTGGACACTCCTAGCTCAGAGACTCAACTCCAGCAGGTATTACTGTAGCACAGTGAGGGGACCTGCTCAGGGGTGAGGTGTGTGTGAGTGTGTGTGTGTGTGTGTGTGTGTGTGTGTGTGTGTGTGTGTGTGCGTGCCTGTGTGTGTGTGTGTGTGTGTTTGCATGCATGCATGTCTATGTGTGTGCAGTGGGGCATTAGGGTAAGCTCAGGGCTGGTGGTTAAGTGAAGGGGATATGCTGGTGCATGCCTGAGTTTTCTAGCCTGCAACAGCTGCTGCTCCCAGGCTAATGTATGTTCTGAGGGACCAAAGCACTCTCAGTGGGGTCCACACATCAAAGGACACACACACACACACACACACACTTCTCTGTTCTCATCTCAGCATGAACATCTTTGTGTGTATGCCCATGAGTGTGCTTTGATAAATAAATTATGTATTTCAGTTTAATTCATCACTGAAGATGTGTCCAAGTAGCACCAGAAGGTGTATTCTAGAACTATCACATCTGGCTCAGCCAGTGACCTCCAGGATGGATGACGTCTATAAATAGAATGGTGTGGAAAGACGGCAACAGGGGCAGTAATGGTTTGCACCCCTAACTGCAAGCTACCAAGAACCCTTCTGAAAAATACCCTCCGGGATGCCCAAGAGGGGGGGGGAGGATGAGCATCCTAATCGGACGGACCTATTGGCAATGACCCAGGCAAAGGGGCAATCAACTATAAGTGCAGTCTGTATCTTCGGCAAGGTGTGCAAAAACCTGACACATCTGAAAATCCACCTGACAAAGATGATCTGAGGGAACAAGTGAAGCAATGCCCAGGAGCAGTAGCTAGTACTACAGAACATATAGTGCTGACTAAGGAACCTGGTGAGACAGAGGAGGAGCCAGGCCCGGAGTCACTCCACAGTGCCAGGAACCTCCAAGCACCACATGTAAGCCCACAGCAAGACAGAACAGCATCAGGTGAAGTGGCCTGCCACTAACAAGAAGGAGTGGCTCCAGTTGGATGAGGAGACAAGATCCTGGAAACAACATCGAAGGGAGATGCTGACCAGAAATTCCAGACCATATGCACCCTCATAATGAGCATCGGCTCAGAACGGTTTGACGTCAAGGAAAAGCGTGTAACAAATAATCCAGTGAGGCAAAACCCGCAGGAGCATGTGGGCTGAGTGGCACCGAAGGAAGGGCAAGGAAAGGGCTTGAAAGTGCAGTGCATTAATTGCCGATCTCAACGGCTTCACCAAGAGACTACTAGGACAGAAGCGAAGCAGACACCTCACTTGTGCTGTAGAGATCAACCACCATCTCAGTAACACCTTCAGTGACACCTCTAGAGAGCAAAACCTTAGCCCGTGTGAGGCACTGGTGACACCTCCAGAACCGGTGACCCAATTCAACATCTCTGAGCCCACCCTGAAGGATCAATTGCATTGCAGTCAAAGCTGAAAGAGCAAGTTCCATCCCTGGCCCCAGCGGAGTACCCTACACGGTCTACAAGCAGTACCCAAGGCTCATAATGAGACTCTGGAAGATCTTAAAGGGGATCTGGTGGAGAGGAAAGATCGCTGCTCAGTGGAGGCACATGGATACCGAAAGAAGAGAATTCAAGTAATATTGAACAGTTTTGTATCATCTCGCTGCTCAGTGTCAAAGGGAAGATCTTCTTCAAGATTGTTACCCAACATCTAACTGAGTTCCTCTTGATGAATGCATACTCAGCACAGAAGGGGGAAGTTCCAGGAGTACCATCATTTTCTCTGTGGTTTGTAAATTATGACTGGTTTCATTCCCTGACACTGCACAATTAATGGCAATTGTGCTTGAAGACACACCATGTGTATATGATAGATTATACTTCCTCTTTCACCTTCTGACCCATATCACCTGTTGACGTCCTGGATGCCATGCAAGCCATAAATGCCAGATGTCCGATTGGAGAGGATAATCTGGATTCCCTCTTGATAAAATTGGCAGCTCCATCTATCATTGAACAATTAACTCATATTTAATCTGTCTTGCCTCTGGTAGTTTTCCTGACTCCCTTACATAAAAGCACCACTAATAATTTAAATAATTATCGCCCAATTTCCAAGCTTTCATATTTGGCAACATTTTTAGAAACCTTAGCGAACACTCAACTTAAGTCATACCTGTCAACACTCAACTTAAGTCATACCTTTCCAGTTATTAAATTCTTAGTCCTCTTCAATCTGGTTTGATTGCTAAGCATAGTACAATCACTGCTGTCACCTTGGTTACAAATTACATTATATCTGCTTTAGACAGGAAGAAGCATTGTGCTGCACTGTTTGTCTATCTATCTAAAGCTTTCGATACAGTAGTAGACCATTACTTACTCCTACAAACACTTTTTAATATTAGTATGGACAGTAAGGCTTGCAAATTATTTCAGGACTATCTATGTGAGAGGCGTCAATGTGTGAAAGCGGGAAACTTTCAATCAGATTTGTTACCTCTCTCGAAAGGTGTGCCGCAGGGTTCTATATTGGGTCCAATCCTCTTCACTTCACCAGTATCTTGGTATCTGGATTGATCATAAACTTCAATTTAAGTATCATATTGATAACCTTGTCAGCAAGCTGCGTCACAAGGTTGGCTTTTTATACAGAAACAAATCCTGTTTTCCCTTGTCGTGCAGGAAAATAATTGTTGAAGCAACTTTCCTGTCTGTCTTGGACTATGGTGAAGTGGTCTATAGACATGCTGCGTCTTCAACGCTAAAGCCATTTGACTGGCTGCAAGTCTATCAGTCTGCCCTTAGATTTATCACAGGTGCTAATTACAACACTCACCATTGTCTTTTATATATATATGGTTGGTTGGTCATCCCTGGAAATGAGGCGAAATAGGCATTGGTATGGACTAATGGACTATGCTACTCTTCTTTTTGATTTGATTAGATTTTTATTAGGAATTTACATAGAATCATTTACGCATCATGACACTAAGTAATGTCCAGAGGATAGCACTTGAAAGTATTATTTAAAACACTTATTTCCAAAGTGGTCCTCGATGGAAACATAAAATGAAATAAAACAAAACATCACACAGCATAAAACAGCATATACACACTGCAAGGCAATGACTAGGGACCATTGCGTATCTATTTGTACCTGCTTTGTTTGAACCTCTTTGAAATGTGTGTTTATTATTGTTATTGTTATTGTTCTTACTGTGTTTTTATTGTTGCACTATGTATGTATATGTATTTATTGTGTTGCACTGTATATGTATATCCTGTACACACTGCCCCACCAAAAATCATCAGGGTCTCCCTCAGCGAGTTGAAATAAAGGCAAAGGAAATTAAATGAAAAATGTAAGCTTTATGATGGATTACAGATTACAGACTGTATTTGACAGGTTTATGATGGATTACAGACTGTATTTGACAGGTTTATGATGGATTACAGACTGTATTTGACAGGTTTATGATGGATTACAGACTGTATTTGACAGCTTTATGATGGATTACAGACTGTATTTGACAGGTTTCAGTAGCTGGAATCATAATTCATGTTGTAACTGGAGTTTTTGCCCTCCTTCCCTCCTTCTTGCACAACATAACATTACCTCAAATCCCTCAAATGTAGCACTCCATACACCCAGCCATAAAACAGTATGTGTAATTCAGGAGAGACTGGTGGAAGCATAAATTGTAGGGAGCTCATTGTAATACATGGAATGGAATGAGGAATGGTATCAAACACGTGTGAAATCTTTGTATTTGATAAGAGGAAGCATAGAATGGTAGAATGGTCGCACATGGCCAATTCTTGATCCAAACCTCAGCAGTGTTCTCAGCTGTTGCTCTTGAGAGGGAGTGATTTGGCAGTTTGCAACACAGGAATGCCAAGTTCACCCTAGGGTAATATACCAGGATTAATCAAGCCCTCTGTTTGTTATATACTGTGATCTGACTCCTGTTCTGCAAACCACACACACACACACACTGTGTAATCCACAGACAGTGAAGTGACCTCGAGACCTAGTCAGGGCTTGAATACACTGCAGACTATTCATGAATAATGTTGTATATTCTACAATTCTGGAATGGGCATATTTATCTCATATTCCTCTCTGTGTTTTCTGATCCCAAGGTGAAGCCGTAAAGCTGACCAGCATCCCTTTCTATCTGTGAATCCCCAAGAGGTCACCTCAACATCTGATTGGAGAAAACTCCTGGCCCAAAGGGGAACAAAATGTCCGCCGCCAAAAGCCTGCCCTTTCTCACCCTCCTCCTCCTCCTGCCCTTGGTAAGCTGTTCTCCTCCTCCTCCTCCTCCTCCTGCCCTTGGTAAGCTGTTCTCCTCCTCCTCCTCCTCCTGCCCTTGGTAAGCTGTTCTCCTCCTCCTCCTCCTCCTGCCCTTGGTAAGCTGTTCTCCTCCTCCTCCTCCTCCTCCTCCTCCTCCTCCTGCCCTTGGTAAGCTGTTCTCCTCCTCCTCCTCCTGCCCTTGGTAAGCTGTTCTCCTCCTCCTCCTCCTCCTCCTGCCCTTGGTAAGCTGTTCTCCTCCTCCTCCTCCTCCTCCTGCCCTTGGTAAGCTGTTCTCCTCCTCCTCCTCCTCTTCCTGCCCTTGGTAAGCTGTTCTCCTCCTCCTCCTCCTCCTCCTCCTGCCCTTGGTAAGCTGTTCTCCTCCTCCTCCTCCTCTTCCTGCCCTTGGTAAGCTGTTCTCCTCCTCCTCCTCCTCCTGCCCTTGGTAAGCTGTTCTCCTCCTCCTCCTCCTCCTGCCCTTGGTAAGCTGTTCTCCTCCTCCTCCTCCTCCTCCTGCCCTTGGTAAGCTGTTCTCCTCCTCCTTCTCCTCCTCCTGCCCTTGGTAAGCTGTTCTCCTCCTCCTCCTCCTCCTCCTGCCCTTGGTAAGCTGTTCTCCTCCTCCTCCCC
>NC_137677.1:16619890-16697390 GCF_963989245.1 Nansenia antarctica | reverse complement strand
CATTGATAGATGTGTGCTTCCAATTTTGGTAGTGATACACTATTACTCCTCAATGCTATTGTAATGACCATTATAAGAACCTGGAGCCTCATACCTCTGGAATCATGCATTTCTTCTTTACACCTCTCCTGGGTGTGTTGTGCCATCTCAGTAATGGTTGTGAGCTGGCGTGATAATACAGTGGAACATTACATTGGGATAATGAGATCAAGTCTCGATCTAGGGCAATTAGCCGATGATGAGCTTATCAAACCATGCGGTGGGAGGGCGGCACACTCTCTGGATCAGTTAAGGTGGGAGGGCGGCACACTCTCTGGATCAGTTAAGGTGGGAGGGCGGCACACTCTCTGGATCAGTTAAGGCGGCTCTGTGTTGCCGACAAAGGCACAATGCACAGATCCATGTTCAGTCAGTCACACCAGCATGCACATGCACTATAGTAGCTGCAAATTCCATAACCGGTAGCAGTAGCAGTTAGCAGCAGTTAATTGGTTAAAGAGCAAATTAAATGTATCGTTCATACACACCACTGTCCATATGATCATATGTTCAGCAAAAGGGTATACACACACACACACACACACACTGATGTTGGGCACTAATCAACCCAACCTCATCCAGGCCGAAAAGACATTGATAATAATCAGTCACAGGAAACAGGAGCGCCACACACATTCCCAGGCTGCAGCAGGGAGTCTCAGCAGGGAGTCTCCGTCATCAAACCTGTTCAGACAATGTTTGGCTGCTGCATTGTACTTGTGTCAAGCCAACACAGAAATCAAGTTCATGTTTAATTCACTTTTGTGAATGATTGTTGTTTCATGGTGTGTATGAGCCCCTGTTGTGTGCCTACGTCAGTAACTCTGCTGATAGAAATGTAATCAAGTGCTCCCAGGGTGCTGTGCTTCATAAAGCCTCATGAAGCCATGACGCAGCATCTCGCAGGCACAGACCGAGGGCTGACACCAGCACAATCAGAGGACAACAGCCTCTCTCCACCCTCCACCCTTACCCCTTCTTGGTCCCCACCGCCTGCCCTGCTTTGTGCAGCCATCAGCGGGCAGAGTGGGGTGGCAGAGAAGGCCTCTCTTGACATGACCTCCATGACTCTGTGTATGGCTCCTGGCTCCAGGCTGTCACTTTAAGCTCTACTCTGCTCACTGGCTAATGTGAACATGTCTGTCATGATCAGTGCAGATTTCTCTGTTCTCAGTCCCAGTTCTCATTGTGATGTGAGTCCAGTGTCTAGTAAACCTGTGTAGGCCTACAGTATGTGGCCTGGGGTGGTCCAGTGGCATAGCACCGCAGTCTACATTACATACATATGCCCATGTCGGCATGGGTTTGAATCCAGCCCCTCTCCTCCTTACTTTCCTATCTTAATAAGATGTCCCAGGAGTACTCTTCGTTATGTAATACATGTAAGAAAACTCTGGGGACAAATCCTCATATGTTTTGGTGCTGTTCCAAGATCAAACCCTTCTGGCAAGTATTTCTATCTAATAAAATAAAATAAAATTGTGTGTGTGTGTGTGTGTGTGTGTTTTGCTGTGTTCCAGGTGTCTTGCATAACCTCGGACTGTGTCATCAAGAGAGAGCAGGAGAAATGCATGGAACGTATGGCTTCAGAAGACCCAGACAACGACCAAGAGTTTGGTAGGTTGTGTGTGTGTGTGTGTGTGTGTGTGTGTGTGTGTGTGTGTGTGCGTGCGCGTGTGTGTGTGTGTGCGTGCGCGTGTGTGTGCGCGCACGTGCATTTAGCTTTTAGCGCTAATGAAAAAGATACTGTACAGAACTTGATGAACACAGTATTATTGGTGCTATTCCTTTACTCATTCTACTTTACTCATTCTACTCATTCTAATTCTAGCTGATGATAGTCCATAAACAGTGGCTTTATTCTTGTGTTTTCTTCGTGGAGGTATTTCTTCTTGTGGACATATCTTAGAGATTGATGAGACAACACGTTTTCACATTAAATATTGATGCAGCACTTTGTTTTCATTAGGAACCTTGCACCATAGATCACGCCGTGCTAAGCGGCAGCGGTTAGACAGTAATCACCACAAACTGACAAGTGAGAATATGGACCATTTAGAAGACTAGCCTAAGACTCTCAGCTCTGTTTCTCTTTTTCAGTTCCCTTCTACTCCATTTCATCAGTCTGTTTTCACATTGTTGGATAATAAAACAAGAGCAAGGATGAAAAACAACACAGAAAATGATTTGATGATACATTTGCAATATGGAGTCATTGCAGCTTTACCCAATTGACTCTGACCTGCTTGTCTACTCCAAGAACCCTAACACTCATCATTAGATAGTTCAGTTTGCTTCTGAAGTGGTTGTGTTTGGGGGGTGGGTCTGTGTGTGTAATTCAGGCACAGAAACAGAACAGAAAGAGAATAAATGAAAGACTAAATAGATTCATTACAGCTTCATGTATTCCTCTGTTCGCCTTTCAGGTATTCTTTTCCACCTCATTTTCCACATTCTGCACACCTTATTTTCCACCATGGGAAAACACAATTTATTTTTTGGGGAGCAGCTTGTGTGTCAAGTCAGATGATTTCCAGGTCAAAGTGTCAGAACACGGTTCTCAGAAATCTTTATAAAGGTTCTATTTTTTTGTTGCCCAGAGTAAGGCATTATTGTTTACACAGCAGGCAGACATGATTGAAGTCTCAGCAGCATGTTCTTCAGCTGCCTGTCTGTTGTATGACTATGTCAGAGAGATCTCTCCTACTGTATACTGGTGGTTAGAATAGTCAGTTTCACAATGTTGTTGAGAAAAAGCGAAAAGATCCGTGGAGGGGAAAATGATGTAGCCCCTCTGTGGGCATATAGCCTCTTGTTTTGATTCAGAAATGCAATTTCACAGCCAATGAATGACAGACAAGATGAAGGGAAGAGTTCACCTTTTAGACAGATCTCAGCCGACCCCTGAGCTATCCGCACGTCTCCCCACAGACTCCATAACACACAGCTCAGTAAAGCCCTGGACACCACTCCTTACCACCACCTAACACCACTCCTTACCACCACCTAACACCACTCCTTACCACCACCTAACAGCACTCCTTACCACCACTGTTACTCCTTACCACCACTGTTACTCCTTACCACCACAGTTACTCCTTACCACCACAGACTCCATAACACACAGCTCAGTAAAGCCCTGGACACCACTCCTTACCACCACAGACTCCATAACACACAGCTCAGTAAAGCCCTGGACACCACTCCTTACCACCACAGTTACTCCTTACCACCACAGACTCCATAACACACAGCTCAGTAAAGCCCTGGACACCACTCCTTACCCCCACAGACTCCATAACACACAGCTCAGTAAAGCCCTGGACACCACTCCTTACCACCACTGTTACTCCTTACCACCACTGTTACTCCTTACCACCACTGTTACTCCTTACCACCACTGTTACTCCTTACCACCACTGTTACTCCTTACCACCACAGTCACTCCTTACCACCACTGTTACTCCTTACCACCACCTAACACCACTCCTTACCACCACTGTTACTCCTGGACACCACTCCTTACCACCACTGTTACTCCTTACCACCACCTAACACCACTCCTTACCACCACTGTTACTCCTGGACACCACTCCTTACCACCACTCCTTACCACCACCTAACACCACTCCTTACCACCACCTAACACCACTCCTTACCACCACTGTTACTCCTGGACACCACTCCTTACCACCACTGTTACTCCTGGACACCACTCCTTACCACCACTCCTTACCACCACTGTTACTCCTGGACACCACTCCTTACCACCACTGTTACTCCTGGACACCACTCCTTACCACCACTCCTTACCACCACTGTTACTCCTGGACACCACTCCTTACCACCACTGTTACTCCTGGACACCACTCCTTACCACCACTCCTTACCACCACTGTTACTACTCTGAGAAAACTCTCTGGTGGATTGTGTCTTTAGAATTTGAACAGACCAGCTGTCAAAACAAATGTGAGCAAAACGGCTATACAGGAGTAAGGATGTATGGTGTGTGTGTGTGTGTGTGTGTGTGTGTGTGTGTGTGTGTGTGTGTGTGTGTGTGTGTGTGTGTGTTTCTGTGCGTGTGTGCGTGTGTGCGTGCGTGCGTGTGTTTGTGTGTTGGCAGTCAGGTCTGTGCGATGTACATTATGTGTGTGCTGACTGTGAAGATTAAAGATTGGTGGAACAGAGATTGGAGATAGACAAGACAGAAAGACACAGATTGGATCTCAAAGTAAATATAGTGATGCGGACAGTGCCCTACAACTGACAGTGTTGTATAGGACTCGTTGAAGGCTCATGATAATGTTAGACGGCGTTAGGGGAATGTTGCAGGGCTGTTTTGTGATGCGGATGATGTTTGAGCTTAAGCAGAGGGAAACCATGGGGAGCAGATGCTGGGCTGTCAGACTGAACATCCCTCTCCTCTAAACATATTTGTTATTTTTTTACATACTGTATGTGTTATTATCACTGCTCCTCGGCTTGATACGGCATTGACCTCTCGCATCCACATACAATAAGAGAGAGGAAAAGAGAAAAGGAGAGGATGGAAGGGAGAGAGAGAGAGAGAGAGAGAGAGAGAGAGAGAGAGAGAGAGAGAGAGAGAGGGCAAGGGGTTGGAGAAAGAGGGACAATGAACATATGGGGCTGAGACTCTTTTTAGCTTCCCTGCTTGTGTGGCCTGAGTGTGACAGTGACCATGTGAGGGCTTAACTGAGAGAGTTGGAGCGAGGGCGGGTGGGGGGCGGTGGATGGGAGGCGGTGGGACACTGGTCGTGAATATCAATGACAGAGCGGCTTGCAAGGTCACAGCTAGTACAGTATATACACACAGTTGTTACAATAATACTGACTCACAGCTACTGCCCATCCACTGAGGGAAACTCCTCCCACCATTCCAACACACACACAACACACACACAACACACACACACACATGACATGACATGCTGACACCCCCAACATCTGTGACACATCATCAGTGTGTTTGTATTCTACCCTTGCAGTCTTCAAGGCAAGCCTGCAGACCTCATCATTTCAACACACAATCCGAGAAGTAGAGGGTAAATTGCAACAAAAAGTCTGAACAGAATTGACATTACACACCCAGCACCCCAGTGCATTCATTGCAATCTCTGGGGGTTTTAACCCTGTCACTGTGACAAAAACACTGGCAACATTCTTCCAGTTTGTGAACTGTCCCACTAGGGAGAACAAAACACTGGACCTGCTACACTGATGAGCCAAACCATTATGACCACCTCCCTGGTATTATGAATGAATGAATGAATGAATGGTCTTTATTGTCATTGCTATAGTACAGGTACCAAACAACGACATTTAGGAGGGGTGGCTCCCCTGGTGTTAGGAAAGAAGAAAAAAACTAAAAAAAACACAAGAAGGGAAGGAGCTGGTTTACATAAATAGAGGCTATGTACAGTATCCACTATACTATACTGTACAGATAGACGACTAGGGTTGTCATATTGCACATAGTGTTATTGCACATTCATTTAAAGTGTCGCAGTTTGCAGGCTTGAAATGTACATATTTGTGCCTTAGCACTACACCTGATTTTTTCAGTCCAGCAGCTGCCATCAATCCGTCCAGACTGTCCAGGGCCCAGAACCTAGGTCTTTGCTGTGTTCAGGGCCTGGATGGCCCTGGGGTAGAAGCTGTTCTTCAGTCTGTTTGTCCTTGCGGCCATGGTCCTGTACCGCCTTTTCGAGGGCAGCCGGGTAAAGTGTTCGTACCCAGGGTGGGTTGGGTCTCTGGAGATCTTGGAGGCCTTCCTGAGACAGCGTGTGTTGTACAGCTCTTCCATTTATGCCTAATATGATAGCTCTTCGATGAGCCTTGGGCGCCCAGCACCCTGTCGCCGGTTTGTGGTTTGTCCGTCCTCGGACCACTGTCAGTAGGTACCCACTACTGCTGATCGGGAGCAGCCACAAGCCTTGCTGTTTCAGAGATGCTCTGACCCAGTCGTCTGGACATAATAATCTTTACTCCTACCCATTTCTCCTGCATCCAACACATCAACTTCAAGAACTGAATGTTCACTTGCAGTTGCACATGTCGAAGTGTCCTTGGGTAAGACACTGAACCCCGAATTGCTCCCAGTGAGCGGGCCGGCGCCTTGCATGGTAACTTGGCCGCCATTGGTGTGTGAATGTGTGTGTGAATGGGTGTTTGGGAGGCCGTTGTAAAGGGCTTTGGATAAAGGGGCTATATAAGTGCAGTCCATTTAATATATCCCACCCATTGACAGATGCCATTATAACTTATAAATTATAAGATACTTTTTCACCTGTCAGTGGTCATAATGTTTTGGCTCATCGCCGGTGTATATGCCAATGTGAAGGATGCCTATATCTCTACTGAGGCATCTCTGGTACTAGGGGGTGAGGTGGGAGACTCCTTTTATAGTTGATATAGTCATTTGATTGTTGTTTGCTGTATTGTTGAGGAGCTAGCTTGCCCTAAGCATGTCATTGCATTGCTTCTACAGCTGTATTCTATGATAAATAAACATTGATTTTCTAGGATGACTGAATGCATGTAGCTATGAGCCAGAGCAGCTGCAGTGGATTCAAACGCCACCTGCTGGCCAGATGTGACCTCATGGTTTTAGATTGTATACCATGACGTGATTTCAGATGGAGGATTGTGGCTCAATAATGCAGTGTTGATTGTCCTCTTTTCCTTATACTAATCTACTTTTATTCATCCATTTCAATGGAGACATGTTCTGTTTTCTGCTGTGTGTCTGCTCTATGTATATTGTACATTGTAATCACACTGTGTGTTTGTTGTGTTTCATGCCTCCAGGGTGCCAGTGGATGTGGGATAACCTGACATGTTGGCAGCCTGCCCATGTGGGCGAGGTGGTGGTGGTCAACTGCCCTGAGCTCTTTGAGTTCATGAGTGAGGAGGATGAGGGTCAGTGACAGCTTTGAACATAACCTAATTTATTGTTTTAGTTTTAATTCTCATGAAGTTGTATAATAATGTTTATTATTTGTATTATTTGTATATATATATATATATATATGTATATAATTTATTTATTTATTATTATTATTATTATTATTATGTATACTGTATGTATAATGTATCTATTACATAACTTTTTTGGTGATGTGGTTTGTGGAAATGTTTGGCAGAAATATTGAACTATGTCTACTTTCTTGTGAAATTTTGTGTGTGCAGAACTGGGGAAGGTGAGTCGTAACTGTACAGAGTTTGGCTGGTCAGAGACTTTCCCCCACTATTATGACGCCTGCTTCTTTGATGACAATGGCACCCATCCAGTAAGCACCCCCTCTCCCACCTTTGGAATTATTATCACTTTTATATATATTTGTGCTGCAAACTGTAGTAGTTGCAGTACTATAGAATGTCCAGTGGCAGTAGTACTATGTGTTGTGTATTTACTCTGTTGTTGTTGCTGTGTACTGTAGGACCTGTACTACGTGTCTGTGAAGGCCTTGTACACAGTTGGCTACAGCACCTCTCTGGTCTCTCTCACCACTGCCATGGTCATCCTCTGCAGGTTCAGGTGAGGTGCTCACACACATGATGCTGAGTTTGTGCCCTATGCCCAGAATTGCCCCATCTTGCAAATGATTGCGGAATTTCATTAAAAGCCATATCGGTGGATTTGTTTTTTTTATGGCACCAGAGTTTTCCAACTCTATGAGACCTGATAGGGCTTTTCCTACTGTGAGACCTGATAGGGCTTTTTCTACTGTGAGACCTGATAGTCTTTTTCTACAGACTGAATAAGGTCAATGACCTTCCTCGGCTGATTTCCCTTCACCGGAGGGTGCAGCTCCTCAAGGATGTTAATGGCAATAGTGGACTTATTTCCATACCTGTTCTCCAGCACTCTGAATATATCCACAGCCATGTTGTAGGTTGAAAGCCTGAGGTCTCTTGTCATCCAGACTGTCCAGGAGTTGAATTTTCTTGACTTCAGCTGGTCCAGTCAGTTCTCCCTGTCTTTGCAAGTCCTTCTTCCAGCAGTGATATCCCCTCTTGCTGCCATTGAAGATGGGAAGACTTGTTGGCTTAATCCTCACAGTTGGTGCTGCAGCCCCTCCTCCTTCTCCTTCTCTGCTTTCTGCTGCTTCAGCGGCTAGATCATCCTCTGCAGTCCTCTATGCTGTGATGAACCTTTCTGAGCTCCATTCTGTTGTTGTTCCTTGTTGTTCGCTGTCCTTGACTCTGGCATCCAAACTCTCCTTCTCTGCTAGAGGAATCCACTGCTCCCATGGTTTGGAGATCAACAGAGGATGCTGTACAACTCAACTATGAGAGAGATTTTTCTCCCATTTATTAAAGCTTTTTCCTTTCCACATCAGTTAGGAGTAGGTTAAGAGTAGGTTGAAAACCTTTAAGGAAATAAAAACAAACACACTTTACCAAACTTATCAGGCCAACTAAGGGCATATAATACATCACAGTTCCAGTAATTTCCTTATGAATCATTACTTTATTGCTACATTACATATTTCAGCAAATCAAAATGCATCAGTGGTTCACCAAAAGGATAGTTATCGCATTCAAATAAATCAGACAACTTGTCAACACTAAATAAATAATACATTTCACCCACAATTACTTCTTAAATGCATACATGTCCATAAACTGAAATTAATTCTCATCAATGACTGAAAAAAATTCTCATCAAATCAATAGTGGACCTTAGCACCTCCATGCAGCAACATTTCATTTCATTTCATTTATTTATTTTTTGCACATGAGATTATCATACATGTCATACATTTGTATGTGTCCTATACATTTAATTAATTTCCCCATGGGCAAAAAAGGAGCAGGAAGAAGAAAAATCTTATAATGACCTGCCCCCTATTCATCATCAACAAAAATTACATTTGATGGTCGGCGCACAACCAGAATTTGCACAAAATAATTTATATATAACAAAAATTAACAATGAAACCTACCAAGACCAACAAAGAAACAAGCAATGAGCAAATGAACAATAAAAAAAAGGAAAGAAAAGAAAAAAAAGAAAGAAAGAAAGAAAAAGATCTCACTTAGTATTATATTTCTTCATTGATAATCACTAAATTTCTTATTTTTGTATATTTTTTGAATTGACTAATATTACTACATCCCTTAAGATCACTATGGAGAGAATTCCACAATTTTACACCTACGACTGATATATATCTCTGTTTAAGTGTCGTGCTGCAAACTGATGTTTAAAATGACATCTCCTACTGGACTCACTTTCTAAATGAAAAAGGTTTTGTAGTTTTTCTGGCAGTATTTTACCTCTTGCCCTAAACCTAACTAATAATGTTTGAAACTTAACCAAGTCATCAAATTTAAATATTCTAGACTTATAAATAAATAATCTGTTTGTGTGATCTCGAAAAATTAACTTTATGTGTGATTCTTATAGCTCTCTTCTGTAGAATATATAATGGTTTTATATTAGTCTCATACGTATTCCCCCACACTTCGACACAGTAACTAAGATATGGTGAGATAAGTGAGAGTGTTCTCATTGCCTCATACTCTAGCACATTCTTTACTTTATTCATAACAAAAATACTCTTAGATAAAAAAAAATAACATGTGCTATTTGAGATTTCCACGTAAGTTTATCATCTATAATAACACCAAGAAAACGAAATTCAGAGACTCTTTCAATATCATCTCCTCCTATTGACAATACTATATTTTCATATTTTTTTCGATTGCCAAAAATCATAAATTTAACAAACACTAACTACACCTTTTTAGACTACATGATAAAGTCAGCGCAACCCGCTATCAAACATCAAAGGCACAATCGGAATGTTGGAATGTCGCACCATTATAATTCTAACATTTAATTTATATTTTCCTAGTTTACAATTATACCGGATACAATCAAACAGATAGATTCAAACAAGGCACATCTCTACATACCAATGGCGTCTCTGAAGTCTTCTGCTACATTCAAGCAAACCTGGTTCAAACACATTTCAAGCACTTCTTCCAATGCAGGAAATGTTTGCTTTGTGTTATAAGACACACACTACTGACAACCATTGATATTGAAATGGAAATACAAAGTTTTGAAACAAAAATAATAACTTCAAAAATTCAAAATATGTGACTTGACGATATTATCACCAAGAGAGGATGCTTAAGTGAGATTGCTGAATAGCTGATGCTGGTTTGAGATGTGATTGGTGGTCTTCACAGGAAGCTGCACTGCACCAGGAACTTCATCCACATGAACCTGTTTGTGTCATTCATCCTGAGAGCCATCTCTGTGTTCATTAAAGATGGGATTCTCTATGCTGAGGAGGACAGCAACCACTGCTTCATACACACCGTGAGTAATACACACACACACACACACACACATACACACACACACACACACACACACACACACACACACACACACACTCTGGTATAACTCTGTTATTTAATTTAATTCTGAGGACATTTGAAAGCTGCATTATGCTACACATAAACAAACAAACCCAAACATATCAAGTGCAATGTACCTACCAACACTGCATCCACATAGTCAGACACATGTATCCTATGTATCCAACATCCTGTTGTCTCCCTGTAGGTGGAGTGTAAGGCAGTGATGGTGTTCTTCCACTACTGCGTCCTCTCTAACTACTTCTGGCTGTTCATCGAGGGCCTGTACCTCTTCACTCTGCTGGTGGAGACCTTCTTCCCAGAGAGGAGGTACTTCTACTGGTACACCATCATCGGATGGGGTGAGACCTCATACATACAGTCAACTTATTTATCAAATCAAATTGAATGGTTATGTTGAATAGTTTATGAATGTGTGTGTGTGTGTGTATGTGTGTGTCAGTGGCGTACCGCAAAATCCCGAGGCCCCCCCGCAAGGTGGCGGCGGGGGCCCTTTCGCAACGGAGGTTAAAAAAACCGTGCGTTTTTTAGAGTCCGATGCGTTATTGACGTTGCGAAATTAGCCTATAGCAATAGCCTATAACTAAAACCAAATGGTAGACTACATCAGTAGAATGTATTATAAATAGAAAAGCACTTGCTTTATTTCTTTTAACAAAGTGTGATGTGCACAGCAGTGCGATATCTGTAAACATACAATCTGTAGACTCTCCGCTAAGGGTTGCCAGATGGGATTGAGAATTTCCAACCTAACCAATCTAAAAACGTCTAAATCCACCAAAAACCAGCCCATCTGGCAACCCTGTCTCCGCTGCATCAGAGTCTACTTGTTGCGCAAAATTGGCCAGGGTTTGTCACATCCTTTGTTGGACATCTCGTTTCTTAAGTCCTGGTATATTGTGGCATTTCTTTACTGTTTGCCATCTGGTCTAGGAATACCCAGGGAGACGCAGACAGCAGAAGTAGAATAGAATAGTAGAATAGAAAAAGAAACAGCTATATACTGTATAGCCTAACCATGCTGAATGATGTACCTGTATGATGCACTGACAGTCTGTGACTGTGAACCTGGCCGGACCCTGCCCTTCTGCCTGAGTTTGAGTATGATGCTGCCCAAATAAATGATATTGTTTAGTGCTGTACGCTTTCGAGGTATTATATTGTGTGAATTATCATCTGTATGTTGTTTTTCTTTCACTCGACTAACCGCCGAGATAATACTTGAGACATGTACTTCCGTAAACATTATTATTTATTTTTTTACAATATCGGACCGACAGTCCCACATATAGCGGCTATAATGTCAGAATAGAGATTCTACCACCACCTAAAGAATGCTTATTGTACTTGTATCCATGTTGAGAGTGAATGACACAGGGACAGACAATCAGGCAGCAAGGTGCACCGAAGCGAACTGACGCTGAACCCCTCATATAGGGCTTTCACACCGGCAAAGAACCGTGCCGGTGTGCGCTGTCTGGCGAACGATACACTGGTATGACCGCGGGCTCGTTCGCCAGACAGCGCCAACGTTCGGAGGTTTCCGAACGCGAACCGGCACGGTTCTTTGCCGGTGTGAAAGCCCAATGGTGAATCAGAAGTAGGTGGACAACGTGTGGTGCTGAAATAGCCAACAAAAAAAATAACACCAGTTCAGGAAATCATTCAAACGTAATGTTTACTTATATGTGACTGCAACACACATATGAACAGTAACAAATGAAATTCAGTTACATTTTCTGAAAAACATAGACAATCAAAATCGGCACAAAAAAAACAAACAGAATCCGCTTGATCTTGGAGGTCGAGGGGTGGTGGTGCATAGGCCTATGCTCCTGAAACAACAAAGCAAACACGCTATTAGGGATAATAATTACAATGAACCATTCATTCATATAATAAATATCTCTAATACAGTTTTTCTCAATTGCTAAAACACATTTCACAAAACTTTCCTCCATTTTCCCAAAACTCTAAACACAACACACTTTTCTAAAGCTACATAAACAAAACCACACCTTCTCTCTTCAAAACTCAAACTTTCACACCAAAACAGCTGCTCAATGCCTGCAAAAATGTAAACACTATACGCATCATTACAGACTACAACAAAACAACTGAAAACACAATGTTCAGTGTGTGAGAACTGCCAAAACACATTTTTAGAAACCTTACAGTATCTGTTCTCAGAATATATCACTGTAGAGTCTTGGGCATTCATAGATTTGTGTGTTTCATATGAACAGTATGTAAATCTACAGAAAATACAGTATGTACACTACGGTACTGTATCACAACTCAATGCAAACACTACAGAGGATCCATTACACACAACAATACTCATTGAAAACAATGTTCAGGGTGTGATGTTTTTTTATTTATTTATGGCACTATACCACACACACACACACACACACACACACACACACACACACACCACAATCATTGTGCGGCATCACGTCGTCGAGCTGTGTTGTCGTCGAGATAATGGTGGCCACTGAGAACTCAAGTTTGTACGGACTCTTAGTCCTGCTTCAGCCATTGTGATGCCATGGACAATGACATGGTCAATGACTGTTGCTCGCATATCGTCTGTAATGATGGTGCGAGTTTGTCTTGCTCTCCCTCCTGGGCCTGCTCCTCTTCCTCCTGGGCCTGCTCCTCTCCCTCCTGGGCCTGCTCCTCTCCCTCCTGGGCCCGATCCTCTTCCTCTGACTCTGCCTCCGTCCATTGTGTTCGTTTGGAACCTTCAGCAAACTGTGCACTCTGAACTGGCTTTTATAGGTGTGGTCACATCATTTGCAACAAGTGTCTTCAATTTTGAGTCGCTGAACACATTGTGTTCAGATTTTGCTGACTGTGGCAAGCATTTTGCATCACATGAGCTTTAATTTGAGAATTTGAGAAGAGTTTTTTGCAACTTGTGTTTTAGCAAGACAAAATGTGTTTAGATTTATGAGAAAAGGAGGATTGTGTTTTGTGAATTGTGTCTTCATGTGAAATGTGTTTATGGTTTTGGTAAATGGGGGCTAGTTTTATTAAATGTGTTTAGAGAACTGGTCATTTGGTTTAGAGAATTGGCTTTTGTGTTTTAGCAATTGGGAAAAACTGTAATATCAAATAATATTCTTACCTTTAACAATGACCAAAACGTCCTCTCCTCCTGGCATTAATCTGTGCGAAGTCCTTCACTATGTTTGTTAAGTCCAATTGACGTGCGCGCTGGCTTTCAATGCTGAGCATCGCTAGTCCGGATAGTCTGTCCTGGGACATGGTGCTTCTCAGATAGCTTTTGATAATTTTCAGTTTTGAAAACGATCTCTCTGCACTTGCCACTGTGACAGGTATGGTTAAAAAAAGCTTGAGAGCAGTAGCCACGTCTATGACACTGGGCAGGATAGATGCATGTCTCAGGAGCAGGAGCTCTGTCAGATCTTTGATTGAACCCTTTTCAATACGTTTTATTTCTGACCTCAGAGCATTTTCGAAAGGAAAGAAGCTGTGATGGAAAATCAGAAGAAAGGTCATTATTGTAGATCAAGGCTAGTGTCTCAGCGGATGCGTGCAACGCATCATCCTTTGTCTGTATGAGTTCACTGGGATGTAAACAACGGAATCTCTTTGCAACTGTATCCATTCCTCTGAATCTGTGTCTGAGTTGGGAAACAATGGTGTCAATGCACACAAAAAAGACTCCTGCTTTAAAGCTTTCCTCTGGACTTGTGAGACGCTGATCCTCACTGAGTTCATCAAAGTGACGCTTTGTACGTCTTGTGCGCTTCTGGGTGAAATGACAGTTTGTGCCCCAAGAAGCTGCAAGTTCCTGTGCTGAGCTTTTTATGTGTTCGAACTCACCCCTTAGCTGCGATAACGTGTTGCACGCCGTGCTCAGTAGGCCTGCTGCATGGAAAAGGTCCATGTCTTTCTTCTGAAGTAACTTAGACACTATATTGATAGACTCCAGAATCTTTTCCTGCATCACAGTAATCATTGCGAACTCGAAGGTTTCAATTGACTTATTAATTGAATTGGCTTCTGCACGTTCATCTGGTTTAGTCGATTGAAGACTGATTTTGGTCAGTGCCTGTAAGATGTCAGCATAGCGAAATCGAAGCGTGTGAATAGCATCGTGCCTAGAGCTCCAGCGCGTTGGACAAAGTCGTTTTAGTGTTGGCTTAGAATTAAAATGGTTTTCCAACATTTCCCATCTTTTAATGCTCTGACTAAAAAAAAGTAAAGTCTCTGGACAATGTCATAGTAGTTATTGATTTCTGCAATCGGTTGGCAAGCATCGTTCAACACTAAATTCTGATTATGTGCAGCACAATGTATATGTACAGCAGTGGGTTCTTTGTCGAGGATCCGTTTCTGCACACCAGAATAAATGCCACTCATCACGCTGGCTCCGTCATATCCTTGCCCTCTGCATTTTTAAATTGACAGCCCTTCCCTCTCTATCTTTTTGCTTCTTTTTGCTGCCGAATAATCTGAGACATTCTCAAATCCTAAAAAAACTCTCATTAATGTCAACTCCGGTAGCGTTGTCGTTGTCGTCTTTACGAATTGTGATATATCTGAAAACTTGACTGAGTTGATCGACCTTACCTAAATCCTGAGTAGTGTCCATTATTATAGAATAAAATTCGGCTTCCTTTATTTCATTAACAAAAAAAACGTACTTTCTGTGATAGCAACGCAATCAATTCGTTTTGAATTGAAGGGCTTAAATAATTAACGTTGCTTCTTCTATCAAGTAACTTGCAAAATGGGATCATATCGAGCTAACAACTCTATGACAAAAAATTCCCACTGTTTATCTCACCCATTTTCTCACGATGCCCTCGAAAAGCAAGGTTACAAGAAGCCAAGCCAGTGTGACGTCTGTGATCCTGGTTAAGACTTGGGTCCAAAAGCTAACCTGACGTTTATACTCGCTATCAAGTTGTGCATCCACTGTAAGGTCGTTTTTCCAGGTATCGTATGCCACACATGCTGCTAGATGACTGCGGGACGATTCGTGTTTCTTTATTTTGCCTGAGAGGCCTTGCCAGTCTTTAATTCCGACAGTCCAGGAGAGCTGGTGGGATGGGCACCTCCTATCCACAAAAAGCCAACACGGTTCACAATAGACACGGTCCATCTTTGGAGAATAGCATAGCCATTTACGAGGGATCTTACAACCCAGTTTAGACCGTTTGCAATAATAATCTTGTGAGAAACATCTGCCGTTTTTATCCCTCGGAAAGGGTCCCTCGAGTTTACACGATCCCAACTCAAGTACGGTCCTCTTTAGCATAGGATCCGTTAAATCCACTGGGAAATTGGCTCTGTCTGATGGATACTCACCTGTGGTTGTTGTTGCCTTCTCTAGATTAATAATAGCATCCTCAGACTCCTCGCCTGGTTGATCAGTGGGAGTGCAGCTAGTAGACTGGTCAGGTGGCGGGTCCTCGTTGTCGTCGGCCGGGTCAGCCCGCAGTAACACTGGCCTCCACAGTGGTGCTGCTAGCAACAGGTGCATCAACGACGTTTGTCCCTGACCCAGTGCTAATCGCATCCCTACCCACGTTAGTCTCAGAAGCTGCATTGGGTAATAGAAAAGATGACATTTTTCTACGTTTCGCTGAATTTTGTTCCTTTTTATAGGAACGTTTTTGCGCACCGCTGAGGTATTTTCGCTTGCTCATTGTCCTTGTGTCTCGCTGCCAATTCATAGCTTTCATGTGTCGTCACAGCATAGTGGAAACGCCCACCTGACGGGCAAAAGGCACTGCCTGTGAAGCTGCAGAGCACCAGGAAACACAGTAGCATTGGTTAGAAAACAATCATGCCAGATAGTTGCTGTGCAATCGGGTGTACAAACCGGCGAGGAGATAGGCCTGGGTTGTGTCTTTATAGGTTACCGAGTGAAAAAGAAAATAAAGAGAGGAGAAATGTGTGGATTAATGCCATCAAACGAAGTGTACCAGGAGCGGGACAGAAAGAATGGGTGCCATCAAAGCACACACGTCTGTGCAGCGAACATTTCATCAAAGGTAAGTTAGCTAAAGTAATGTTAATATAATTCGCTACAATTGCAAAGCATTTAGCCATTATCTGTACATAGCTAACGTTCATCATTTCTGCATGGTTTGTTTAGGTGGCTTGCCAAAAGGTTGCTAACGTTAGCATTAGCTACTAATGCCGTAACGTTATTATCGCCTTGATTCATAGGTTTCAAATCTGACGACCCTTTGTCTCCTGACTGGGTTCCATCAGTGTTCTCGCACACATCACCCAACAAGAAGAGGAAAAGGGAGAAAGCAATGGACAGGTACGAGCAGCACAACAAAATTATGAAAAAGCGTGAGGAGAAGCAGCAAGATGCAGTTGCCCCAGCACTGACAGATCAAAGCCTACCTGACATGGAGCCAGAGCTACCTGCTCCTGAGGCTGAGCAGTGTAACAACAACAGGTGCAAGGATAATGTTGCAAGACTGGAGAGGGAATGCAAGTACCTTAGGGAAGAGAACCGTCGGCTGAAGGACATGATCAAATTAAGTACATTTGATGAAGCCACCTTAGAAAATGATGATGAAAAAGTGATAACAATGACTGGAATGCCCACCTATGCCAAATTACACGTTGTTTATATGTTTGTCTTCTCCCTGTTACCAACTGGTACAATCCTCTCTCCTTTCCAACAACTTGTCTTAACCCTTATGAGACTCAAAATGAACCTGCCCCTTGCATTGCTTAGCTGCATCTTTAGAGTCTCCGTTCCAACTGCTAGCAGAACATTTAGAAACACCATTGATGCATTGAATGCCAAGCTTGTTCCAGCACTTGTGTTTTGGCCAAATAGAAATGAACTATTGCTGTCAATGCCTATGGTATTTAGACAGGTCTTTCGTAGATGTGCTTGTATAATTGACTGCTTCGAGATATTTATTGAAAAGCCTGGAGACCCAAGAGCAAGAGCACAGACATATTCAAATTACAAACACAACCATACCATAAAATATCTTATTGGTATCACACCACAAGGAACTGTTTCTTTTATATCTAAGGGATGGGGTGGTAGAACATCCGACAAACACCTGACTGAAAGATGTGGGTTTTTGGATAAACTTAACCCAGGGGATGTTATATTGGCAGATCGAGGATTTGATGTAGCAGATTCAGTTGGTCTTTTCAATGCACAACTTAAGATCCCAGCATTTACAAGGGGCAAAAAGCAACTGAGTCCAGTAGAGTTGGAGTCCACACGAGGGCTTGCATCTGTCAGAATCCACGTGGAGAGGGTCATTGGTGAGGCCCGAAATAGATACACCATCCTTCAGAGTAGAATTGGAATTCAAATGTGTGAAGCTGAACATCCTCATGCTCTTACACCTCTAGACAAGATAGTGCAAGTGTGCTGCGCTCTGATAAATGTTGCTCCCTCTATTGTTCCTTTGGGTTAGTACCTACATGGATAAAGCTGTATATGGTACGCACATCGACGGGTGCTGGGTGAATAAAATAAACTAGGAAATAGGATGTCCCGCACACCGTAGAAGATTTCTTTGTATGCCTCATCACAAATGTGTACATTTCATTTGGAAAAACTTCATATTCTTATGTACATTTAATGAAATAAAAAAACTGAACATGTACTGAAAGTTTGTTTTATTTTAATTTTTATTGTTTTATTAAATATTAACATCTGAACATGTTTGTCCTTTGTGCTGTGTATACCATAGAATGAATGAAGACATGTCAAGGTTTGTTCAGTTTTTTCTGACCAAATTTACTGACTGATGTGGCCTAAATGTAGCCTACCTGTTCTTCTGTCAAACTCAACCCTGTAAAGATCTCTTCACTCTTTGCCTGTAGTTCTTTGTCTGATAAAGCTCGATACTGGGGCATGTACAGTTGGCTTAAATGGGGATGGATTCTCCACCAGATATGTCCAGATGTCACCGAACACGAGATCAGGCAGGGACTTAGCTGCATTTAGTGGTTCAAACACAGCCGCGGGGGCTAAATATGGGTCGCAAGTGCCCAATATGTGTAGCTTTTCCGTGTATCTTGCTAGTTCTTCATGGGTGAGGTGGTCAAAATAGTCGGCAGCCGGTAAATTGCGTCCACTCGCCATGTTGCGCGATGTTGCTATGATCCTTTTTGCCCGTCAGGTTGGTGGTTGCTAGGGAAGAAACCACGTGACTGAAAGCTATGAATTGAGCCTACGTGTGACGTCAAAATCATGTTGCTATTGGATACGGCTAACTATGTATATATTTTTAAATATAGGCCTATATATAAAAATGAAGGTTGACACAATGAAGGGCCACTTATTTTCTTTGTTTTATATATATTTTTTAAATAAAAATAAAAAAGTTTGTATCCAATGTTAGGGGGCCCCCTAGTGGCTGGGGCCCCCCCGCGGTGCGTCGCTTGCGGGCCCGTCCGCTACGCCACTGGTGTGTGTGTGTGTGTGTGTGTGTGTGGTGTGTGTGTGTGTGTGTGTGTGTGCCTGTGTATACTACTATGTGGGGACTGAGGTCTGACAGCACAACCACGGTGTGGGGACTCGAAATCGGTGTGGGGACCCAAAACGGGTCCCCACACCGATTTTCATTGAATTTGGTAGAAAAAGTGTTGCTGATATGTCTAGTGCAAATATTTCTATGTTTTAAATTTTGACCCACACTGCTACATAAGTCTGAAAAGAGTGCTTAATCAGTGTTTAGAGTGCTCCCCTGGTGGCGAAATCGCCATTTTTTACTATTTTTTTCACAGAAATGGCAGAAATTTTAACACACATTTAACACTCCTGCAGCCAATCATATGAGCTGCCTGTCTGTCACGTGCACTTTGCATCAAGCACATGATTGGGGGTGGAGACAGGTGTGCAGGTTTGGCTGAAGATCTAATTAGTGGGGACGGAGCACACTTCGTTTCGCGTTGTGCGGTTGGAGAATAATACAAGATTGTGCGCGAGTGTGCGCGCGAGACGAGTGTGTGCGCGCGACGCGAGAGTTTTTGCAGGGTGAAACGCTAGCAAATATACTGGCTGAGTGTTCTGACAGAGAACGCTGGTTAACATTGGTCTTATTATTGTGACTAGAAAGTGTGTGACTATAATTCCATGGTGTAAATAGCAGTGGCGGCTGGTTTTTGGGTGGGGCACAGGTTATGGCACTTGTTTTTATTACCTTTCCATGTTTTACAAAGCAAATTCCTTGTATGTGTGAACGTACTTGGCAATACACTTTTCTGATTCTGATTCTGATGGGGGCATGCTTTTAAAATCTGTACCTATTACAGTATTTCCATAATTTCCTAATTCATATTTCTCCATATTTTAATAGCGCAGGGTATTTGCAACATAGCAATTACCAGGAAGTGAATTAAGATATAAGATAATGTGGGACCTTTATTGTTAAAACTATACTGAGCACAGTTCCCTCTCGAAAAGGTTAAATATACACCTCGTTCCAAATTATTATGCAAATTATATTTTTATCAGATTTTCCTAAATAGTCGATGCAAATGACAATCAGTATAATTTTCAAGTCATCAACCGTTAGAGTATAATTCAAATGTTATTGAACAAACCTCCCAATGATAACAGTATTTTTTTTTTTAATAAAAAACTCAAAATGCACTGTTCCAAATTATTATGCACAACAGAGTTTCAAAACATTTTATAGGTTGTAAAGAACAAACCATTGTGATTAATTTAGGGTTAGGAGGTCATATTAGGAGGTCATATTTACTGAAATCAAAAGCTATTTCAAACAAAAACATCTTACAGTTTTTCTCAATTGCTTTGGTGCATTTCTCTGATCAGAATTGAAATTCTCATAACTGTTAGTTCAACCTCCACAACATTAAGTCATTTGTGCACATCATAGTAGCAGTTTCTCATTCCTTCAAACAAATTGCAAATGCTTTTGGACATGCATCAATTGCTGTCATACAATTCTCTGCTGTTTTATAACATTATCATTTGCTTATGTCATGTCAGTCAAAATGAACTATACTTTTGGATGCTTAATAGTCATTCCCTATAAAACTAAGTCCTCATTTCATTGCTTGAGTCATTACATCCAAAAATGTTGAACAAGTTGTCAAAATCTGTCAAGCAAATTGTATACATTTCTTTATCATTTTTCCTGAAAATGTCTCCCAAATTGAACAATTTCTCTCTGTTATTGTTCACTACAGTAATATGGGTTAAAGCCGTATATCTCATGTTTACTGTACATTACTGTAATTTTACTCTGCACCACATAGACAAGACAAGGCAAGACAACCTTGCAGAGGTGGAAAAGGGCCCCTTTTTACTCCACAACAAGAGGAAGCCATGTGTGCAATGGTGATTGCAAACAATGCCATAAGGTTGAGAGAGATACAAAGCGCTGTTATAGAGGATGACAATATCTTTGGGAATATTGAATCCGTTTCAATCGCTACAATTGACTGCTCAGGAGAAATGAAATGCGCATGAAACAATTGTACAATGTGCCATTTGAACGGAACAGCGACAGAGTGAAGGAGATCCGTCACCAGTATGTACAGGTAAAACATTTATGTGTTCTATGCATACTCTAATGTCCAGTGCTGTAAACTGGTTACTTTGTGTAGTGCCATGCAGTACACTTACATGACAATTCATACTGTACAATATGTTGTCCAAAATGAGTTTTTTTCTCTCTCTCTCTATTCTGGGATAAAGTGTGTACTGGAGCTGGAGGCCAGGGAACCGCTGCACACATTCATATACGTTGATGAGGCGTTAATCTGGCAAAAGGTAGAAGGCGTGGCAGAAATCACATTGGACAGAGAGCAACCATTGATGTCCCAGGCCAACGAGGAGGGAATATTACAATGTGTGCAGCCGTCTCAGAAAACGGCGTCCTCACCCATATACCCTGTCTTGGTCCACACAACACAACATCTGCTGACTTTTTTAGACACTCTTTACAGGGACATAATCCCTGAGAATGAGAGGGGTCTAAATGGAGACCATCTGAACAAGTATGTTGTTGTATGGGATAATGTGCGTTTTCACCACTCAGATCTGGTCAGACAGTGGTTTGCAGCACATGAAAGGATGCTGGTGGAATATCTCCCTCCCTACTCGCCATTCCTGAATCCAATAGAGGAGTTTTTCTCTGCCTGGAGGTGGAAGGTATATGACCGGCATCCACATACCCAAATGGCCTTGCTAGCAGAGGGTGGATTCGCCACTCAGGGAGATACTTTCCTCGCTGCATTACCAGGGATGATATTCGCTGTGATGTCGATGAAAATATGTGGCCAGACAGACAGGAACGTCTGGATGTCAATGAATGATTTACAGTATGTTGGATGTTCCAATTCAGTTCCAATATGTACTGCAATATTGTTTACAGTTGTGCACAGCTCTACCCAAAGGGTGTTTCTTATGTTTGTGGTAAACAAGTTTGTATTTTTCTTTTGCACAATGCTGTGAACAAATTAGAATTGCAAAGAGCATATGCAGTAAAAATGTGAAACATAACTATTCAGCGTCTTGTACTCATTTACCTCACTAAATACAGTAATGTGTAACCCACTGTAGATTTCAAATGGCTGTGCAAATAGTGTATAGTACTGTCTTGAGCATTTTCAGGTAGTGTCACCAAGATCTGACTTTTTTGCATTGGAAAACACTTAGAGTGAACTGTCATAATGAAAACATGACAAAGCCATTTGACTATCTTGTTCATAAACAATGGTGTCAGGACTTTTCATTTTGATGACACTGACACTTTCATTGACATGAATACTTGCTTTTGAGGAATGAACTATCCATTTTGAGCAAGTGACACACTTTTGCAGGTTAACACCTAGGTTTTGCAGTTTGTACTAATTGTTCTGAGAAATGCACTAACTGTTGTGCAAATGTTAATAGTGATGTGAGAAATGCACCAAAGCGACTGAGAAAAACTGTAACAGGTCAAGTTACATGTTAACATAGGACCCCTTCTTTGATATCACCTTCACAATTCTTGCATCCATTGAACTTGTGAGTTTTTGGACAGTTTCTGCTTGAATTTCTTTGCAGGATGCCAGAATAGCCTCCCAGAGCTGCTGTTTTGATGTGAACTGCCTCCCACCCTCATATATATTTTTGCTTGAGGATGCTCCAAAGGTTCTCAATAGGGTTGAGGTCAGGGGAAGATGGGGGCCACACCATGAGTTTCTCTCCTTTTATGCCTATAGCAGCCAATGACACAGAGGTATTCTGGTGATGTCTCCCCTCCCCCGCCCCAACCTGCAGCTGACCTGGCTGTGACCTTTCAGAGGGCCAAGCAGTATGGCACCAATTCAGTCTGAGAAACAGACCAACAGAAAATCTGCAGCAGTAGTTTTATTAACAGTAGACTGATTTTATTTTAAGTTTATATCATTCTAATAACATACTATTGTGATTTTCTTTTTTTAAAAATCTGTATTTCCTGTTTTTTCACTGTTAAAATATATTGAGCATATAATTGAGCGCTGTTTGGTGATACATTGGGCTAGAGACTAAAGTTCAGGAGGTCGGCAATGTTAAATGAACGGCTGAGGCCTGAGTGTGCTGCTAGCTGTGGAAGGTGCTGTGTGGGGGAGGGGGAGGCGAATAGTGAGTGACTAAATTGAGCGCTGTTTGGTGATACATTGGGCTAGAGACTTGAAATCACGTTTGGCTGAAAGCTGGCATCCCACTGATGGCGTGTGTCTTTTTCTGTTCCCCTGGCTACATAGGAAGTGTCCCTAAAGTTCAGGAGGTCGGCAATGTTAAATGAACGGCTGAGGCCTGAGTGTATTAGTAATAAGTACTATATTTGTAATTTTAAGGAGAGTTCTGTAAATGCGTTAATGTAGTGTACCAAAACTGTGTATTAAAAATGACAACATTCTCAATCATGCAAGCCATATAATGGTTTAAATTATAAAAACATTTAAAACTGTTGTTTTATCTTTAAATAATTACAAAACATAAAGGGATTAAGCAGTTCTACATTTATGAATAATAATTATTCATCTTGTTCCAGAAAACCAGTTATTCCCGTGTGCATTGAATGCAGCAGTAGCTTTGGGGAAAGTTTGGAGGTGCAGGTGGTTAATTGATGTCTCCCCTCCCCCGCCCCAACCTGCAGCTGACCTGGCTGTGACCTTTCAGAGGGCCAAGCAGTATGGAACCAATTCAGTCTGAGAAACAGACCAACAGAAATCTGCAGCAGTAGTTTTATTAACAGTAGACTGATTTTATTTTAAGTTTATATCATTCTAATAACATACTATTGTGATTATTTATTTATTTTTTTAAATCTGTATTTCCTGTTTTTTCACTGTTAAAATATATTGAGCATATAATTGAGTGCTGTTTGGTGATACATTGGGCTAGAGACTTGAAATCACTTTTGGCTGAAAGCTGGCATCCCACTGATGGTGTGTGTCTTTTTCTGTTCCCCTGGCTACATAGGAAGTGTCCCAAAAGTGAGCCTAAAGTTCAGGAGGTCGCCAATGTTAAACGGCTGAGTGGGGAGGGGTAGTGAGTGACTAAATTGAGTGCTGTTTGGTGATACATTGGGCTAGAGACCTGAAATCACTTTTGGCTGAAAGCTGGCATCCCACTGATGGCGTGTGTCTTTTTCTGTTCCCCTGGCTACATAGGAAGTGTCCCAAAAGTGAGCCTAAAGTTCAGGAGGTCGCCAATGTTAAACGGCTGAGTGGGGAGGGGTAGTGAGTGACTAAATTGAGTGCTGTTTGGTGATACATTGGGCTAGAGACCTGAAATCACTTTTGGCTGAAAGCTGGCATCCCACTGATGGTGTGTGTCTTTTTCTGTTCCCCTGGCTACATAGGAAGTGTCCCAAACGTGAGCCTAAAGTTCAGGAGGTCGGCAATGTTAAATGAACAGCAGAGGCCTGTGTGTTGCTATCTGTGGAAGGTGCTGTGTGGGGGAGGGGTAGGTGAATAGTGATTGGTTCTCAGTTAACAAGCAGGCCCAGGAATGCACAAAATGCATCCATTTTCCAAAAGCTACTGGCTTAATATGCTCCATCACAGTTTGATGACTTTTCAGGGTTTGACTTTAACCCTAACCCTAACCCTAAGGATATTGTATGTATTTATTTTAACCCTTTTAAGAGTATTGTCATATATGGTGAGATTACAATTATATGAACTCCAACTGCAAGTCTCACAGTGCTAAAGTTAACAAAAAGCATATCATAAACATTCTGGTTATTTTATTTTAGTAAAAAAATCGCTCTCTGCATGGCTGACATGGTGGGAGAGAAGCTAAGAGAAATTCTCGATTATGGACATGAGTGCGCCAGCACGGCACGGGTCCCACCGTGAGCCGGTCATGAAGGAAGGTTAATTGAACAGAGCGAGGCAGATTTCAGCAGAACAGAAACTTAACTGTGTGGGGGAGGGGTGCAAATCAGTGCTCTGTCTGCATAGTGCACAACTAAATTGAGCGCTGTTTGGTGATACATTGGGCTAGAGACTTGAAATCACTTTTGGCTGAAAGCTGGCATCCCACTGATGGCGTGTGTCTTTTTCTGTTCACCTGGCTACATAGGAAGTGTCCCAAAAGTGAGCCTAAAGTTCAGGAGGTCGGCAATGTAATGTCAATGGAGGCCTATCCCCAATAAGTTAAACCCTGTTTGGCCATACAATGGACTAGAGACTTGAAAACAATTTTGTCTGAAAGCTGGCATCCCACTGATGGTGTGTGTCTTTTTCTGTTCCCCTGGCTACATAGGAAGTGTCCCAAAAGTGAGCCTAAAGTTCAGGAGGTCGGCAATGTTAAATGAACAGCAGAGGCCTGTGTGTTGCTGTCTGTGGAAGGTGCTGTGTGGGGGAGGGGGAGGCGAATAGTGATTGGTTCTCAGTTAACTAGCAGGCCCAGGAATGCACAAAATGCATCCATTTTCCAAAAGCTACTGGCTTAATATGCTCCATCACAGTTTGATGACTTTTCAGGGTTTTGTTGTGTATTTATCTTATTGGTTATGAATCAAAGAACAGTTATTGAGTTTAAGACGATTTAATTAAAGTACAAAAACAGGGTATACATATACCAACAGCTGAAGCCTTGTGTCTGTCCTCCTCTCCTGGGATCGGCTGGTAAAGAGGCCCCCCCTTGGGTCTCACCCCTATTCATCAACAATATGCAAATACAGTCACAGGCCACAGCCTATCACCTTATCTAGATGGTCATGAGGGCCGTCCCCTGTGATGTCACCACGGCCCCAAGTCCGAGGGCTGGTCAGATTACAAGAGCCATTGCACAACACTCAGGGGGCTATTTGCACAACATTGCACAACACTCCCCTTCAGCATATAATAATAATAATAATAATAATGCATTTTATTTATAAAAGCACTTTACATATAAAATCTCAGAGTGCTTACAACACAGTAGATAAAGCAATAAAAACATTCAATTAAAAGGCTAAAAAAAGGCTCTATTAAAAAGGTGGGTTTTAAGGCCCCGTTTAAAAGCATCCACAGACTGTGGTGCCCTTAGGTGGTCAGGGAGAGCATTCCACAGCCTGGGAGCAGCCGAGCAGAAGGCCCGATCTCCCATCGTGCGGAGCTTGGTCCTGGGGGTCTTGAGGAGGTTGGTGCCAGTAGAACGGAGGGTGCGTGAGGAGGTCTGAGGGGTATGGAGGAGTTCCTTGAGGTAGGGGGGGGCAGTTCCTTGGATGCACTGGTGGGTGAGGAGGGAGACCTTGAATTCAATTCTGAGGGAGACGGGGAGCCAGTGAAGTGATTTGAGGATGGGGGTGATGTGATCATATTTGCGCACCCTCATCAGGATCCTAGCAGCGCTGTTCTGGATGTATTGAAGTTTCTGGAGGCAGCTGCTAGGAATCCCGATGAGGAGTGCGTTGCAGTAGTCCAGTCTGGAGGAGACAAAGGCGTGGATGAGCTTCTCTGCATCTGCCAGAGTGAGTGCAGGACGGAGTTTGGCAATGTTCCTTAAGTGAAAAAAGGCTGTTTTGGAAATATGTTTAATGTGGGTCTCGTAGGTGAGGTGAGGGTCCATTTTGACACCCAGGTTGGTAACAGATGAGGAGAGGGGAATGTTCTGGCCAGAGAAGGTGATGCTGGTGATGGTGGATGACCGGACCTGGTGTGGTGTGCCGACTAGGATGGCCTCGGTCTTGGAGCTGTTTAGTTGTAGGAAGTTGAGCTTCATCCACGCCTCTATCTCCTCCAGGCAGGTGGTTAGTGTGGATAGTGGCAGGGGTGCAGAGGAGGTGGGGTTGACTCTGAGGTAGAGCTGTGTGTCATCCGCATAGCAATGAAATGACATTCCATGCCTGCGGATGACACAGCCAAGGGGGAGCATGTATAGTGTGAACAGGGTGGGGCCCAGCACCGAGCCTTGGGGGACACCGCAGGTGACGTTGTGGGTGTGGGATTTCGCCTTTCCCAGGGTGACGTGCTCAGTTCTGCCAGTGAGGTATGAGGTGAACCAGTTGTGGACAGTGTCAGAGAGGCCAATGGTGGAGTGCAGACGGTGAAGGAGGATGTTGTGGTCCACGGTGTCGAAAGCTGCTGTTAAATCCAGGAGAATGAGGAGGGATGGGGAGCCAGTATCTGCTGTCATCAGGAGGTCGTTGGTGACCCTGACCAGAGCCGTTTCCGTGCTGTGGCCAGGGCGGAAGCCGGACTGAAAGAACTCAAGGAGGTGGTTTTGATTGAGGTGATCCTTAAGTTGAGCAGCAACTACTCTCTCTAGTACCTTGGATAAAAAAGGAAGGTTGGAGATGGGCCTGTGGTTGGCGAGGACTTCTGGGTCTAAGGTGGGTTTCTTGAGGAGTGGTCTGATGACAGCAGTTTTCAGCGCAGATGGGACATGGCCGGTCTGGAGGGAGTGGTTGATGATCTTGGTGATGAGAGGACTTATTGCGGAGAGATTGGACTTCACCAGGGCTGTGGGGAAGGGGTCCAGGGCGCAGGTGGAAGGCTTCATCGTCCTAATGATGTCCTCAACCTCTCGCTGTGTGATGGCCGAAAAACAGGAGAGAGGTTGGGCAATCCCAGGCTGTGGGTCGGCAGTCGGGACATTTAGGACGACAGAGCAGATGATATATGGGCCCCTATCATACTATCTATGCATGTGTGTGTTTAAGTAGAAAATATACGACACATCCCCCCTCGGACCACCCAGAGGGTGTTCCGAAACTAAACGACCACAAAACAAAAACAAAAACACAAAACCCCACATACTGCAGCTAAGAAACCAAAGGTCTGGGGAGTCGCCCTCAGCATCATCTGAAGCATGATGCAGGCACTCGCCAGCATCCCCAGTAGCACAGGTGTCCAGGCTTTGGACACCCCCAGGCTGGACCTCCAGACTGTCAACACTCTCTGCTTCGTTGGTTTCTGGTTTATTGGCATCTGGACAGCTTTCCACTGTCCCCTCGGCTTCAGGCATTGCCGGTAATATCACTGGCTGTAACGCTGGCATTGCCACTGGCTCTGGCAACACCACAGCATCTCGTCGTAGCTCCTCCTTCTCAGGTTTTCTGGGGACCTCGGCACCTGTTGGCACAACATCCTGCCTACTCTGTACATCCACCCCCCTGTCCACCACCCGTGGCCCTATTGGGGTAGGGATATGCCCAGACACCACTGGTGTACCCACTCTGATGTTGTTTCTCCAACAGACCCCACATTGACCTAAAGCATGGTCAATCTGTTCCATCAAATATGGACTCCAAAACCCATATTCCTTGGTGATCTTGCGTCTTACCTCCCCCCTAGCCACATGTGCTAATCCATGAGCTTCCCGTATTAACATGCCTATTAAATCTGAGGGTGCTACAACCAACCCCTCATGATTCCTCCATAGACCTGTGTCATCCTGACTTGCCCCCCTTGCTAGCCAAACGTTCTTGTCTAACGTAGTTACTCTACTCTGTAACATCAATAAATCCTCAAGTGTGACCATGCCCTGTAATTGCTTTTCATGTGTGACCAGAAGACCTTTACCTGCCTTGTCTGCTCCTGTAATGGCTTTGGCTGCATCCTCTGCAGCCCTGTTACCTTGTGTGACATGTGATGAGTCAGACCTGTGTGTGGCACACTTCACTATGGCTAATTCCTTTGGCTTCATCATGGCTTGTAACAGCTTCATGATCTGTGCGTGATGCTGTATAGGCGTACCATCAGTTCTCTTAAAACCCCGCCCCCTCCATACAGCTCCATTAAAATGACAAACATTATGTGCATAGGCAGAGTCGGTGTACACTGTCACTCTCCGTCCGGTTCCTAAGTTGCATGCTTCTGTGAGGGCAATCAACTCAGCCAACTGAGCCGAGCAAGGCTGAGGAACTGCCTCAGCCTGTTCTACAATAAACTTTGAATTCTGTGCTTTAACACTAGAACAGCCGTGAGGTGTTAAACAGCACCAGTGAGTACAAAAAAAATTCTACCTTTGCACTCGATCACATTTCAGGACCCTCCTTTCATGACTTTTCCTAGATATGTGCGTTCTACCACCCAGCATTTTTACATTTTCAAAATCGAGTTAGTATAAAGCGTTTTAGCAGTATTTCTGTGTGTGTCTGTGTACTTGTGGCTGCCATCTATTTCTCCAAGCCTGCAATTCTCTTTTATATCAGCAGAGGTAGCAAGGGGGCACACACTGTGCTCAAATTCAGGCTTCAGTGCTGAATGAGACACAGTGCATAAGACTGATATTTGTGTTTATATATAGGCTACAATAACAATCAAAATAAGATATGTATATGTGCAGACAGTTATGAAAATGATAAACTGTACAGTATGTCTCCCAATCAATGTTCGTTCAGACAATACAACCAAAGGCGTAAAAATACTGATGTTCTCATAATGTAATTATATATATAGCTAAATTAGACTGTAGACTGCTATGGAGGTATATTGAAACCAATATATAGATTATATATATAGATTATATATACAACCTGATTGGATTAAATAAGATTCTGTTGTGATTGTGTTGACATTGTTGTGATTGCAAAATAAATCTTGGTTATGTAATGTGTAAAGAACATGATGACACGAATGCCTATTATGATGATATGCAAAAGGGACAATCTGTCTATGAATCTTGGTTCAATCAAGGTTGTACATAGATATACGCAGATTCATATTTGGATAGTTGATTTTGGCACCATTGTATAGTAGCCAATTGCAGAGAGTATACATTATTTTGTTTGTTTACTGCACATTATAAATGAAATGATGTGTATTAATTATTTTTGTTGGTTTGAATCCTCACTGTGTTCATGTGTCTGCTGATGTTAGGGCCGGCGTGAAGTTCACGACAAATAAACAGACTGTGTGAAGCTCATAACTATGATAACACAATATTGCAATATTTATTACTATTCTTTTTTAATAATGATAATCAACTTTCATTCATTAGTAAAGCTCCCGCAGTCTCAATCAATCTCCTCTCCATATATAGCATTTAATCTGTTCCATAGTTCGTTCTCAGCTGACTCAAGCTTCATCAGATTGCTCTAATAATTTCCCCACTTCTCTGCTTATAGGAACTTTATGCATTTTAGAGAAACATGCAGAGCATGTATTTGACAAAGAAACGTGTAGGCTAAGAACTAGTTTCTAAAGTGAGTTACAATCACTTGATGGTTGATACACGGGGGAGGGTAATCTTATTGATCGTTTCCCATTAGCAAACAATAGCTGCCAATTCATGAGCGAGCCAAGCGGGTTTCAAAGCTGCCAAGCGGGTTTCAAAGCTGCCAAGCAGGTTTCAACGCTTACAAGCTTACAGCAGTCGATTGTCTGCTGATGTTACGGGCACGGCCGGCGTGAAGTTCACGACAAATAAACAGACGTTATCACTGTGAAGCTCATAACTATGATAACACAATATTGCAATATTTATTACTATTATTTTTGTATAATAATAATCAACCATCATTCGTTAGTAATGAAAACTCCCGCAGTTCCGATCAATCTCCTCTCCACTTTACACATTACATAACCAAGATCTCTTTTGACATCACAACAATGTCAACACAATCACAACAGAATCTTATTTTATCCAACCAGGTTTTATATTTTGATTATGACATCATGTCTTTCAACATTGTCACACTTTTCATTACACACATTAGCGGATTTATCATTCTGTACTCTTTCTCTCCTTTCTTTCATGTATTTTCTTTTCTTTTTCTCAATTAGTAGTCTCCTAATCTCGCTACAGTTTGAGCGAGACTGTAACTGTCATTGTTTGAATGAATGAATGAATGAATGGTCTTTATTTGTCATTGATATAGTACAGGTACCAAACAACGAAATTTGGGAGGGGGGGCTCCCCTGGTGCTAGGAAACTAGGTGCTAGGAACTGGTGCTATAACTGTGTTCATGTTATAATGTTTAGTGAACGAACAATTGTTGGGTGTTTGCCACAAATCGGAATTATCTTGCCGTGAAATGTACATCAAATAACATGATGTCGGCGATCTACTAGAACTGCGGGACGACTGCAATGTAGGCTACCATATATATCTGCCATATCATACCGTTTTATATTGAAAAATATGATGGTAAATAAATACATGTGGGACCGATGTATGATATGGCAGAGGTGTGGTGTGTATCAGTCTGTCTCGTTCCAGCGAGTCAACTCGTGTTGACTCAATAAGACATGCGCTTGATGGGGGGAGGGTTGATGGCTGGCTCTCGATCGTTTCCGATCAATGAACAAAGACATCGGGTTCCCCCGCAGTCACAGTGCTACATGAAAATATCTAGCCACACACCACATAGCATACCTCCGCCCTATATGTATTTATCATCATATTTCTCAATATAAAACGGAGGTACGATATATGGCAGATATATGTATGGTATATTATGGCAGTTTCTGGCGCCTGTCCCGTTCTGTTGTTCAAAGAATATAATATAAAACGCATCACTGCACTGCTGTCTGTCCTGTGTTGTTTTGTTTGCATTGCATTTTAGCACAGTGCGCCGATTAGATAGAAGATGTTCTACAGAGGGTGATGTAACCCCTCCCTCCCCTCCCTTCCCCCACCCCTCCCCTGCTGTTGTGTCTCGATACCTGGTCAACACAGCTTGGGATTCCAAGGAAATTACTTGGAACTATGTGTGAAAGGGACAACATTGCAATATATATTACAGTTATTTTTTAATAATGATAATCAACTTTCATTCGTTAGTAATGAAAACTCCCGCAGTCTCGTTACATACATGCATACGTTATTATATATATAAATAAAGCCTTGAACTGGCCAAGCATAAAGGCTGAAGATGGAAAGTCACTACAGGCCTATGCACTGTATTTGAGAGGATGCAACAATGCCATGCAAGACTTGCACTATCTGGAAGAGCTTGATAGCCCATCAAACCTCAGGCTTATTGTTTCTAAGTTGCCCTACAAGTATAGGGATAAATGGAGGTCTATTGCCTGCAATATACTTGAGATTAGTCATGGCAGGGCTAAATTCAAAGACCTTGTTGGCTTCATTGGAAAAACAAGCCACAATTGTTTTAGATCCTTTGAATTTAGATTACCATCCCCCATGCTTCAACCATTATATCAAGTGAATGGAACTGACTTTAGAAACGAGTTATTCTGGTTTATTTGCGAGGACCACAGGAAAGGCCAAGGATTTCCACTTACACATGTGTGAGGAAAAGTAACAGCGTTTTGTTACAGAACTGTTCGCAAATGTTCCATTTGTTCATTTGCTTTATTGAGGTGACTCTGCGAAATGACAATAACTAAACAAGTCCTGACAACAAAAATATATGTATAATATTGTATATAATGTTTTTTCTGTATATCACTGTAGACCACAGTCTCACTCACATATACACAACACAACACTGTTGTGTATAATACAGTTTTCTCAGTCGCTTTGGTGCATTTCTCACATCACTATTAACATTTGCACAACAGTTGTCAGTGTCATCAAAATGAAAAGTCCTGACACCATTGTTTATGAACAAGATAGTCAAATGGCTTTGTCATGTTTTCATTATGACAGTTCACTCTGTAAGTGTTTTCCAATGCAAAAAAATTAGATCTTGAAAGTGAAACCGCAGGGTGCGTTCGTAAATTCGCTATGAGAGCGCCGGAGCGCACACCGGGTTCAACGTCATAAAGGGACCAGGTAATTTGATTGGACAAGAGGCATTCCATGGGTGCTAACCAGATTTCCAGGGCGAATTTACGAACGCATGCTAGCGAATTCGACGACGAAAATCGTCAGAGGAGATATACGGGTTATTTTGATAAGCTGGACACATTTTGGGAATATATATTGGTACTTTCTCACCTGAAAACATATTAAAACTTCATAAAATGACATGGTAACACTTGTAAAGGCAAAATCACAGCATTTTTTTTTTGAAAAAAAATGGAGGATTCAAAACGCCTTCTGCTTGCCGGTGCGAAATGCATTCTGGGAAAAGGCGTCGGAGCCTGGCAGACGGCCTTGTGTGACATCGCCCTCCAGCGATCTTTGTGCGTCAGTACACTCTTCTCTATGTTAAACTATCATAGTGCTGAATCACACCTCATCGCGATTGAATAAGGTCGCGATCCGCCGCGGTCCTAGTGTTAACTAAGGAATACCCAGCGCACAAAGTTTCTCCTACCCGGTAACAAGACCCATCAACCCAATATTCTATATCAGCTCCCTTTAAAGGCAAAGCTTGTAGGTCTGTTCTATGCTTAATCACTCTGGCTGTCGATGGAATCTGAACATCGGATGGCACCGTCACCTGACAGCCGTCAGGTGTGCATTTTACTGTACAGTTCAATTGGCATAGAGCATCTCTCCCTAGCAGCCCTGTTGGCGTGTGTTCTGACACAAGTGTTGACAGAGTTGCTCTCTGTCCCTTGTACTCTAAGTCTACAAGCTCAGTTGTAGGAATCAGCTGTTTAATTCCCTCAAATCCGATTGTCTTCACATATTCTCTAGACATAGGAAGGTGCGTGGCGCCTTCAGGCTTCTTTGTCACCACCAGCTGGCACCTCCCACTCGGATCTTCCGGGCACCCCTATAGGCCAGCTGCTGGGCCTCCGTAAGGGTTCATCACTCCTGGAGCAGGTGTAGTAGGAGGCCAATATCCTCCTCCTTGGCTCCCCCCTGCGCCCCCCTGGGGCCTGTTGTAGCAGGTACAGGCTAGATGTCCATTCTGGTCGCATTGGTACCACGGTTCTAGCATCTTCTTCCCTGCTGCTGTCCATCCCCCTGGTGGTGGTCCTTGGCCAGGCTGGTTGTACATCTGGTATGGAACCGCTTGCACCCCTGGTGGCCCTTGTGGGTATGGATACCCCCCTTGTGGCCCCTGTGGGTAGGACTGGTAAGTAGCAGGATACCCCCCTTGTGGCCCCTGTGAGTAGGACTGGTAAGTAGCAGTCTGCACTCCAGGTGGCTGTTGCTGTGGGGCTAAAGCCTGCACTCCCTCTATGTTCCTCTCGCTTTCAGTCAATTGCACATGAGTCAATATTCTGAGTGATTCTTCGTCTTGTGTTTTCTGTATCTGAATATTCTTTCGATATAACTCAACTTGATGAGCTACGTGGTCTATATAAACAGCTTTGTTCATGTGTCGTAGCCCCACCACTTCTGCTAGCTTATCCTTAACTGGGGTAGGAAGCCCTTCTTGTATTTTTTCCCTGATTATGGATTTTTCTAAGGGGTTATCTTCAGCGTCCTTCCCTGTCACACTTCTCCATTGAGAGTGCACACGGGCAACAAAACCCCTGGGATTCTCATCTCCCCCCAGTGGCTTCACAATGATATTGTCTGGGTGAATGTGAGTAGGGTAGATCTCCCTGATTGCTTTCCACAGTTTGCCTCTGTTTGCTGCGAAGAGCTCTGGATCATAAACTGATGTATTGATATATCTATGAAGTCCTGCCTTCATCAATATTTCCTGCATTGTATCCAATCCTGCAATAAAAGCTAAGAGTCTTTTCAGGTCTCCCATTGCGGCCTGCGTTCCTGTCAGTCTCACGTCCATCTCAGTAGTCCACGGGTATCCACCATCTTGAAGAACGGGGAGCTTCTCCATCACTTCAGACAGATCTGTATGATGCCACGGATGATATTCCATCTTGTTACCCCGAATCAGCACTGGACAGTTCTTTAATGTATTTGATGTCATTCGATGACAATCTTCCTCTTTCTCCCTTTCTCGTTGCTCCTTCAGCCATCTGTGGTGTCTTTCTTCCTCTCTTTCCGCTTTCTCCCGGCGTCTTCTCCCACCTTTCCTTTCGGCTGTGGCTATCATCTTCCTGACCTGAGCGTTGTAGCCTCCATCTGCACTGTCGTCATCTCTTGAGTCTTCACTGCCATCTTTGCTGTCATCTTCCTCGTCACTCCTGTCGTCCCCTTTTCCCCTTGGCTCCTTCTTCTTCTTCTTCTTCTGGGAATGGTCCTCCAGTGCCTTAGCATATGGAGGGGGACTGGAGACTGGACACATGTTTGTGAATGGAATGTTCAATTTCTGTTCCAGTGTTCTGGCCAATTCATTTTTCTTTTCCGTTCCCATTTTTGCTGTTTTCTCATTCCAAGCTGCTGCTATTTTCTGCCCCTCTACCTTAAATAGCTCTAAAATGGCTAATTCTAACTTGCGTTTCTCTGATCTATTCTTTCCTCTTTGATGTGCTTTGTGCCCATTGATAAGTATTTCCAATGTTGCAATTATTTGTAAATTAAGGCTGCCCTCTTTCGGCCACGGCTGTTCAATGTATGCCCAACGGCTATTCCATTTCGTAGACATTTTGCTAATTTCCCTAACAAGAGGATTCATTTTTTCCACTACAGCCATAGGGGATAACGTAGCCAACATTCCACGATGTTCACTAATATCTTTTAACAGCTTCGTTGAATTTGACCCCATTCTACTTGCTCAATATGCTGACAATATTCTATATTAGATAAGGTGTACGCTTCTTACAACCCACCTTATTTTGCCTTATTTGCTAAACAAATGCTAGTCCAATATAACTGTATTAACCGTCCACACAAAATCACTACAACCCAGAACAACAGATTTGCCTCTTGTGTATGTCAGTGCAGTATTAACTTAAATCTAATATCTGTGTATGTACTTTATACTTAAATGTGTTTCCTAATTGTTTATGAATATGTGTCACTTAATTAGTCATTCAATACTAATTATAGTTCAGGTCAACTTAATTATTAAACTACAAAGGCTGGTCAACACACTTATCAAATCACAAAGGCTGGTCACACCCTAAGCATTCACTGATCCACAAAAACCTTCTACTGCTTAATTATCAATACAAACTATTCTGCTATTCCTAATCAAATACTGTGAAAAAGAACTTAACTTGAAATAAAAAGATGTAAAACACGAATATTAATTACAACCTGTAAAGAAATCGACTTGTTATTTGGAAGGAATAAAATGATTAATTATTAATTACAATCTGTAAAGAAATCGACTTGTTAAGTGAAAGGAATGAATGATTAGTTAGAATTATTCATTATATAATCATATACATTGATTTAATACCTGTGGCGTCAATTAGCTGTTATCAAAATATTAAACAAAAGGAATGGTTATCATTAGATTGTCACAAAACAATTGATCAAAGTTTTGTGAAAACAGAAAAATAAAATGATCTGAATAATTAATTCAATCAATTTGTAATTAATTAAATTAATGTAATATATTACAATCATTTACAACCATCCATTTATTAATGTAAAGGATTATTTCATCGACCTCAGATAGATTTCAGAGAGAATCAGTGTTTTAAAATGTCTTGTCGTATTTTGTCCAGCAGATGGCGCCGGTAGCCAACAGCTCTGTCTCACAGAACGACTCTATCTTTTAATCTTACCTAAAACTCACAATCTATCAATAAATCAACAGTTAATTGAAAGGAATGAATGACTAGTTAGAATTATTCATTATATCATCATATACATTGATTTAAAACTTGTGGAATCAATCAATTGTTTTGTGAAACAGAAAATGAATGATCTGAATAATTAATTCAACTGATAAGTAATTAATTAAAGTAATGTAATACTGAACAGTCATTCACAACATCAATCTATGCATCAACCTTTTAGATTCTTTCACCAACATTCTGTAAGCAGGCACAGAGCCGCTTTATTGAGGGTAACGACTGGCCTATTCGCTTCGCGTGCTCTCTGTGTGTGTGAAATGTGCCTGCGCTGCCCATGCGCGAGTCCCCGTGTAAACTCCTCTGTTTTCCGAGTAACCGTACCTTTAAACTATTTAAAATACCCCGAGATCAATTCACTATATCTCTATCTTTATCAATACTAGTCTATGTGAATGAATGTATCTTTATCTGTAAGAGATAAGTAATGCAACAATCACACGCAGCCCCCTAGGGCGTTTCTGCCGCGTGAATGAAGGAATGTATTTGTGTACGAGCGCGGACGCTCGTGCATGTGTGAGCGCGCGTCTATCCACAGGAGAGAAAGGGAGGGGGAGGGGCAAGTCTTTGTCCTTCCTTCTGGGGGAAAAACCGCTCCTGTGAAAAGATTAGTCTCACAACATATACTTTGCTTTCCACAATAATGTTATTTTCCACGACACAACAATTTCACGATTATCTTTCAATCCAGTTAAACTATTATTTATCTCATTCAAATATTCTACAATGCATTCACGTTTTCCTCATAGAGATGGCCTCTGTGTGTGTCCTTCCTCAAGGACAAAGACAATGGCGTCTAAGAATGGATTCTCTGACACAGTTCTGAAGAATCGATTTCTTAATCTATAACAATAATGCTCTTTCTTACAAAACAGACTTCACAGTCTACTTACACTATCAAATTAGGAAGGAATACTCATTCCATAAACACAATTTTACCGAATTTTACACAGACACACACGATATTCCAATACCATACAAACAAATCACATACCTTACCATCAAACACTATATTTTACAAAAAACGGGCTTCAAAGTCCGGCTCTCACCAACCCCACTTATTAAAGATTATGAAAGGTTTGTTTCTATTCCAACAAGATTAACGTTACACAAGATTCTTTTGACTATAACTTAGATTCAGTCAACTGTGAACACACCAATCGACAAGGGAGGGGTCCCTGCAGAAAACCTACCTTCCTTGTCGAATTGAAGAGTTGCAAAATACTGTAAATTAAGCTATATTTATCTCCGGGGCTAGGCTCGCCATTAGTGTTGTGTATTTATCTTATTGGTTATGAATCAAAGAACAGTTATTGAGTTTAAGACGATTTAATTAAAGTACAAAAACAGGGTATACATATACCAACAGCTGAAGCCTTGTGTCTGTCCTCCTCTCCTGGGATCGGCTGGTAAAGAGGCCCCCCCTTGGGTCTCACCCCTATTCATCAACAATATGCAAATACAGTCACAGGCCATAGCCTATCACCTTATCTAGATGGTCATGAGGGCCGTCCCCTGTGATGTCACCACGGCCCCAAGTCCGAGGGCTGGTCAGATTACAAGAGCCATTGCACAACACTCAGGGGGCTATTTGCACAACATTGCACAACACTCCCCTTCAGCATATATATGGGCCCCTATCATACTATCTATGCATGTGTGTGTTTAAGTAGAAAATATACGACAGTTTGACTTTTACAAAGGATATTGTATGTATTTATTTTAACCTTAAAGTTCAGGAGGTCGGCAATGTTAAATGAACGGCTGAGGCCTGAGTGTGCTGCTGTCTGTGGAAGGTGCTGTGTGGGGGAGGGGTAGGCGAATAGTGAGTGACTAAATTGAGCGCTGTTTGGTGATACATTGGGCTAGAGAGTATTGAGTTACATGCTAAGCTGTATCAGTGCTAACTAGAGTACTGAGTTACATGCTAAGCTGTATCAGTGCTAACTAGAGTACTGAGTTACATGCTAAGCTGTATCAGTGCTAACTAGTGTATTGAGTTACATGCTAAGCTGTATCAGTGCTAACTAGAGTACTGAGTTACATGCTAAGCTGTATCAGTGCTAACTAGAGTACTGAGTTACATGCTAAGCTGTATCAGTGCTAACTAGAGTACTGAGTTACATGCTAAGCTGTATCAGTGCTAACTAGAGTATTGAGTTACATGCTAAGCTGTATCAGTGCTAACTAGAGTACTGAGTTACATGCTAAGCTGTATCAGTGCTAACTACTGTACTGAGTTATATGCTAAGCTGTATCAGTGCTAACTAGAGTACTGAGTTACATGCTAAGCTGTAACCCGAGTTAACAATAACTATACAATTATAGTGACAATAACAACAATAACAACAATAACATAGTGACAATAACTCACTATGTCAACCCGAGTGCGCTCCCGGGAGATTAAACAAACGCACCCAAAGTCTTCAAGGGTTCAGGGCTTGGATAAGGGCTCCATTTGGGATTCAACCAAAGTGTGTTAAGGTGTTCCCCAGAAAGATGGTAACATCTGAAAGTGTGTTAAGGTGTTCCCCAGAAAGATGGTAACATCTGAAAGTGTGTTATGGTGTCCCCAGAAAGATGGTAACATCTGAAAGTGTGTTATGGTGTCCCCAGAAAGATAGTAACATCTGAAAGTGTGTTATGGTGTCCCCAGAAAGATGGTAACATCTGAAAGTGTGTTATGGTGTCCCCGGAAAGATAGTAATATCTGAAAGTGTGTTATGGTGTCCCCAGAAAGATAGTAATATCTGAAAGTGTGTTATGGTGTCCCCAGAAAGATAGCAACCTGAGACTCCCCACATGGGTGGAAGAAGTCATGTCTTGAAAAAAGTATTGAATATTGCTAATTTGAAGTGAGATTCTGGTTCCTGAATTTTTTCTGATCATGCCTGATTTTTCTCAGTGCTGTACGGTGTCTAGAAAGGGGTGTCCCCACACGGGAGGTCCTAGTCATATTGTCCCACAATGTAGCATAAACAAGTATGTGTGTGTGTGTGTGTGTGTGTGTGTGTGTGTGTGTGTGGTGTGTGTGTGGTGTGTGTGGTGTGTGTGTGTGTGTGTGGTGTGTGTGTGTGTGTGTGTGTGTGTGTGTGTGTGTGTGTGGTGTGTGTGATGTGTGTGTGTGTGTGTGTGTGTGTGTGTGTGTGTGCGTGTGTGTGTGTGTGTGTGTGTGTGTGCGTGTGTGTATAAATGTGTGCGTTTTGTGTGTACTCAGGGACCCCCACAGTGTGTGTGACCATATGGGCAGTACTCAGGCTGCACTTTGATGACATAGGGTAAGTTACCTCTGCTATTACACTTAATTGAGTCTAGTACTATGATTATGATTGTAATGACAATAGTATATTTGCTAACATTAGATTAGCTTTGTATGTATTCTTAAAATACCTTTCCCTCTCTAAATTCTCCACCTTCATCCCCAAAGTTGTTGGGATATGAATTATAATGCTGCCATCTGGTGGGTGATAAAGGGACCTGTGCTGGCCTCCATCATGGTGAGTCATAATGATCTACTCTATGTCAAATACCGGCAGCTTTTTCCAGGTTCTTTAATTTGTGATGTTTCTGTGATTTGATCAAGATGCTTGAACGGTTTGGGATTGCTTTACCTATCACATTGCTTTACCTATCACATTGCTTTACCTATCACATTGCTTTACACATCACATCCCTCAAGCTCAAACACACAGCCAGCAGTGTTTTTTTCTTCACGCTTGTGTCTTGATGCATCTCTTTTTCTTTATCTACAGATAAACTTTATCCTCTTCATCGGCATCATCATCATCCTTGTCCAGAAACTCCAGTCTCCAGACATTGGTGGGAATGAATCCAGTATTTACCTGTAAGTAATGTTTGTCTGTGTCTTTATATCCATCCAAGTTGATATTTACATGTGAGAGTGTTGTGATTCAATAGCATGGGTATCAACATGAGTGTCTTGTTGTAATCAATGTTAATATGTTTTCTGGTCTGTGGTTGATGATATGACCTATTGTTGGTTGGTCAAACTGAATCACTGATCATGGTACATGAATATTGGTCCACTGTTGATGATGTGTGTCCATATTAACTAATTAATTAGGAGGTTGGCTCGCTCCACGCTCCTGCTGATTCCTCTGTTTGGGATCCACTACACCGTGTTCGCCTTCTCCCCTGAAGACGTCAGCAAGAGGGAGAGACTGGTGTTTGAGCTGGGCCTAGGATCCTTCCAGGTGAGGCTTTGATTTCGAACGGCTTGGTTGGGAGCAACACAAGGTTAATGCGTCTGATACAATCTAGTAGAAACTGTACTGGATCAAGTGCTTTTCATCTGTAGAAATGCTGCAAGATGTGTAGATATTGTTTCATGCTTTTACTTTTTGTCCCATTAGGGCTTTGTGGTGGCTGTTCTCTACTGCTTTCTGAATGGAGAGGTAAGCCCTCTTTTATACAAACTATTGATTGCTTTAGGCACTATTAAACTTGTCTGTATCATATTAAACTGTTGTTTATCATCGGAAAACTAGTCTATGTTTGCCATGAATGCTGCAGAATGTTCACACAACAGGTCAACCTAAAATCAACAGTGCATCTCTTCTTAATGATAAAGAGAAAGAGATAAACTAAGAGAGAAAGATACATACGCTGTAGATAGAAAGAGAGAGACAGACAGAGAGACATGGTGTGTCTTTCCAGCGAGGTCCATTAATAATGACCTTGTGAAGTATCTCCCTGAAGGTGCAGTCGGAGATCAAGAGGAAATGGCGCAGCTGGACGGTGAATCGGTACTTTGCTGTGGACCTGAAGCACCGGCACCCTTCGTTGGCCAGCAGTGGGGTGAACGGGGGGACGCAGCTCTCCATCCTCAGCAAGAGCAGCTCTCAGATCCGCATGTCCAGCCTGCAGGCAGAGACACCAGCCACATGAACGGCCAGGCAGAGACCACAGCCTCACCCACCAGCCAATTCCACTCTGGACCTGACACCACCAGCCTCATCAACCCTGGCCCCACACACCCACCACAACCACTAACCAACCCATACCCTAACCCATATCCCAACCCTTATCCTGACCCTATCCCATCGGAATCCAAACTCAACCCAAACCATCTGGACCCAACTGGACCCCAAACCCAAGCCAGCCCAGCGGAGCCCATAGTCTAACACAACTGAACCCAAATCCCCACTTCCCTGATGCAGCCATTCCAAACCCATAAACCCACATAATTCCATCGCACCTACTACAGACCTACTACATTTCCTACCTACCTGTACCCAAACTCAACCCAACCCACCCCCAGCCTAAAACCAAACCTGACCTGAATAGCCCTTGTGACCAGAAACTGCAACCCTCCTCAACAGAACCTGCTCAACATGGTCCCAGAGCGCAGTTTGGATTAAATCCAAACTCACGACAGTGTTTCCATTGGGGACCGACCCACCATCTGGGGCGTGGCCCACAGTGAATGTGAATCAACAGGAGAAACCACTAGATATGGATATGTACAGGGAATGGTACGTTCAGGAGAAAGCATACTTAATGTTCTGTACTGTACATATCATCGTATTACTGTCAAAGGGTGTTATACATCTCATCTTAGTGTCCGAAGAAGGATGGAAGTATTCAAAACTCCTCCTCCATGCTTTCCTCAAAATGTCTATTAGCTTGTTGTTGACTGTATCTTGTTTTTAAGTTGGGTATTGTAGTTGTTGGAAACCGACCCTATAACAAATCCTGTCCAAAAAAGTCAAGAGGCTAAAAGAGACAGATTACCCAATGTAGATATTTATCAACTGACCTATCTGGTTGTTGCAGGTTGAGAGTGGACACGGGCGTCAAATCACAACATCAATGGGAAACAACTCAGGCCTTGTGCTCTGTCATGAGAATCAAGCCAGGATCACGGGTGCAGCAGGAAGTACCACACCAGTTATACCTGTATGAAATCACGTACAATGACGTCAACAGCAATGTATCCAATGGCAGGAGCCATGACAAAACTGTGATTGGTCAAGTGTCATGCTGGAGATAAAGAGATGTTGATGAAGAGTTTCATATTTCTGACGAAAGAAGCTGATAAAATAAGTATTTATCTGAAAGATGTATTTTCTACAATTCAATGAAATGCCAAAAACATTTATTATGGCTAGATGCTTGTCTTACAGTGTCTTTTAAGGATGTACGTACAATGCTAAGGTTTGCCAACTACGACCATGATACAACAAACCTCTTTGAATATTAGCATTGATTGTGTATGAGAAGATGCATTGCGTCTTTTCTGGGATTGGTGCGCACATAGTTTTAAACAGCCGTTAGTACAGAAAATGTCAACAAAAATGGAGTTCACTGTAATTGTTTGCATGAATTGTATTCCTCTTCTTTTAATTATTTTACTCTGATGTTATTGTATACAGTATGATGTTGAGGAGGCAATGCAGTCTAGCTTACTGTATATGTTTCATTTTAAAGTTTCAAAGCAATGCCTCCTCAACAATCTCTGAACTTCAATATCTACTGTATGTGTATTGAACAGAGGGATAATTTTCACCAACAGAAAACATCGCACGCCCTTGAGTTTTCAGTTGTGATAAATACTAGCTTTTTGAGTTGTGTTTTGAAAAAATAGGAAAGGACAAATTGATTACCCTTAGTTTTCCTTAGTCCTCCCTTTATTTGTCTAATTATTGTTTTTCTTGCAGTATCTCTGAATTTCTGCTTGTCTATTTTCCTCTAAAAGGAAGCATATTGAAATGGATGAGACTTTGGGAGGTAATTCTCTTATCCCAAAGATGATCAACTCATTGCTGCGGTTGCAAGGCCGTATCAATTTGCAAAGGCTTAGTAAGCTTTGCAACTGACAGATTTCACTGAAAATCTTTCCTTTGGCTTGACTTACGTATCGTCAGAATCCTTTGTTCTAACCTGATTCAAGTCTCCAAAGTGCCTTTACGCACAAAACAAGTATTTTTACTTATGTTAATCTGAGAGATTTTTGTCTTTCTTTTCAAAACAAAACTGCAAAGTAGAACATGGTTTAACAAAAGTGCTTTTGTGATGCTACTAAATCAATATTCTAAAACCTGGAGGCCTTCAACGTACTTAAGCTCATTTTGGTTCAAGTTGGGCATGACCTATGACCGATTCCCTTTTGAAATCAAATTTCAGCCATGATCTATTCAATCTACTTAATAGATCATAACACAATGATAGATATGATAAGACTTCATTATTTTGTAAATCATTATTTTGTACATCAAAATAATTGGACACTGGAATTCAGTTATTGTACTTTCTCACCTTGGTAAAATTCATGATACCTATGATTCTTGTCAAAAGAGTATATTTATAGGCTGTATTTTCATTTTCTACTTTACCCATCCTCCATACAATGATATGGGGAAGGGAGCAAGACGAATAATGATTACAATTCTAAATTTTGTTCGTCCACATAATAAGAATTGCCTTTATACACAAACTGAAACTGCAAAAAAAACTGCAAAAATATTTAGGTAATTTTCCTTTATTTCCATGACAATGTTATGAATTATAGATAATGCAATGCATTTTCTAGGAACAGTAGCTTTAGCATGTGAAACATTCGGTGACCATGTGATGAATACACAGCTCTTAAACCCACTAGATAAAGCACAGCTCATCAACCATAATAAAACATAGTTGAAAAAACTGTGTGTTGATTAAGTTTGAGTTTGATAGGCTATTTCAGTTTAGCAAATGTATTGAATGAAAAGGAGGCAGACCGGATACTGTATTGTTCTACATTATTCTGATATCGACTAAGTCTGACCTATAATACTGGTCCAACTTGTGTTAAATCAAACAGCCATAAGATGTCCCTGTTTCACGGTTTCCTCCTTGGTCTGTGAATCAGGTTGGACAATCAGAATCATGTGGTCTGGTTCCCTCATACTGTGAGTTGAATGTTTAACAGCGTTGAGGCAATGTTGTTTATTACAACCATTATGACAATCCCAACATGTCATGAGTCAGTTTTATTCCAGTATTTATGTCATAAGATATACATAGTGTTACGCGATAGGTGGTGCATTAAATCACCAGTCAGTGTTGATGTCAAAATAGAGGTGTCATAATTCTAAGAATAAAGTATGTTCTTTAAACCTGTTGTTAATATGAACAATGAAGTAGTCTACATAGTTCAAGTGTTTAAAAATAATTGTGTAGCCTACCGTTGTGGCTTAATTCAGCGGTTGAAATCTGATGAATGGAGTCGTCCGTGGTGCAAGTACAGTAAATAGCAGTCATCTACATTTTGCTCTGTGGTTGTTCTCATATTTTGGGGGTGATAGTGTTTGTTCAAATGTAAAGTTTATTGTATTGCTGCCAATAATCTCTTGTAGATGATGCATGCATCTTTGATGGTTTGATCCCATTTGACAAGCTCCAATAATCCTACTGGATAATACTATGTAGGTGCACCTTTGGTAGGTGATGTTGGGCCCTTTACACAAATGTTGGGAATTCCAAATGCGACCACATTTTCCATTCTGATTATGTGTAATTAGCTGTTCTACAGAGGGAAAATACTATGTTTTAACAATGAATGATAATATGAAACTATTGGTCTCCCTCCTTGGTCCTCTGATCACCATGTATTCAAAATGCTGTTCCATTGAATGTTAGTATGTTGAGGGGTTCATTGATATGAAGAAAAGTAAGTGCCATATATTTCTAAAGAGACAGACAATATATGTTGTTTGTTTCCGATCATTACTGGACAACATTAAAATGAATGTGATTCAGATGTTAACGTTTTTTTTATTTACACCTGTAATTTTATTTACACTTTATAACAGTTAGACATAATATGGGTCTCTGTTGAATTGACTAATAGTGACATGCTTGGGCCAGGGGTCGAGAGAGTGAAGGGGGCGAGTGAGTCAGAGGACAAGGTTTTACACTGATGGCTGAATGTAACTACTGGTCCACTCTGCTGCCTGCTTCTGTCAGTTTATAAAGTCCTTTTTTTTGTTATTTGATCTCTTTCACTGTGTGCAGTATAATTGTCTTCTTGTTTCGATTTACATATTAGAAAGGTTTTGTACATTATTGAATTATTGACATAAAAGTCACATTAAATGTTTCTGACTTGCTCGTTGGCATTGCGTAGAGATTTAGTTTTGTGTCAGTCCTCTTTTTTTGTTTTGTGTCAGTCCTCCTTCCTACATCAAAAATAAATTGCATCACACCAGAAGCATTCAGTCATGTAGTACTGGAGGCAGGAGCCTACAAGGGAACAGTAGAATAGAAAAAAGAAAAACAATTTTATAGACTTGTGAATATAACAACATCTCAACTTCTGACACAGTACAATATCACAAAAGCTGTTCACAAAGGAAATCAAGTCGATGGTCTCAATTTATCTTGTCAGGAGCTTAAGATTTGACAGTCAATAAAAGCTTTGTTTCCGGTCAGTAGAATGTTCTTGCCACAATATGGATCCAACACAATACAGAGTACTGTACAATACTGTATATGCCCATAGCTGAGTTAAGACTCAAATGCATAAAGTATACATTAGAATAATACTGTGGTCTAAACATTATCTTAAAACACAAGTACCACATTATTCCCAAATCTATCAAGTTACAATATGAGAATATGATCACCATAATCCACCAAAGAGGACATGTTACAATCCATTATAATGAGAGATGCAGACTAGTGATTGCTTTAAGCGCAGATGCAGATGCAGGACATAGAACTACAAGGTTTAGGCACCAGAGGCTGTTAGCTGAGTAATACATCACTGTCAGCCTTGTCCTACAATCACAGATTCATATCTGAAGTTCAAACTGAATCAAAGCATAAAAACATTGTTACACCAACGCCATAAATCCCAGGCAACCGTTTGGCCCGTCAGACAACTAATGTTTGCCACTGCCTTTGCCCATCTAAGGAGGTGGTGGCACCAATGTTTGCTGTTTTCAAGCCATGCTCCTGTTCAGAACACAATCCCTTTCACTGACCAAAACCTATCCCTGTGGGATACACACTCTATAAAATACCTTTACAACATAGAGTACACAATGTACATTAGCTCTGTTCCTCTTTTGACAAAGATAGATACATCAACAAAAACAACATATACATCTAGATTGTCCCCTAGTGGACACATTCAATAATTGATGACAAAAATGAACAAATACCTTGATCCATGAACATTACATTTTTCCATTTTACAGTTGTTCTCTAACGCTTTACAGTTTTTCTCTATCGCTTTATCACGTTTTCTCAAAGCATAGCTAATTTTCTCTTAACTCTTAACACAAATCCAAAAACTCACACACAAAACCCTAAACTCCACAAATCTCTTGCAAAAGCAAACACTGCATTCAAAATAATGTTATGTCTTCTCAAAATGAAATGTTGTCGTCAAATGACAAACACAGACGATCAAATGAATAGACACTTGTAACAACCAATTGAACCCTGATGTGCACAATGGAAAACACTATGATCAGCGGAAAACAATACTATGATAAGATTATCAGCAGGCCTTTTGCATTTTCAGTGTTACACTACATACGTACAGTAGCCCGTTATAAAATGTTGTGTTTTCATACTCAAATATAAAACACACAAATGCAAGAATAGAATGTTTTTTTTATTCATTTATGTACACATCTCAGCAATGACTATTGGATTTGTAAAGTGCTCTTCATACAGAACAAAAAATAGAAAAAAGAAAATATATGCATATACACAAAGGCCACAAGACCTCGTCGACATCACAGGCAATGTTCTCCCTGGCCAAGCAGAGGGGAAAGTATCGCCTGGCATGACGAATCCAGCCCTGATATACCCTGATATATTTCAACACAGGAGAGCTCACCTTTGGCCCTTTTACAGTTTTTCTCGATTGCTAAAGCACAATTTCTAGATCTCTGAGCACAATGACCAGTTGCCTAAACACATTTAATAAATCAGGCCCCCAGTTAGCTTAACTATAAACACATTTCACCTCAATCTCCGATTTCACAAAACTCTGAACACATTGGCATTTGCCAAAACACACGTTGCAGAACTCTAAACACATTCACACTTACTCTAAACACTTTCGCACTTGCTAAAACACACGTTGCACAACAATATGAATACATTCTCATTCACTGAACACATTTTGCTCACACGATGCAAAATGGTAGACTCAGTCATCAAAAGTTGAACACAATGAAAGCAGGGGTGTCATTGCTTAAACACAGTGACTCAAAATTGAAGACACCTGCAAATAATGTGACACCATCCATATTGGCCAGTTTAGAATGCACAACCTCATTGCTTAAACACAATGACTCAAAATTGAAGACACCTGCCAATGATGTGACAACACCTATATAGGCCAGTTTACAGTTTTTCTCGAATGTCAGAACACATTTCAGGAAACTGCCCTCCGTTTTCACTAAACTCTAAACACAAAACACTTTTCTCAAGCTAGCTCCACAAAAACTCACATTCTCTTTGCAAAACCAAACTCTCACTCCAAAACCCAAACTTTCACCACAAAACTGTTGCTCCTATGGCCAAAACCAAACTTTGACAACAAAATCGTCCTCACAGCTTGCAAAAATGTAAACACTATTGAGTATCCATCACACACTTCAATAAAAATTGAAAACACAATGTTCAGGGTTTGATGTTCTAAATACCCCATCATCTGTATAGTAATCCCATCTGTATAGTAATCAATAGTAAGTCACAGATTCTTTTGGGGGGAATTGAACCCCATTTATTGATGACAACCTGTACTTTGCCATTCCATTTTTCTCAACATCAGAGATGTTCCCAAAACAAATATTTCAAAAGAGACCAATAGCATACAGGGGAAATACAGTACAAAATAAAACATATCACAAATTCTTGTATGTAAAGAGGTACTGTATATTGTGCAAGGTCACATGACTGCAATCATGGGGTCTGTGCAGGGGCCTGTGGGGGGGGCCTGTGCGGGGGCCTGTGGGGGGGCCTGTGCGGGGGCCTGTGGGGGGGCCTGTGCAGGGACCTGTGCATCACGTCGTCGCGCGGGGTCAGGTCACAGGACCTCGTCGACATCGCAGGCTATGTTTTCCCTCGCCAGGCAGCGGGGGAAGAAAGCTGTGAAAGCGGTGTCTTCAATTTTGAGTCATTGTGTTTAAGCAATGAGGTTGCGCATTCTAAACTGGCCAATATGGATGGTGTCACATTATTTGAAGGTGTGTTCAATTTTGAGTCACCGTGTTTAAGCAATGACACCTGTGCTTTCATTGTGTTCAACTTTTGATGACTGAGTCTACCATTTTGCATCGTGTGAGCAAAATGTGTTCAGTGAATGACAATGTGTTCATATTGTTGTGCAACGTGTGTTTTAGCAAGTGCGAAAGTGTTTAGAGTAAGTGTGAATGTGTTTAGAGTTCTGCAACGTGTGTTTTGGCAAATGCCAATGTGTTCAGAGTTTTGTGAAATCGGAGATTGAGGTGAAATGTGTTTATAGTTAAGCCAACTGGGGGCCTGATTTATTAAATGTGTTTAGGCAACTGGTCATTGTGCTCAGAGATCTAGAAATTGTGCTTTAGCAATCGAGAAAAACGGTAGAATGCACAGTTTGCTGAATGCCCCGCTGCCTGGCGAGGGAAAACATAGCCTGCAATGTCGACGAGGTCCTGTGGCCTGACCCCGCCCGACGACGTGATGCACAGGCCCCCCCACAGGCCCCTGCACAGGCCCCTGCACAGACCACATGATTGCAGTCATGTGACCTTGCACAATATACAGTACCTCTTTACATATAAGAATTTGTGACATGTTTTATTTTGTACTGTATTTCCCCTGTATGCTATTGGTCTCTTTTGAAATATTTGTTTTGGGAAAATGTCGAGAAAAATGGAATGGCAAAGTACAGGTTGTCATCAATAAATGGGGTTCAATTCCCCCAAAAAGAATCTGTGACTTACTATTGATTACTATATGGGATTACTATACAGATGATGGGGTATTTAGAACATCACACCCTGAACATTGTCTTTAAAATATTTATTGAAGTGTGTGATGGATACCCAATAGTGTTTACATTTTTGCAAGCTGTGAGGACGATTTTGTTGTCAAAGTTTGGTTTTGGCCATAGGAGCAACAGTTTTGTGGTGAAAGTTTGGGTTTTGTGATGAGAGTTTGGTTTTGCAAAGAGAATGCAAGTTTTTGTGGAGCTAGCTTGAGAAAAGTGTTTTGTGTTTAGAGTTTAGTGAAAACGGAGGGCAGTTTCCTGAAATGTGTTCTGACATTCGAAAAAACTGTATTGCTAAAGCTATGATTGCTAATTCAATTGCAATAGTTGTTTGCCCATAATGAGGAATGTGATTGTGTGGTTTGAGTTTAGCATTGTGAATGGTAGTGTTTTCTATGTGAACACAAGAGATTTTTATCAAGGAAGAGTGTGCCAAATGTAGAGAATTGTGTTTAGTGTTTTGTTAACTGTGTGGTTTAGAGCTACAAAATGAGTGATACGCAAGAAATGTGTTTGTCATTGTGAAGAATTGGTGTGAGATAAAATACACCAGTTTCAGGTTTTGGTCATTGTGTTTGAGGTTCCAATGTTGGTGTTAAAGCGATAGAGAAAAACTGTAACACTAACATTGGACGTATACAGGTATACACTGTACGTATGTAGTGTAACACTGAAAATGCAAAAGGCCTACTGATAATCTTATCATAGTACTGTTTTCCGCTGATCATAGTGTCTTCTATTGTGCACATCAGGGTTCAATTGGTTGTTACAAGTGTCTGTTCATTTGATGCCGTGTGTTTGTCATTTGACAACAACATTTCATTTTGAGAAGACATAACATTATTTTAAATGCAGTGTTTTCTTTTGCATAGATTTGTGGAGTTTAGGGTTTTGTGTGTGAGGTTTTGGATTTGTGTTAAGAGTTACAGTAAGAGAAAATTAGCTATGCTTTGAGAAAACGTGTTAAAGCGAAAAACTGTAATTGCTCCTCAGGTATGCAAGGTATGCAGTCAAAATCTACGTATAACATTTAACCAACATCTTCTTCATTTGTCAATATAAAACAAATATATTAATTGACAAGCATGTTAAATGACTAATATCACTTAATTTCATTACACCATAAACATAATACATGTGATAGAAAAATATTTGCTCCTAAGGAAATAATAAAATGCGTCTCCTGGTTATATTGTATAGACTGCTCAGAAATATAGAACACTTTCAAGTGTACTTGATATAAATATTATGAATAGTGTGGAAAATATGTGTTTAATATAATATAATTTAGAAATTCAATAGTATCTTGGAGTACATATATTACTATAACCTAAATTAATTTATGTCTATATACTGTACAGTACTACATCAAGACGTTAAATGAAAAACAAGAGCGTTTAGAATAAATAATCTTTACAGTCTAGTGCTCCAGATGTGTGCAAGTTCACTGTGCAACATGTTGCAAGTAGTTACAATTCATAAGGTAAGAGTTGTTGTTCTCTTTACAGTTTGGTTGATGAGGAAAGGTCATGACATCATCACTACAAACAAAAACTCCTAAACTGTGGTCCTGCAGCTCTGCAATCAGCTGATGACCAATACAGATGTGGACACTACACTACTGTGGACACAACTGTAATCCACTAAACCCCACTGCCGGGCCAGCAACACAAGTCTGGCTACAATAGTCTATGGTCTATAGTCTCAGACAGAGGAGACAGTGTTGTTGGTGGGTATGTCTCAGACAGAGGAGACAGTGTTGTTGGTGGGTATGTCTCAGACAGAGGAGACAGTGTTGTTGGTGGGTATGTCCATGCAGGGCAGACTGGGCAGTTCCTTTGGGCTGCTCTTCTCCAGGACAGAGATCTGGGTGACTGTGCTGCTCTCAGTGAACAGGGTACGACGTTTCTTACTGTAGCTCAGGTAGCCCTGGGTCTGCCACTTCCACAGCCTCTTCTTCAGCTCTGCTTGCACCTGCACACACACACACACACCACACACACACACCCACACACACACACACACACACACACACACACACACACACACAGCACATACAAAGCACATACAAAGCACATACAAAGTACACACACACAGCACACACAAAGCACACACACATACATGCACCGACACGCACGCACAGGCACAGACAGACAGACAGACAGACACACACACACACACACACACAGACACACAGACACACACACACACAAACACAGACAGACAGACAGACAGACACGCACACGCACATGCACACACACACACGCACACACACACACACGCACACACACACACACACACCGAGAAAACACTACTGTTACATTATCACATAGCTAAAAAGGTCAGTGCCCTACATGTAAGCAGTTGAATATCTGAAACAAGGACAGTGTATTGGTATACTGATGACAAGGACAGTGTATTGGTATACTGATGACAAGGACAGTGTATTGGTATACTGATGACAAGGACAGTGTATTGGTATACTGATGACAAGGACAGTGTATTGGTATACTGATTACAAGAAGTTGACCCTCCCTGCTTACTTCACCATTCAGGAAACAGTACAGCAGAGCCACAACAAAACCCTGTGGGACATGGAATAGAGTGGGAGTTATACAAAACAATATATATCTTGAAATTTATCATATTATAGCACACAAATATTCACACATACATCTATCCTTATCCCTAGAATGTACACAGGCACACACACACACACAGACACACACCTGAAAGGAACCCAGGCCTAGCTCTATGAAGATGCGTGCCTCCTCTCCTGTGTTCTCTGGCAGGAAGGCGAACACCATGTAGTGCATCCCAAACAGAGGGATCAGGAAGAGAGTGGACTTGGCCAGTCTCCTGCGCACACACACACACACACACACACACACACACACACACACACACACACACACACACACACACACACACACACACACACACACACACACACACACACACACGCGCACACACACACACACACACACACACACACAAAGAAACACACATAGTAACGACAAGAATCGCAATAATGATGTGGACTGTACGTATCATTGTACGTATCATTGTACGTATCATTGTACATTGTGAATGTTTCAGATAATTGCACTTCCTCCATAAACAGCAGCAAAGCAGATCAGAAAACAGCTTGCCAGCCTTCGCTGTCTGTGGATTACAGAGTGTGTGCGTTTGTGCGTGCGTGTGTGTGTGTGTGTGTGTGTGTGTGTGTGTGTGTGTGTGTGTGTGTAGAAGGGAGGAAGTATCTCTGACGCTCACATGAAGTGACTAGTGTCATTGCCTCCGACACCAGGGGACTTGAGCTTCTGGACCAGAATACGGATCACATTGATGAAGATGATGAAATTGACCTGGATCAGAGGAGAGGGAGTTACACACAATACAGTGTGATATATAAGAGGCACTCCTCAAAACTACAACATTCTCAAATAGTTTTAAACAAAAAGAAATATTGCAAGCAGTGGAGTGATGAGATTTGTAGTCCTCTTTACCAGGAGTGATGCAGTTATGGGTCCTTTGATGATCCACCAGATGAAAGCCACATCAGTGTCATCCCAGCAACTGCATTAGGGCAATTAAGTCATAAAGCACATGATGCAGCACAGTGTCACCCACCTCCATCAGTATTACCTACAAATTATCCACTTAGGAATACATTAGAAGGAGATATGACAGTATCAATCCATGCTTCTTTGGCTTCTAATAATAGTTTCAACTAATGAGATGGGGAAGAATTAATTTTGTGACATTTGTGACAGGGTCTGGTAAAAAGGTCATCAATTAGGGCACGGTCATTTTTCAGATTATGAAAGTGCAGATTATAAGATTTGAAATGATGTGTCATACACTGAAATCTGAAAATAGTTGAAGAAGATATGCATGTTTGAATGTTGGTACCCCTCAAAGCAAATACCAGAGAAACTGGCTCTGAATCAAAACATACACAAAACAGCTGGCAGCTAGCTCAAGAAATGTATGGTAAATATGGAACATCTAACTGCATGTTTAGCACATCACAACATGCTGATAGAACATGGACATGCTAAAAACACATAACTATGCATAATTAGATGATCACAGGACCCGAGCCATCCAAATCGGAAATTGTTCGAACTACTGTTTTTGCACTGTACTTGAACTTCCTGTAAAGTTGACTACATTAATAATGTTGATATGCTGATTTGCTGCTATTACTTATTCTATTATTGTTGATTGATTTGCGTTCTTCTGCTATTACTTTATACTATTATTGTTGATTTGGATCCTGCTGCTATTGACGCTATCGCTGGTATTGTTGATTGTTGTTTTTATATCCTGCTTATTTTATTATTGATTTTGTATTCTGTATTCTACTGCTATGCCAATGTCGAATGAACCTGAACCCAAGAAGTTGACTCTGTACATTGATCTAATAAAAGCAATTCAGATTCAGATTCTGACTTACCCAGTAGCCTAGGTTATTCACGAGACAGTGAATCCAATTCACAAATGATAAGTATTTACTATTATCCTAAAACTGTTGTTTGTTATATTGAGTTGGCTCTTCAACACTTCAAATTTCGTAATATGCAAAAAAAAAAAAAACACACCGACATGCTGACCTTTTGACCAGACCGTGTCACATTTTCTATCTTCACTAACCCCCCCCCCCCCCCCCCCGTCATTCAAAATGTACCATAGCCATACCACATATTGACGTTTTGAATAAATCATTAATATTACGAGTAGGTTTGAGTTGAATTCACCCTTACCCCCTGTTATCATAGAAGTTGCGTGTCAGAACCCACACCATCAGTATTATAATTGGAAGACCTAAGAGACACAGAGGATGGTCAAGCATCATGTAAAAAAACATGAGAGAGAGAGAGAGAGAGAGAGAGGGAGAGAGAGAGAGAGAGGGAGAGAGAGAGAGAGAGAGAAAGAGAGAGACAGACAAAGAGAGAGAGAGAGAGAGAGAGAGAGAGAGAGAGAGAGACAGACAAGAGAGAGAGAGAGAGAGAGAGAGAGAGAGAGAGAGAGAGAGAGAGAGAGAGAGAGAGAGAGAGAGAGAGAGAGAGAGAGAGAGAGAGAGAGAGAGAGAGAGAGAGAGAGAGAGAGAGAGAGAGAGAGAGAGAGAGAGGGGGATGTCGTGGAGGTCACCCACCCCAGCCGATGAGGGTGTACCACCAGAAGTACTTCTTCTGGGAGACAAAGGTGAGGGCCAGCAGGGTCTGTAGGTACATGCCCTCCACCAGCAACCAGAAGTAGTTCGCCAGGATGCTGAACTGGAAGAAGGCCACTGCAGACTTACACAACGTCTAAAGCAGAAAACACAACATCATCCTCATCAGATAAATACTAGATTGCGCTACATCAATAGCTGTCATAGTGTGACTCATAGAGAGGGTCTGTGATGATACAGTATGTCTCTGAGGCACTGATAATCACTATAAAGTGGATCTATCCACACATATCTTATCTAAAGAGCTATTCCCTCTGCTAGATGAGGCAGTGTGCATCTGTGTGTGTGTGTGTGTGTGTGTGTGTGTGTGTGTGTGTGTGTGTGTGCCTGTCTGTGTGTCTGTCTGTATGTGTGTGTCTGCATGAGCGTGTGCGTGTGAGAGTTATAATTACACTCTAATCAAGGTCACGGTCAATGTCCTCTTGTGGGAGAGCAGCCCATTCAGGTTGGGGTCGATATCAGGGTGACCATTTAGAGTCCCCAGTGATGAGGGTCTGCTATCAGGTAGCGAGTTTCATTAACCCTGCCGGCCCCCCTCCACCTATCCCCTAACCCGTTTGCTCCTTCCCACTGTCATAATCACAGTTTTCACCCTTTCTACTTTTGTCCCCTCCTCTCTCTAATCCCTCTATCTCTCCTTGGCATGGTGGATTTACTTTCTAAAAATGGTGCTGCCATTTGTGAACCACCTCTCTCCTTCTCTCTCTCCTTTACACCCGGAACCTTCTCACCCTCTGTCTCTCATCTCCCTTAATGAGTCACCACTCTTCTGCTGATCCCAAGAAACTCACAGCTGCACAAAAGGGACAATTAAACAAGTCTGTCCTATCAGCATAAAAGTATGTTCAGGATAACAATTAAATGCTGGTTTCTCACAGCCTTGTCTCAGTAGAAATGTGCTGCTCAGATGGAACAGTCTGGTTTCAAACCCGTGTTCACAAGCTCATCACCTTGGCCAAGCTGCAGCGGGTGATACGCTCGAGGGTGATTGGCTGCCCTTTGCCCCCCCTTGAGGCCCTGTTTAAAAGTAGGGCTTTGGGGAGGGCCAGGAAGATCATGGCTGACCCTACACACCCAGGACACGGTCTCTTCGCCCCGCACCCCTCAGGCAGGAGGGTGCGGTCTCTAAAAACTGTGAAGGCCCGACATGCACACAGCTTTTTCCCCACAGCCATCCGGCTCCTAAATGCTGCTGCCCCCCCCGCCTGACCTGACCCCTATCTATCTATCTACCCTCCCTCCACCCCCACCCAGAGAGCTTTGGACTGTCTGGACATGAACACTTGAACACTTGATCTTTGCACTTCTTATATTTATATTATTTATGACTCTTGCACCTTTTTTTTTTCTTTCTTTCCTAACACCAGGGGAGCCACCCCTCCTAAATTTCGTTGTTTGGTACCTGTACTGTAGCAATGACAATAAAGACCATTCATTCATTCATTCATTCATTCATGATGTTGGTTTGCACTGTCTTGTCCTGTCTTGCACCTGTCCTGCTGTAAACCGTGCTCCACTGTCCCAAACTAAATTCCTAACATGTTTATATGTCATGGCAATAAAATCTTCTGATTCTGATTCTGATTCTGATTCTGATTCACTCTTCTCCTGCAAAAGACAGCCATGGGCTTTTAAGAGTCCTACTATATGACAGTATGACAGTATGACAGTATGACAGTATGACAGTATGACAGTATGACAGCATTACAGTATTACAGTCTAGAAAAACTACAGTAAAACAGGCAATATGCTAGATACAGCATATTCATATCTTACATACATGCCCTTATTGTGCGATGAGAGTATGAGAGCACATTGCCCTATAAGATGTGAGGGTAAGAATGAGTTAGAGACAGCATTGGTGTCCCCTCTTAATGATGTCACACTCACGGTCGACATGAGGCAGTGGTCCATGTTCTCATCAGCAAACAGCACCCCATCTTTGATGAACACTGCACTGGCCCGGAGGATGAAGGAGGAGAACAGGTTGATGTGGATGTAGTTCCTGGTACAGTGGAACTTCCTGTGGGAGAGAGTCCTGTCTTAGATCCCCATCAGGTTAACTGTGTAGGCTATGTCAAGTTGAATATTGAATGTAACTAGAGTCTATATTAGTAACTAGAGTCTAGTATATTGCATGTAACTAGAGTCTAGTATATTGAATGTAACTAGAGTCTAGTATATTGTATGTAACTAGAGTCTAGTATATTGCATGTAACTAGAGTCTAGTATATTGTATGTAACTAGAGTCTAGTATATTGCATGTAACTAGGGTCTAGTATATTGAATGTAACTAGAGTCTAGTATATTGAATGTAACTAGAGTCTAGTATATTGTAATAGTCTAGTATATTGAATGTAACTAGAGTCTAGTATATTGTAACTAGAGTCTAGTATATTGTACTCGATTACAGACAGTAGCTCTCAGCAAAGTGAGACCAGGTGAAGCAAGTCTTAGTGTACCTGAACACAGTGAACACAAAGATGGCCGATATGAGAGAGATGAGGGAGGTGGCATAGCCGGCAGTGTACACCTGTCTGAAGGTCGAGAAGTACATCGTCTGAAAAAATAACATTTTAGAAAGAAACAAAGGTACTAGATTAAACCTTGCTGAGCCCCGCATCATCCCGTCTCTATTACAGTTTTTCTCTATCGCTTTAACACTGAACCTCAAACACAATGACCAAAACCTGAAACTGGTGTATTTTATCTCACACCAATTCTTCACAACGACAAACACATTTCTTGCTTATTACTAATTTTGCAGCTCTAAACCACACATTTAACAAAACACTAAATACAATTCTCTACATTTGGCACAATCTTCCTTGATAAAATATATTGTGTTCACATGGAAAACACTACAATTCAGAATGCTAAACTCAAACCACCAATCACACAATCACACTCCTCATTATGAGCAAACACCTACGGTATTCCTTTTCAATTAGCAATAGCATTAGCAATACAGTTTTTCTCTATCACTTTAACACCTTTTTCTCAAAGCATAGCTCATTTTCTCTTAACTCTTAACACAAATCCAAAAACTCACATACAAAACCCTAAACTTCACAAATCTCTTGCAAAAGCAAACACTGCATTCAAAATAATGTTATGTCTTCTCAAAATAAAATGTTGTCGTCAAATGACAAACACACACCATCAAATGAATAGACACTTGTAACAATGAAGTGAACACTAATAATTAATAAGTAATTCACTTTGCGAGACAGGAAAAAGGCAGTTTTGTCTCTGTCTAAGGAGATTTAATTTTTCTTAATGAATGTGTTCACATGGAGGGCACGCTCTCACACTTTCCTCCTGGCCTTGGTGGGAACGGTGTATGTGTGTGCCTGTTGCCGCTCAGTCCTGGCAGCCTGGCCGTGTGTACTTTGTCTGATGAATACTCAAATATCTGTCTAAAGGGATACTAGGAGCGATAGGAATATTGTTTTCACTAGTGTGTGTGTGTGTGTGTGTGTGTGTGTGTGTGTGTGTGTGTCTCTACCTCTGACTCGGTCTCTGTATCCTTGGCGAACTCGCAGGCCTCCTGATAAGCGGGGTACAGCTCCGCCCAGCCGTCTTTCGTACAGTTCCTGTAGATGTAACCTGGGAAACACACCAACAAATCAGAGAGAAGTGCTGGGTGACGAACCACCCGAGCCTTTAGCCTGAAGGTTTAATGTCGTCAGTGACCTCAGTGCGCTTCGTGTTTGCCAATAAAAACACAGATGTTCATAGTGTTAAACTGAACAGTGCGACACTGCTCAGCATTTCACCATCAAATACAGAGTAAAACAAGAGTTTGCAACGGTACTGCCATGTATAGAAAATGAAACAATACAGAGCGAGAGAGAGAGAGAGAGAGTGAGAGAGAGAATGATGGAGGACGAGAGCAGTAGAGAAACAGATATTGAAAGAGGAACAGAGGATGATAGCGAGAAAGAGCAGAGGGTAAGAAAGAAACTTTAGAATGGAGAAAAGAAGAGATCACAAGCGGGAGAATAATTTGAAGAAAAAGAGAAAAGAGTTGGAAACACAAACAGTGTTGTGTTTGGCAGCTCTGAGGAGGAGTGGTGTGTTTTGACAGATATCCATATTCATAGGGGAGTGTGGGGTCAGGGGCTGTGAGGTGCTGCTACACTGTGAGGTGTCTCCTGGTGCTGCTACACTTCTGGAAGACCAAACGTTGCCATCCAATCAGGAGACAGAGACATTCATTTTCAGATTATTCTCATCAGGATGGGAACGTTTTATTTTTACTTATTCTATGGAACGTACAGTTACAGTACAAGTTATCAAAGAGAGCTTCAGCACTTGATACTGTGAGGCGATCACAACCCAGTGGCTTCACGTCCCAACAACAGCTTTTACAGGAGGGTCAAATGTCCACACACACTCACACCCTGTGTGTATAAAATAACACAAATGTACACACAGAAAGCATACAAAAAGAGTGTGTGTGCATGCACCCTGATCATTGATACGTTTGCTGCAAATTGAACATCAACAAGAGTCGTTGTAGACCAGAGCAGTTTCCTGGTGGTGAAATCTCCTGACATAACTGGGCCATCACAATGATGGACGAGGCAAGTCAGTCCACACATGCACGCAAGCGCACAAGCATGCAGGCAAGTATGCACGTACACACGTACACACACACACACACACACACACACACACACGTACACACGTACACACGTACACACGTACACACGTACAAACACACACACACACACACACACACACACACACTGTTATGATGGACGAGGGGTGTCAGTCACGGGAGAAATAGCCCTCCTGCTCTGTTCATTAGGATTTAATGGGCCGGACCATAATTCCATCTGCTTCTTAATAAGATGGGTGGGTGGAGATATGGAGACACATCTCCCACTGTCCTCTGGAGGGCAGATGACTGATAACACACATCCAACACACACAGACACACACACACACACACACACACACACACACACACGCACACACATAACCGAGTTGAGATGGTAAAGCACTGTACCAGCTGTTGAGTGGTGGCAGCCCATAGAACATGGAGAACATTGAGTACATCCAGTTACACCTGATCTGTGTGTGCGTGTGTGTGTGTGTGTGTGTGTGTGTGTGTGTATTGTTCTTTACTTTTCTGTAATACAATCAACACTTGTGGAACATGACATTGAGCAATACAACAACGTGCCCTGCCTGTCCACCTTACTCAGAGCTCTGTGTAAAGTCTGACCCACTAATCACCAGAGGGCTCTGATGAATATGAATAAGAGGCAGATTGAAGCAGTAACAGTGTTCTCTCCCACCATGGCCTGGAGTGGACTGGCATGACTGAGCACAGTTCAGCAACACTGATGGGGTCATCACACTGACACACTGTGTGTGTGTGTGTGTGTGTGTGTGTGTGTGTGTGTGTGTGTGTGTGTGTGTGTGTGTGTGCGCGTGCATGCGTGCGTGTGTTACAGTTTCGTTCAGCTCCTCTGTGAGACAGCAGTATGAGAGAGTGTGTATGGGGCTGAGTAGTGGGTGGTTTGACTGATAACTTGTTGATGGAGGGCTTTTTTTATTCCTGTTTTCTCATTAGCATAATGTGGCATGTAGCACAGAGCCCTGCAGGCATGACGAGGGTGGGTGAGTGGTTGGCTGTTGTAGCTTAGCCCAGTGCAGTCAGAGGGCTAAGGCTAAGACTCCAGGGGGAGCAGACTGCTCACTATTGCTGAGCCCCCGTGGCTAACGAGCACAATTGCTAACTCTCTTCCTCCCCCATGGTCTTGGCTCCATCACGGAACCCTTTGATTTGTCATTATTTCATTATTTTCCTTCCGAGGCCCTGCATTCGGTAGACTGAACTCAAGCAGCGCTACTTGTCCTTGCCTGAGTCTGCAGAGGAGGGCAATCCAGAGGGTACTAGCACCCACGCCAAACTGAGTTATGAGGTCATAAACGACAAACCTCCACTCCTCCTCGGGGCCCCACGCACTGAAGACCAAGCTTAAGGTTCTACCCTCTCGCTCTTGCACTTTCTCTCTTTCCTTCACTGTCATTCAAGGAACAAGAGAAGACTGTCAGTCCAACATCCCCTCCTACACACACTCACCAACACACTCTCACTAAAGGATTTCCATCTCTCTCTCTCTACTTAAACTTTGACATGTTTACACAATCGTAACAGTGACTCCATGGGGATGTTCTTTGCAAAGAGCACACACACACACACACACACACACACACACACACACACACACACACACGCACACGCACACACACACACACGCACACACACATACACATCACACATGTATGTCTATGTGCTGAGCGTATCGTATCTTATCTGGCTTAAGCGGCTGTCATGCTTTATCTAATGTCAACCATTTAATGGTATGACAGGCCCTAACCATGTTTGTTTTCTTTAGGATAGCCAGCTGGACAAGCCTGGGTCAGGGAGGAGGGGGGGTCACACATAAACACACTGAGGAACATAGGTTTCTGAAGCCAAGTGTATTTCAGCTGGAGGGAAATCATGTCTCTCTGTATATTTGAGTTTAGACTCCTTAAACACGCACTCTGTGAAACCATAGAGATCCCTAGAGGTTTCCAAAACATCAGTTAGTGACTCAGATATGTTGTTATCTAAACATGGATGTACTCCTGTGTATTGGGTACATGCACCACTGCTGTTTTGCACATACCTAATTATTATATTGGCCTATAATTGCACATCTCCAAAACCTACTGCCCTTGCTCTGTACATTTCATACTGTACATATATCCTAACTGTACATATTGAGGTCTTTATTATAGGCCAATATAATAATTAGGTATGTACAAAACAGCAGTGGTGCAAAGGCTAAATTGAAGTCCTGAGTGTGCAATGTTCAATGTACAATGTTCCTCCTGTTGTGGGGAGGGGAGGGGAAGGGGAGCTGGGTGGGGGGGGAGAGTTATGAGGCAAGGCTACTACCAGGATTTATTTTCAGCAGATTGACAGACAGGAAGAAGCTGTTTGTGAGCCTAGACTCCTGTACAGCCTCCCATGTGGCAGGAGGGCAAACAACCTGTGACTGGAGGGGGAGGTGATGGCCTCCGCAGACACCGCTTTTCCTGGAAGACCTCAATGGCATTTTGACAGTTTAAAGGCCCACATTAGTCATTTTGACATTTGTTAGCTGATATACTACATTCTGGTGCAGCACATGTTATGGAACAATGATTAAAGTCACTAAATTGCCATTTAGGTCAAAAGGTGTATACATTGTATTTTCTTAGCTCCTCCTAAAACGATGTCCCATGTGCTGTGACGTATGACATTTCATAATGCTACAGAGCTCCGAAGTGTGGCGTGGGTAGCCTGTTTGTAAAGTAAGCGCAAGTCAAATATAACCCTCCCAACCCCCTTCATCACCTTTTTTGCTCCTAGCTACAGTATACTGTATCTGGTGTTACTTTCCCAAATAGCTCCATGAATGACAAACTTTTTCAAGGAAGCACAACTGGCTGGTGTGGGACTTTAAAAGTGGGGCCAAAGGTTAAAAGTCAGACATTACCATTGTTGACGAAGAGCTGGGAGACGTTGGCACAGGAGACGTTGACCACCTGTCCCACTTCGGCACGGTGCCAGCACCGAATATCATCCCACTCCGTGGGACATCCTGAGAGAGATATACACAGGAAGAGGGGATGTTAACACAGTATGCTACTTCCTGTCAGCCGGTGAGCGAGGAGCAGATTTCCGTCTTTATTTAGAAATACAGCGTGAACTTTAGTAAGCCGTATATCACTCAAGGATAGTATTACTAATGTAATAATAGGGTGTCATAATCAAAGTTTACAAACTGGCATTTCGCAGAAGATCACTCATCATGTGCCATAGTATGTTGGAGTTGTACACTTTACTCCTGATAATGCAAGTATCTCTTTTGGCCTTTAAATCATCATCATGTAGATTCTAATTTCTAATCTGAAGCGTCTAATCTGAAGGGGGCACAACATGAAGTTGTTTTGGTTTATTCCATATACTGTAGGTGTACCATGGGCGAGCCGTCATAATAAGATATAAATGCGGCGCATGCCCAAGCCTTTTAATTAAAAAAGCATTTAAATGTTTGTCTCTCAGTGTGTTAGATCGTTTTGGTTTAAAACCGCTGCCCTGCTGTACATACAGTATCTATCCCATTTTGCTAATGGAAAGCTGTCAAGAAAACAGCTTACTTCGCGCATGCGCTCTGTGATTCCGAGTAGTTACAGTACAGTAGGCCTGTTCACTGAACATGATCATTTTGATAGGCAAAAAAGCTGGCTGTGACCCAATGCATAGACACGCATGCGCACAGGGTTGCCAGATGGGGCGGGTTACCGCCGAATGGGCTACTGTATTTAGCGGTTATATACTAGTTAGGCTGTAAATTGTCAATCTGGCAACCCTGCATGCACAACTCTACTAGCATTTGAATTTTTAGCGGCACTTGACACAGTTCACCTCATCGCCACACTGTCAATATGAGTGATATTAATTCAATAGAATCTTTGCGTTCGGTGCCGTTTTCTCAGAGAACATTTGAGGAAAAAATATGAAAAACATACATGGCTAGCTGGCTGCCCAGAGGTTAGCAAACTGTTTTGTTGGCCATGTCTCCTTTTTTCTACTGAACACACAGTCTTATGGAAGAGTATTCCATCTCCCGAAAGGGCCCCCCCTTATTATCAATTAATTTGATAATGTGTCGTATCACATCTTGTTGCACCACGAATCCCATTCGAATGGCACGAAGATGCATCCAACGATAGCCTTGCATTTGGCCACTTCCTGATAGTTACTCCTGCACAAAGGCTATTACCTAATTTAAATCTGAGTGATTTCTCCTTCTGTAGCCTAAAGACCCAGTTCGCGACAACGTCGCTTCAAAGTACGAATACTTGTTATAATAAGATGATTTTGTGCCAATAGACAAAGAATGTCCTTATTACTAAAGCCAATTCGAAAGTATAACTTGATAAGAGCATTTATGTCATTCATTTTAACCAGTAGGATCAATAAACACTAATAAATGCAGACTTTTTATCTCAGAAATTCTGACTTTTTATCTCAGAAATTCAGACTTTTTTCTCAGAAATTCAGACTTTAATCTCAGAAATTCTGACTTTTTATCTCAGAAATTCAGACTTTTTTCTCAGACATTCTGACTTTAAACTCAGAATATAACCCCCCTCCCCGCTTTCGGGAGAAAAAAAAAACTCAAGTTGGTGGCCCTAATACTCTTCCGTACAGTATGGACCACGACAGGCTATGGCGATTTAAACAACCTCCATACCGCTATGACTAAGCATGAGCATGCATCTTCCCTCATACTTTGTCTGGTAAAACTTCAGACATTTGGCAACACACAGAATTGTTCTGTGTGATTCTAATGTTGGACCCAGATGTTGTGCAGAACACAGGAGACGGAATGCGAAGGTAGAATTCAAAAATAAAGGTACTCTTTATTGAGTCGTCGGGCCATAAATCAACCGAACAATAAATGGAACAAACAAAAGTTGGAGGTAGTCTCCAAAAAATCCTAATCGCCTACGTAGGCAAGGCATTTACATAAACTCAGCAACACTCAATCAATACATAACTTCCTATACGGCGAGGAACGCTAAGGCTCTGACACATAGTACTCACGTAGATCAAGTGAACAACCGACACAGAGGGAAAACACAGGGGGATATAAATAGACCAAGACAATCACTCACGGATGTTAACAATCACAGACATTAGGACAGACAGAGAAACAAATACACATCAAAGGAGGCACCAAAGGGTCACTCAACAGTAGAGCGATCCCCAACCTGACAGTGCCCCCCCCCCACGGCACCTGCCATTCACCTGGGTGCCTCAGGATGTAAACGTCGATAGTCCTCAATCAGAGTAGGGTCCAGTATATCCCTCTGAGGCACCCAGGACCGTTCCTCCAGCCCATACCCTTCCCAGTCCACCAAAAACTGAAACCCCCTACCCCTCCGACGGCAATCCAAAATCCTCCTCACCGCGTACACCGTCTGTCCATCATCCACCGCATGGACGGTGGAAGCAGCAGTTTATAAGCTACCGGGTTCACCCGCCACACCACCTTGAAGGGTCCCACAAAACGAGGCGCCAGTTTCCTCGACTCAATCCGGAGAGGAAGGTCCCGGGTCGAGAGCCACACCTTCTGCCCCGGGCGAAAGATCGGGGACGGACGACGCCTGCGGTTGGCCTGAAGCTGGGACCGGACCGAAGCCCGCTGAAGCGCCGCCCGAACCCGCCTCCAGGTCCGACGACAGCGACCAACGTGGGCCTGGACGGAGGGCACCTCCGCCTCCTCCTCCTGCTCAGGGAATAGGGGGGGTTGATAACCATACTGACATTGAAAGGGGGACAGTCCAGTGGATGAGTAGAGGAAGGTGTTGTAGGCATATTCCGCCCACGCCAGCCGCCGACTCCACGTCGCCGGATTGCCGGAGACGTAGCACCTCAGCACGCCCTCCAGGTCCTGGTTGCCCATTGTCTCCGCCCATTGTCTCCGCTTGCCCATTGGATTGTGGATGAAAGCCAGAGGACAGGCTGACGGAGGCGCCGAGGCTGGTAGCGAACGCCTTCCAGAACCTGGAGGCGAACTGAGGGCCCCGATCAGACACCATGTCCTGCGGGAGACCATGCACCCGGAAAACGTCCTGCACCACCAGGTCAGCCGTCTCTCGAGCCGAGGGGAGCTACGGTAGTGAACCCGTCGGAGGGAGGGAGACCCGAGATGAAGTCCAAGGAGATGTGGGACCAAGGACGTTTGGGGATGGGGAGGGGTCGGAGAAGCCCTGCTGAAGGCTGACGGGAGGTCTTGCTGCACGCGCACACCGGACAGGCTGCCACAAAGGCGCGCGTATCCCCCTCTGCTGTGGGCCACCAGAACCTCCTACGAATAAAGTCCTGGTTCCTGGCAGTCCCGGGATGACCGATGAGGGACGATGCGTGCGCCCATTGAAGCAGCCATGAGTTCGCAGCCTTGGGGACATAATAGCTTCCCCGGGGGACCTCCCCCAGGATCGGGCTCCCGTCTAAACGCCGTCTTCACTACCCTATCGATCGCCCATGACACGGGGGCAACAATGAGGGTCTCTGGAACAATGGGATGGGTTCTCTCTACTAGGTCCACCGGGTCAAACTGTCGGGAGAGGGCGTCTGGCTTAGTGTTCTTAGACCCCGGCCGAAAGGAGATGGAGAAGCCGAAGCGAGTAAAAAACAACACCCACCTGGCTTGGCGTGAATTGAGCCGCTTTGCCATGTAGGCCAGGTTTTTGTGGTCGGTCCATACTACAAAAGGCTGCACGGCCCCCTCCAGCCACTGTCTCCACTCCTCCAGCGCCAATTTAATAGCCAACAACTCCCGATTCCCCACATCGTAGTTACATTCCGCCGATGACAAAAACAGCGCACACCTCTGGGAGAGCACTGCCCCCACCGCGACATCGGAGGCGTCCACCTCCACCGGAAATAGTATGTCAGTATCTGGGTGAACTAGGACAGGGGCAGAGGTGAAACGCTGTTTGAGGTTCACAAAGGCACTCTCCGCCTCCGTGGACCAACTCCCGGTTCATTGAGTTTACGGTTAAAAGCATAACTTCTCGGGGTGTCAGCGCGGTGGTTAAGGGCTCAAAATGACCGTATACCGATGGTGAAGTTAGCAAAGGAGTATTGTGTTTCTACCACATTCACAGCCGGTGTTATTCACGGGCAAAGACGGTGCATAATAGCGATTTTTGTGTTATGCTTGTTGTAAATAAAAGTTCTATGATGCATTGAAATGACATTAAACTAAGATAATACGATGGTCAGCATAATTTTTCTAATCTTTATTAATAAGCAATTACAGAAACTGTAGTGACATTTTCCAAGAGCGAATGTGGTATTTCAAGATGGCGGTTAGCGAAGAAATCTATGAACATGGGATGACGATTTCCATTGACCAATCAACGGTGTGCAGCGTCACACGTCACACGCAGCCTGGCAAAAAGGTTCCGGGTCTAAATTTGGTTCCTGGTTAAGAAGGGTAGCTAAAGAAGCGAGCCGAACCGAGCCGAGGCGACCCGGGCCGACAAATGGAAAAGCGCCAAAGAAGCAGGCCAGCCCGGGTCGACCCGGGCTGGCACGATAGTGGAAAAGGGGCTTAAGAGCATTGTGTGTCATTTGATTGAAGCCTGCCTCCTTTCTGCCCACACATCCCTCAAATGGATGACAAATTGTCCCTGGGTCAGGCGCTCCAAGTGAGAAGAGGTGTGGGAGGGAGCAGTAATGAGAAGCCTTCTCCCCCCCCCCCCCCTCTCTCTCTCTCTCTCTCTCTCTCTCTCTCTCTCTCTCTCTCTCTCTCTCTCTCTCTCCCTCTCTCTCTCTCTCTCTCTCTCTCCCTCTCTCTCTCTCTCTCGCAATCTAGTATTTATCTGATGAGGGTGATGTTGTGTTTTCTCCTTTAGACGTTGTGTAAGTCTGCAGTGGCCTTCTTCCAGTTCAGCATCCTGGCCAACTACTTCTGGTTGCTGGTGGAGGGCATGTACCTACAGACCCTGCTGACCCTCACCTTTGTCTCCCAGAAGAAGTACTTCTGGTGGTACACCCTCATCGGCTGGGGTGACCTCCACGACATCCCCCTCTCTCTCTCTCTCTCTCTCTCTCTCTCTCTCTCTCTCTCTCTCTCTCTCTCTCTCTCTCTCTCTCTCTCTCTCTCTCTCTCTCTCTTTGTCTGTCTCTATGTCTCTATCTCTGTCTCTGTCTGTCTCTCTCTCTCTCTCTCTCTCTCTCTCTCTCTCTCTCTCTCTCTTTCTCTTTCTCTCTCTCTCTCCAGAGTCAGGACGCTGGCAACATCAAATACATTGAGATGGACGACTTCTCATTCATAATACAACACAGCTCTTGACTAGGAGTTGCCAAAGTTGTGATGTCATGACATGACTAACAATGTAGTCTTTTGAGAGGTGTCATGTCCGTTGGTCATACTGCAGTCATACTGTACAGTAACTCTCATGTTGCTAATGTCATCTCCACTGTACTGTACCTTGGCGTGTGGATCACATGTTACAGTTAGACTGTTATTTAGCATGCCCTAATGTGCCTGATGAATACAGCACCATGAAAGGGCATGCTGCTACTCTGTGAAGTGTAAAGCCTGAGAGGTGCCCTGTTGGCAGAATCACTACTTAAAATCATTATGTTGTTATTAACACTATGCTCTGCGTCAGTCGAGTTGTATGGAGTGATGGATGAATAGGGTGGTTCTCTCTCTTTCTCCATCCACGGGCTTCGTTAGGTAATATCACCAGGGCTTGAGGGGCTCTCCTCCATATCTCTTCATCCCTTCAACAAGAGAGATGAGTGTTTTGAGAACAATGGCTTGTGTTATTGTCACTTTTGTATTGATCTTTCTTCAATGTCCCACTTTCTCAGTGTGATCCATAGACACACATTTTAAATGCTTTATTTATGTCCACATACAAAGTACAATTCTAAAGGACATAAATACTAACAGTGCATTTTGACATCCTGGAAACAATTTGTTACAGTAATGCTGAGCCAACAACCAGTTCTGCCACACACAGGATGTTATTCGCACAAGACCAGTGGGTTGATCAATACTATGGTTAATTTACCATTGGAATACATTGTCTGGTGTTTTAGACCTCCAACTAATCTCAGGAGTGCCTCTGCCTACTCAATAGTATCCCGCTCATGGGTACAGGAAGCACCGCCTTCTCCATATTGAGCGGCTACCAATAACAGCGGATATTGAGCAATATTTTGCTAACTGTTTGGCCCTTCTCTTAGGAAGACCAGCCATATGAAGGCCTCTAACAACGGACTTATGAACATGGCCCAGGCTGCCAAATATAAAAACTAAAAGTTGACATCTTAGCCCAGTTGGACACACACACACACACACACACAAACACACACAAACAAACATACCATGAGTGCATACATACATACATGTCACCTCACTGAGACACACCTGACAGGTTCACTGTGTTTGTATCTGTCTGAACCGGCTGAGGCAGGGAGTCACACTTGCCCATTAACTTGTTTCAGGGGCAAAGTCTCAAAGTCTGTCTTGTGTACACTATCACAGCACACAGAGACACAGGAATCCATCACCTGACAGTGATGTAACTTTATTGTCCACACGAGGAGCAGGACAATTGGAAGGACATGGTTTGTATTGTCAGAGGTGTAGCCTTGATCTAGTTTGTGAGGAGGTTGAATTCGATTTGGGAAAGAACTGAGTGTATGCTCTCTTTTCCTTTCTGCTCAGGTTTCAATCTCTGTCTCTCACCTCTTCTCTGGTCTGCCCTCTTCCCCTCAGGCTTATGTTGCAGCTGCTTCATGCTGCATTTGTCCCTTTCTCATCCACAGATAGCACTCGCTTTTGTTCTAACACTGTTTACAATATTGTCCTCTCCAAATGTTTGGTCTGGCTATATGATATCTACTCTTATTGCATTCAATAAGTGATACCCTGTGATGGGAGATACAGAGGGAGAGGTAAAATAAGAGATATGCCTAGTAATCAAGGCAAGTTGTACATGTTCCAATATCGCCTTATATGCCTGATACTCTCATATATACATCTTTGGAAGAAATTAAGAGACCACTGCAAAATTATCAGTTTCTCTGGTTTTACTATTTATAGGTGTGTGTTTGAGTATAATGGAAATGTTTGTTTTATTCTATAAACAACATTTCAATGTAACCTGGCAATTAAGCCAGAAAGCTTGTTGCATGTTGAGTAAAAGAGACAGCTTGTGTAGTTAAGGGGATTAATATAGAAAGTATGTTTGGAGGTACTTTTAAATATTGAGACTGCTCTCTTATCGCTGGCCTGAGTCTTCTGATATCACCCTCTCTTTCTTATTTGAAAACTTCCCTCCTTTTCCGGAGCTCTGTGATTCTGTCTTGGTGATGGTTAGAGCTTGAGCAGCCCAGGGTGGTGGTGGTATACAGAGATACAGTAGAGTAGGTGGATTTGTTCCAACAGCAAGTTGAAAAAACACACGCACACACGCACACGCACCCACAGAAATGTATTCTCCATTCCATGTGTGCTCTGCTATCCACTGTATCTAACTGGTTACAGAGATAATGACAATGGTGACTGTGACGATGTTCAGACAGGGAGGGCAAGACAGTAATGGTGGGAATGTGAATGTGAATGTGAATGTCAAGTTCAGAGCATGAACGACATCTCTCCACTCTCCAGTATTAATTTCATCACCAAAATGAATGGTGAAAAAAATATTAGACAATACATACTAAATAGACCTTGAAAAAACGATAACTAAACGAAAATAATTTTTCATTTTTGTTGACTAAAACAAGTTATCAATAAATTACAACAAATTATCTCTGAATGGATAAGAGTTTTGGAGGGAGGTGTTATTTTCATGGTCCTGTAAAAAAATAGAGACAGTAACAACTTGTTTAACACAACTATGTTTAAGGAATATTTTACTTGTGTATCAGGCAGCAGAGCAAGTCCATACTCTGGGTCCAGCCGTGTAGTCTGAGCCAAGAACTCATCAGTTCCTTTTACATCAGCTCTGTTTTACCCTAAGATCTATCACCCCGTCTGAAGCAGGATATTGTGAACATTTGGTTGGATTTAGTTGTCCAAAATTTGGTTAAATTTGGTTAAATTTGGCCTGCTTATCATGTCTCCTAACAGATGGCCAGCTGTGAACTCTGAGGTCAATTCACAGTCTGAGTCTTATAGTCCTATCAAAAGCATGCATGACATTCACACAACTGTAACACTTTCTCATTACAATGTTGCAATTTGTTATAGGTGGAAAATTAATACCATTTACAAGTCATTCACAAGTCAGCCCCATCTCTGCCTGGCAGTCAGCCCCATCTCTGCCTGGCAACGTTTCTCCAATATGGCCAAAACCCTTCATTGATGAAAATAGGCACACGCTTGCTATCGGCAGAACAAGGTGGTAAAAGGTACTTATCATGTCCATTCAAACAAGAGAACATTCAACGTTTCTATGGGAGAAGAAACCTTTTGTAGCCACGAACTGACAGGGGAAAATACGACCAATCTCACGACAGTCTGTGAATCTGAGCGTTTGAGAGGGGCAGTTAGTTTGTGCAATGGGCTGCACATACTGTATCAGTGATTTACAATCACAAAAACCAAATCCCCTTTGGTAAAGAAATAAGCCCAGATTTGGTGATCAATATCAGCCTTGCTGAGGCTAATCCTCTGAAACGCAGAGCTTGTTTTTGCATTGATTAGGCTACACACACACACAATACACACACACACACACACACACACACAGTCAAATCCACAACTGAATTCTAATCATGAGCCTGGCATTTCTAACTCTCTTCCAATAAATTGATATATTAAATGTCTTCCTCTGGAGAGGCAACACATGGATTTACAAAGCAGGACATCCATTCTACTCACGGTATGTGCTTTTGTGCTCCTTTATTATTCCCTCTCTCAATAACCTGAGCCACAGAGGGCCACGCACATATACATGCATGTATCTTCGCAATGCTTACACACTCTAGATAATGTCTACCATGGAGCACTGAGGTTTATTAAACATGTTAATGCCCTTACTCACCATTGCTCTTTGTATGCTTGGGTAGGATGGTCTGCCTTTTCCATCCATAGACTTAAGCATTCACAGATGGATCTCCGGATCTCCGGATCTATCTACGGATCTCCATCCTTCAGATAAATATGGGTAGATCTTGTTCTCGGTCCCAGGACTTACTCCTACTATTTGTTCCTAAAGTCCATACTGAATTGGGGAAAACAGGCATTTAAGTATGCTGCTCCCTCTGCTTGGAATCAGTTGCAAAATGACCTGAATCTTTGGGAGCTGGTCTCACTGGATACATTTAAAGTAATTAGAAATTACTTGGAGGTAGGCACATCTGGCTGTAGATGTTTTGATTGATTCATATTGCCCCAGTTTGATCCCTGATGCTGATGACTTGTGATGAATATTGATGATTATATTTGATATTTTATGATTCTGTCATTTATTCTTTATTTTCATTGTAAATTGTTATATGTTTTTTGTATGTCTGCACCCGTTAACTGTGCTGCTGCCTGTCTTGGCTAGGACACTCTTGTAAAAGAGATTTTAATCTCAATGAAACTTTTCCTGGTTAAATAAATAAATGATATATATATAGGTTGTGACGTATGGGGAAGTACGTAACATATAAGGACATTTTGTGGGTTAATTTGATATGGCTAACATGGAATAAAACGCCAGCACTCACTGTGTTTTAACCGGTTCCGAAGTCTCCGTCTCCTTTTGTCATCTCCAACTCCTACTATACAGTATATATATATATACATATTTATACCGTATTCTCTCTCTCCTCTCTCCCTCTCCCATCGACCTCTCACTCCCTCCCTCACTCCCTTCTCTCCCTCTCTTTATGACCAGTTCCCCTTGGTGGAGGTGATAAATCAGGTGTGGACGTGGCTTCTGTCTACCTGCTCTCCTCCCCTCCATTAGCTGGGTGTTAATTACAGAGGCCTGGGCCATGTGGAGCTGTCACCTTGTCACCCCGAGCACCATCTCCACCTCTAACATACTTCTAACAGCTAATGCTGTTATACCTCCACGCTACCTCTCCCTCCCAATACCCCCACTCTACCTCTCCATACCATTTCTCCATCCACCTCTATCTCCACTACCTCTCCCCCTACCCACTCTACATCTCCCTACCATCTCTCCATGCACTTTCACTACTGCTCCTTCTATCCTAACACTCCATCCCACAAATGAATTAACCAGCTCATCAAAAGGTATAGTAGGTGATTGCCTAAAGTAAAACCTTCCTATTATGTCCAGTTGAGAACCTGAACTGATAACCAAGGCTCTATCCAGGGATGAGTATTGACCACTCCCCCATGGAGAGCATCCAACACATTCAGAGAGGCTGTGCGACCAGTGGACTGAGAGGACTCTGAGAGGACTCTCACCCAGCCCCAAACACCCTCCTCTGGACAGGCTGGAGACCAGCTCATGTTAAACATGGATGAATATTCATGCTGCCTCGTCTCATTAGCATTAGCTTCCCCATGTGTGAGTGACCTGTTTTCAATCAAGCCACCGTCTCCCTGGGCAGGCCTCATCCGGAGGTGACAGAGGAGCCCTTAGGAGGCCCGGGACCAGCTGGAGCTCCACGCTCCATCTCCCCCTGGGCAGTTTAGTCTACCAAGGCAGACCGGAGAAGCCTTCTCCCTAGCTTCCCTTCAACACAGGCTTGAGGGGGAGGCTCATACTGTACCTGCCGAAAGATATGATAATTGCTGTATCTTTGTTTCGGATGATCACAGGAAAACCATGACAAACGATGCAATTAATTTTGAGTGACAACAGCTGTGGTCAAACACAGATGGTTCCCGTAGGGAAGCAGACGACTACCTCACAAAGAGTCTACCTTTCATCTTCACCGGTTCAAGATGGCTGCAAACAGGAGACGGACGCAAATGGGATGACCCCATCACACCACTCACAAAGCTTATCAAAAGAGAGGTGAGCGGGGCGCTCAGGTGGCGTAGTGGGCTAAGCGTCGACCATGTAACCGCAGGGTCCCCGGTTCGATTCCGGCCGGGGACATATCCTGCATGTCATCCCTCCTCTCTCTCTCACCCATCCTTCCTGTCAATTCTCAACTATCTCTATCACAATAAAAATGAAAATATGAGTGGGACTGCCCCACTCAGAAAAAAAAAAAAAAAAAAAAAGAGAGGTGAGCTTTTGGGACAACTGACATTTTCGACAGCATCTCTGATGGGGAGTTCCTCTTTGAGGACAAGCTGTTCCAGTGAGTGATCTATCCGGACTAGTGAGGAAGCGATAATGAATGAGTTTCCATTGATTCTGTGGCCTCATCTGCAGTGTTTCATCAGGACTACAGATGAGATGGGAGCACTCCTGGTTGAGTAAATGCCTTTAATCTGGGAGACCGCTACACTTGATTACATCCCCTGATTGTCTTTGGCTGTACTGGCCTACATCACTGAGGGACAATGCATTTGTGATGGGTAGCTCAGAAATGTGTTCTCCTCTCTCTCAGAATGTGCATTTGTATGTACTGTACGTTGACAGAATTAACCCCCTATATATGCCTGTCTTCCATCAGGGTGTTGGATGTGTCGACCTGTACCCTTCATCATTCTTTGAACACACACACACACACACACACACACACACTGACCTGTCCTGGTTGAGCGGTTGCGGGCCTCCTGCCTGCGTATTTGGATGCAAGCCTCCTGGGCCTTCATGTGCTGTAACACATGGGCACAGTCTGGGTGGATGGCCTCCGTCTGAGGGGGAGCAGGGAGAGGGATGACAGGGACTTTAATTTTCTCCAAAACGTAACATTGGGCCAGTAAAATGTTAATGATCTTATTTCATGTTTGTTGCTATATACACACATATACACTAATCCTAATGTCAATAATCCTTTGTGAGTCTATTTGTGAGTCTATCAAGGAGAGATTGTCTATGAATCTTTTACATGTATGTGAGTCTTCTTTGTGGGTGTGTCTGATCCACAGACCCACAGACGTCCTGCCTCTCTGACAGATGGTAACACCACAGGTGTGGATGACCTTTGGCCCACACTAACTGTGCAGCTGAATGCAGGGTGACCATCAGGGTGGAGAGGCTCACTTTGATTGGACAGCAAACCCTGGCCTATCGCAGAGGGTCACTCATCATGTGCTACAGTATGATGCAGCTGTCGACACCCTCTACTCCTGAGGATGCTGTATGTGTGTGTGTGTGTGCGTGTGTGTGTGTGTGTGTGTGTGTGTGTGTGTGTGTGTGTGTGTGTGTAGGCAGTAAAAGCTATAGGAATGTGTGGGAGTTCTGCTGAGAGGAGAAAGGTTTGGGTTTACCAAAAAGAAAAAAGAGAAACATCAACGTTATACAGTAGAGAGACACACAGGAGGAAAAGTCCAGACTTTGGCCCAATCCCAATTCACCCCTAGCCCTTCGTTTTCACCCCTATGGCTCGATTTGCGCGTTCACGTTTAGGGCGAGGGCTGTCTCAATTCATATTTCGTCGAGGGCTAGGGGTAAGGGGGAGGGCTAACTATTACTTCGTTTCGAGGGATTTCAGGACCAGACTAGCTTCGAAGGGCTAACGGTACGCTACCCCTTGATACCAGGATGCATTGCGAATCATCTACAGAAATCTTATGTCGCTCTATTCAATGCGGAAATGTCATTTTAATTCTCTGTAATTACTTATTAATAAAGATTTGAAAAATTATGATAACCATCTTATTGTCTTAGTTTAATGTCATTACAATGCATTATAGACCTTTTATTTATAACACGCATAACCCAAAAATCGCTTTTATGTCGGTGCTGTGTCTAACGTTACAGTAACGCAACGCTGCATGACAGTCGAGCATTTCAGAGATGTACAGTCATAAATCAATTATTACCTGTGGCGTTTGACAGCGGATGATGGTACACATATGTAAAGTTATCTATCAAACGTTCGGCTGACTTGTACATGATGCGCATTTTGACCTATTTCCACCCGCAATCTAATCCGAGCAGTTGTTATTATGTAATATTATTAATGGGTTGTATCATTCATTTCAATGCATTATAGACCTTTTCTTTATAACAAGCACAACAACAACAAAACGTTATCATGCCGATGTGCTGTGTGTCTAACGTTACAAGCTGATTTGTGCATGACAGCCGCGCATTGACATTTCCATGTCTGATGTCTAATGTCTGTTGTACTAATGTCATTTCAATGCATTATAGACCTTTTCTTTATAACAAGCACAACAACAACAAAACGTTATTATGCCGATGTGCTGTGTGCTGTGTGTCTAACGTTACAAGCTGATTTGTGCATGACAGCCGCGCATTGACATATTTCCATGTCTAATGGCATATGACACGCGAAATGTAACTACAGTTAAGGATACGCGTAAAGGATGATGATATATCACCGTTCGACTCTACTGAGAAATGTTTCCGCTTATTTGTCATCTCTCCTTCACAGGCAAATGTGGCCGCGTCCCCAAGAGATCCTCTTTCTACGTTTTTGACCACCACTATGATGGATTGATTTTTGGATTCTAGACGACGAATTGTTCTGAGAAAGGCGCTTGGTAACGTGATTTTTGGACAACGCTTTATGACTATTGATGGACTGGTTGTTTTGGTTGGAGTCATTCATTGTCATTAAATTCATTGTCATTATTGCGATGTCCACAAAAAAGACATCGCTGACGGAAGAGACTAAAAAAGGAACGTCTAAACACTACAGTGTGTTGATAACAAACGAAAATAGATGCTTATAGCACACGCAACAGAAATAAACACAGCTGAAGAAGGCATTGCGAGATGTGAGAATTCGCCGGCAACACAACGCGTCAACCGTACCGCGTGATGACGTAGGCGCCGTGAAGGGTTGTCCCAATTCATAGGGCTTTGATTTCAAGGGGTAGGGCTTGTGACGTATTCGAAGGCCTTGCCTTCGAATCGAGTGACACTCGAAAACGAGCCATAGGGGTAGAAAAGAGAATCGGGATTGGGCCTAACTTGTGTTTCTCTCTACTGATAGAGCACATACAGAGAAGAACCCCCCTAGATCATGCTCACTGCTTAAAATAAACCCACTGTCAATGGAATTCTCCAAAGCAAAGGGTCATCGGCTCAGAGGAAGTATGCAGAGAGTGAGTGGAATAGAGAGATGATGTGTGAGCGTGCACGTGCGGGCGCGTGTGTCTGTGTGTGTGAACATTTACCTTGCTCTCTTCCTGATTAAAGGATCACTGACTGTCCAGAATGTCAATGAAACAAATCACCAGACAGAAAAAATACATTTTGAATTCTGAAAAGGTTAAATGTGTCAAACCGCGAATACAATGATGACACATGGAGTCATTAAGTGTTTGGCCTCATACTTCTAAATCCTATGATGTGTTAATATCAACCAGCAGATGTGGCTGAGCAGCTCAACATCACAACAGCAGGTAATAAAGAGATGAACTGCCAGCTTGCCCTACCAGACACAATATAACACCCACAGCCAAACACTGCCAAGCACTCTCCACCAGTTTATGGGTCAATCTATTTTCATCTCCAGTCTCTGACTGCACACAAAATTACAGCATTCAAATAGTTTATTTCACTTAAGATACTGCAGCAAGAAATGCAGCGTGAAAGAAATCTCAGAGATGATTTGCCAGTGCCAGTGGCGGACTGGCCATCGGGCAAGCCTGGCAAATGCCAGGAGGGCCGCGAGACTCTGGGCCGCTCAGAATGTATCATATAAAAAATAAATTAATAACATATTTGTAATTTTGTCTCTGGTGGTTTTCATTGAAAATAACTTATTTCAGCAGACCGCGGGCCCAAAACATTTTATATCGGCCCGGGCCGTCCGTGCAGTTCTGCCCAGGGCCTAACGAATTTTCTCATGATCAACTCGTTGCTACGCAAAGCTAGATAACTCGAGTAGAAGAAGAAGAATAGAATATAAGAACGAAATCTGTTTGCGACGCAAGCAGGTGCCAGCAACACTCCTCAACTAGCACTAGGACTAACATTGAACTTGTGGTAGAGGGAGACGACGAGGGAGAGAATGATTGACAGGGTTGTAGAGAAAAACAAACTACTTAGTAGTCTGCTAATTACATGAAGGTAAGACACATTTATTACACTGTGGCTGTGCAGTGCTCTTTTTCTGCTTTGGTGAAGCTAAATGTAATATGCACTGTGGCTGGTGTATTGTTTAGGCTCATACATGTGATGGTTCATGTAACTGTAGCTTTTTTTTGCT